>NC_053429.1:48856431-49213523 GCF_007990345.1 Gossypium hirsutum | reverse complement strand
CAGAGGGCTACAATGTGATGCGGCAATGAAACGGAGTAGCATTTTGCTAGTAAGTTGAAAGGAATCAGCACACAAAGTATGCTTATAACTAAACGATATCATAGCAAATTTACGATATCGTATGCTCAATTATAACCTATTACAACACAAAAGATCAACCAGAAAGCGATCATCAATGAGCGATATATTGTAATAAAAATAACAATACAAACATACTCAATGTTGGGTGTTTCTAGTATTAGCTGAAATTTTACAGCAAGATCATTCATTCCCAAATCACGTACCTTCGGAATTTAACCGGATATAGCTCCTCGTTCAAATGCCTTCGGGACATAGCCCGGTTATAGTAACTCACACAAATGCCTTCGGGACTTAACCCGGATTTAATAACTCGCACAAATGCCTTCGGGCTTAGCCCGGAATTAGTATCTCGCACAAATGCCTTCGGGCTTAACCCGGAATTTGTATCTCGCACAAATGCCTTCGGATCTTAGTCCGGATATTGTCACTTAGCACAAGCCTTCGGGACTTAGCCCGGACAGCATTCAAATAACCATGCACATTTAACAATAAATCATGGCCCATTCGTATTTCATTTTCGTTAGCAAAACTCAAACACAAGACATTTATCATTCTTGCAAATTCGGCTCAATAGCCACACAAAGAGCATGATTTTAATTTGCTTAAAACATGATCTAATCACATCATAATTTAAGCTCTCTTACTCAAGAACTTACCTCGGGTGTTGTCGAACGATTCCGATAGCTATTCGACCACTTTTTCCTTCCCTTTATCGGATTTAGTTCCCTTTACTCTTGAGCTTAATTAAACAAATAAATTGATTTAATCATTTGAGCATCGAAAAGAGGAACACAAGGCACTTAGCCCATATTTATACATTAGACATTAAAGTCACATATGTACGGAATCATGAATCAAACTCAACATTTTAGCTAATATTTCCCCTTGGCCGAATATGCATGTCTATTTTGGGGCCGATTTCACACTTAATACATTCTACAAGTATGGTCACTTGTATTGACTAAACACCCTTTTGTTTCAAGTTAAAAACTTGGCTAATACACACATATACACACTAGTAAAGCATCCTCTCCCTTTCCATCAATTTAACACATGCATTGCTCATTAACATGCAAAGTTATATTCGGCCTTAGCACACAACTTGCTAGCCGATTCTTCTCCATTTAGCAACCAATGCACATATGTGCTCACTCAAAAATGCTAAAAGGAGGTTCAAGAATCATCAAGCCACCATCACATGCATCATTAACAAGCTTCATATTTAGCATGCAATGGCATTAACACAAACTCCACCTAGGCCGAATCTTAACTCATCCTCATGCCTCATCACACAACATCAACATCAACCAAGAATGATGCATCCATGGCCGAGTGTCATTTCCATCACATAGCAAGATTTAGACCATGGGCTAGGTAGAACTCAAGCTAACAACTAAACATGCATGCATCTCATGGAACATCATCAAACATACCTTAGCTAGCTACATGCATGGCCGAACCTCTTCAACCTTTCTTCTTCCTTCCTCCTTAAAATTTTTGGCCAAGGATGAATCAAAGGATGAGCATTTTTTTCTTTGTTTTTTTTCTTTCTAGTTTCGGCTAAATGAAGATGAGAAAGGATGAACAAAAATTTTCTCCTTTCTTTTCTTTAGCTCACGGCAATGGGGGGGGGAAAACAACTACACACATTTTTTTTTTGTATTCATCATACTCCTTTTCATTATTTTATGCCCATGCCCCTTATTTTATTTTTTTCCTACATACCTCACTAGGCCAACATGTTCCCAACATGTTTCCACCCATAGCATGGCCAACCACTAGCTCAAATTTTGGGTAATTTGACATGCAAACCCATCATTTTCACAACATGCATTAATAGACCATTTTAAATTAGCCTATCATATTTTCACCATGTCTTATATCAATCCCTATTTAATAATTTCTCATGCAATTGGCAAAATTGGAGAATAAAACTTCCACATACTCATGTACACACATAATAAGCATAGAATATGGAAATCAATTATTTTTATGACTCGGTTTTGTAGTCCCGAAACCACTTCCCGACTAGGGTCAATTTTGGGCTGTCACAACTCTCTCCCACTTAAGAAATTTTCATCCCCGAAAATCTTACCGGTAAATAGGTTTGGGTATCGTTCTTTCATCGAGCTCTCGGTTTCCCAAGTAGCTTCCTCGATCCCGTATTTGAGCCATAACACCTTCACTAACGGAACCCTTTTGTTCCGCAACTCCTTTACTTCACCAGCTAGGATACGCATCGGTTCTTCTTCATAACTCATATCGGCTTGAATTTCAACCTCTGATGGGCTAATTATGTACGATGGATCAAATCGATAGCGTCGAAGCATCGAAACATGAAAGACGTCGTGAATCTTTTTAAGCTCAGGGGGCAAAATCAATCTATACGCAACGGACCAACTCGTTCGGAGATTTCGTACGGCCCAATGAATCTCGGCTCAACTTGCCTTACGGCCAAACCTGAGTACCTTTTTCCAAGGCGAAACTTTAAGGAACACTTTATCTCCCACCTGGTATTCAATGTCCTTTCGTTTCAAATCCGCATACGATTTTTGACGATCTGTGGCTGCTTTCAGACTTTCACGGATTACCTTTACTTTCTGTTCAGCATCCTTAATCAAATCAACTCCGAAAATTTTACTTTCACCGAGCTCGGTCCAAAACAACGGTGTACGGCATTTATGACCGTACAAAGCCTCGTAAGGTGCCATCTTAATACTTGATTGAAAACTATTATTTAAGCGAATTCAATCAAAGGTAAATACCATTCCCATGAACCACTGAACTCGAGGATGCAACATCTCAACATATCCACAAGTATCTGAATTATCCGCTCAGATTGACCATCGGTTTGGGGATGAAAAGCAGTGCTAAAATGCAGCTTGGTACCCAAAGCTTCTTGCAATTTCCTCCAAAATCGCGAGGTGAATCTCGGATCTCTATCCGACACGATAGAAATAGGTACCCCGTGTAATCTCACAATCTGAGAAACGTACAATTCAACTAGTCTATCCAATGAAAAATCCATACACACGGGGATAAAGTGAGCCGACTTAGTCAGTCTATCAACAACAACCCAAATCGCATCCTTCTTACTTGTTGACAATGGCAGTCCGGACACAAAGTCCATTGTGACTCGATCCCATTTCCACTCGGGTATCATGATCGGCTGAAGTAATCCTGAAGGCACTTGATGTTCCGCTTTCACTTGTTGACATATTAAACATCTCGAAACAAAGTCGGAGATGTCTCGTTTCATACCATGCCACCAAAACCAACGTTTCAAATCGTTGTACATTTTCGTACTCCCCGGGTGACTTGACATTCGGCTACAATGGGCTTCGTTCAGAATCATCGAAATGAGTTCCGAACTCCTTGGAATACACAAACGACTTCTGAACCTCAAACAATCATCATCATCAATTTGAAACTCTGATTCCTTGTTCGGAGCACACTCAGCCCGTTTTGCAACCAATTCATCATCAACTTTCTGGGCTTCACGAATTTGATGAATCAATAATGGTTTGGCTTTTAATTCAGCTATTAACACATTGTCGGGTAGAACAGACAAGTGCACATTCATCGCTCGTAAAGCAAACAATGATTTTCGGCTTAAGGCGTCCGCAACCATATTAGCCTTTCCCGGGTGGTAATCAATGACAAGCTCGTAATCTTTCAACAACTCAAGCCAACGTCTTTGTCGCAGATTTAAGTCTCTTTGAGTCATCAAATTTTTGAGACTTTTGTGATCCGAAAATACATGGCACTTCTCACCAAATAAGTAATGTCGCCATATTTTTAAAGCAAATACGATGGCAGCTAGTTCAAGATCATGGGTCGGATAATTTTTCTCATGTGGCTTTAATTGTCTCGACGCATAGGCCACCACTCGACCTTCTTGCATCAATACGCAACCCAACCCAAGTAGGGATGCGTCACTATAAATGACAAACTCTTTGCCTGATTCGGGTTGCACTAAAATTGGAGCTTCAGTCAAATAAGTTTTTAGTTGATCAAAACTTTTCTGACATTTCTCCGTCCATTCGAACTTAACATCCTTTTGAAGTAGCTTCGTCATTGGTGTGGCTATCATCGAGAAACCTTTGACAAATCGTCGGTAATAACCGGCGAGTCCCAGGAAGCTCCGAACTTCAGTAATATTTCTTGGAGGCTTCTAGTTAAGTATGGCTGAAATTTTACTCGGGTCAGCTCGAATACCCGATGCGGATACCACATGACCCAAGAAGCTAACCTCTCTTAACCAGAACTCACACTTACTGAACTTAGCATATAACTGCTTATCCCGCAAAATTTGCAACACTAGCCTCAGATGCTCAGCATGTTCGGTCTCATCTCTTGAATAGACCAAGATGTCATCAATGAACACAACTACGAACCGATCCAAATATGGATTGAAGATCCGATTCATCAAATCCATAAATACCGCAGGGGCATTTGTGAGCCCAAACGGCATCACTAAGAACTCGTAGTGACCATATCCCGTTCTGAAAGCAGTTTTGGGTATGTCCGAATCTCGAATTCGCAACTGATAATAGCCCGATCTCAAATCTATTTTTGAGAACATTGAGGCTCCCTTCAGTTGGTCGAACAAATCATCGATACGCGGTAACGGATATTTGTTCTTTATCGTCACTTTATTCAGTTGACGATAGTCAATGCACAACCTCATGGTTCCGTCCTTCTTTTTCACGAACAATACTGGTGCACCCCAAGGTGAGAAACTTGGTCGAGCAAAACCTCTATCCGTCAATTCTTGCAACTGAGCTTTCAACTCTTTTAACTGGGTTGGTGCCATACGATACGGAGCTATCGAAATCGGCGTAGTCCCAGGTACAAGCTCAATACCAAACTCTACCTCCTGAACAGGTGGTAAACCCGGTAATCCTTCAGGAAAAACATCCGGGTATTCACAAACCACCGGCACAGATTCGGGTTTCTTGTCTAATTCTTTGTCATCCAGTACATACGCAAGGTATGCTTCGCACCCTTTTCTTACATATTTCTGGGCCAACATTGCTGATATTACAGCTGGCATCCCCTCCAAGTTCGTAGACTCAACTCGGATTACTTCGTTATTTGCGCACCTCAAATCAATAGTCTTGCTTTTGCAATTCACAACCGCATCATGCGCGGTCAACCAATCCAAACCAAGAATAACATCAAATACATCAAACGGCAAAAGCATCAAGTCCGCCGGAAAACAGGAACCTCGAATTTCTAGGGGACATTTCTTACACACTTTGTCGACAAGCACGTAACGACCCAAGGGATTTGACACCCGAATTACGAACTCAGTAGACTCAATAGGTAAAGTCTTACTGGATGCTAAGGTTTCACATATGTAAGAATGAGTAGAACTGGGGTCAATCAAAGCAATTACATTAGTATCAAAGAGAGTAAAAGTACCGGTAATAACATCAGGCGAAGAAGCATCCTCGCGGGCACGTATAGCATAAGCTCTAGCAGGCGCACGAGCCTCGGATCTGGTCGTAGCATCTCTAGATCCTCTCTGACCACCACTAGCATTGCCCGTATTTCCAGATGGTCTACCTCGAGTAGTGGTAGCACCCGGTTTCCCACTCTGATTTTCATTCTGTTCAAACAACCTCGAGCAATCTTTAATGAAGTGGTCAACTGATCCGCACTTGTAACAGGAGCGGTCAGGGAATCTACAACTCCCCGAATGCCATTTACTGCAATATCGACATTTCGTTCTATCTCGACGTTCATTCCCAACACTGGCGACCGAAGTGCCTCGTGTACCCACAGGGGGTCGATCACGATCTCGTCTAAAAAGGCCCGAAGTGCCTCTAAACTGGCCCGCATCATCTCAAAATTTCTTCGATGCCTGTTGAAGAGACTTTCCCGAAGATCTTTTACGAAACTCTCCAGTTCCCACATCAACTTTTTGTTTTTCTTTTCTAAGCTCTTCGGCTTTACAAGCTCGCTCGACCAGTACTACAAACTCTCGTATTTCAAGAACGCAAACGAACATTTTTATATCTTCATTCAGCCCATCCTCGAAGAGTTTACGCATGATAGCCTCGGACGAAACACATTCCCGAGCGTATCTACTAAGTCTAACAAATTTTCGCTCGTAATCAGTAACTGACATGGAACCTTGCTTAAGCTCAAGAAATTCCTTCCGTTTTTGATCAACAAATCTCTGACTGATATACTTTTTCCGAAACTCAGTTTGGAAAAACTCCCAAGTTACTTGCTCTCGGGGCACAATAGAAGTCAGAGTACTCCACCAATAATAGGCAGAATCACGTAGCAAGGAGATAGTACACTTTAGGCATTCATCGGGTGTACAAGATAGCTCATCGAGTACCCGGATAGTGTTGTCCAACCAAAATTCAGCTTGCTCGGCATCGTCGCTATCCGTAGCTTTAAATTCAGTAGCCCCATGTTTTCAGATTCTGTCAACTGGGGGCTTATTTGACCTTATTTGGTCAGTTACCGGAGGTATTGTAGGTGCGGGGGTGGTATTAGTTGGGAATGGAGGTTGTGGGACAGCCGTATTAGTTCGAATGTATTGGTTGAACCAATCATTCATCACGCTATAGAAAGCTTGTCTAGCTTCATCATTCGGGTTACTAGCATTAGGTTGAGAGTCCGCCGGCGCTGTCCCTTGTGCGGGAGCAGGCGCTACACTCTCAAGATCATCAGCTACCTCTCGGTCGGGATCGGGATCCATTACTATAAATAAACACATTTACAATTGTCAGAAATCACCACACTATCAAGTAATCACATAAAATGGCATGTATAGCTAGACCCAACGCATTACGGTAGTCCTAGAATCGACTAAACCGTGGCTCTGATACCAATCAAATGTAACACCCCGAACCCGAGACCGACACCGGAGTCGAACACGAGGTGTTAACAGACTTTAAACCCCTTATAAAAAATATTTCCCAGACACTGACAATCTGCGTACTAGTCGCTTTAAAAATCATATCTTGCGTTTCACAACTCGAAAATCAGTTTTGTGATTTTTACCTGAAACTAGACTCATATGCCCATCTACATATTTTTTCTAGAATTTTTGGTCGGGCAAATTAGTACAGTTTATTAGTCAAAGTCTCCCATGTTACAGGGATCGACTACCCTGACCTTTGCGCATTACGACTTGGATATCTCCTTGTACAGGGCTCCAATACTGATGCCGTTTGTTTCTATAGAAACTAGACTCAGAGAGGAATCTATACATATATTGTATGACTCATAATTATCTCTGGTTAATTTATAATGAATTTCCAAAGTCGGAACAGGGAATCCAGAAACCGTTCTGGCCCTGTCTCACGAGAACCTTAATAGCTCTTAACATACTGTCCGTATGATTGTTTCGTTACTTTCCTATGAAAGTAGATTCATAAAGGTTTGTTTACATAATTTATTCACTATTTAATTCCATTCCTACTATTTTTAGTGATTTTCCAAATCTACATCACTGCTGCTGTCAGCATCTGCCTTTAAGGTAGACTTTACCTATTTCATGGTTTCCATGATTCAACTAGCCCTTTTTGCATAAATAGCACAATTTATGAAAGTGATTAACCATCCCCGTGGCCAATCCTTGTCAAGCATATCCACACCAAATGATTATAACATTATACTCAAACACATATAAGCCATTTTCGCATGGCTATCCAAAATTTATACAAGTCCAAAGGGTCCACGACCCACAACAAACGGGTAGTCCTATACATGCCATTTCGAAGTTCAACCGAAATTGTACCAAAAGGGGGCTTTGATAGTGTGGGCGACTTTGACTTCAAGATCCCGAGTCCGATAGCTGGAGAACCAAATCTATAAAACAGAGGAGCAATGAAACGGAGTAAGCAATTTATGCTTAGTAAGTTTTGAGCAAGGAATTCCAGCACAACAAAAGTATAGCATTCATATAGCTAAACGGATAATTTCATATGCACAAATTTACGATATCGTACTTGCTTCACATTATCAACCCTTATGTACATACACAAAAGATCAACTCAGCCAAAGGCCGGTAGCTCGTTTATCAACTGAGCGAATACTTATTTGTAAGGGCTCAACTAAATTCAAGCACATACGAAACATACCTCAATGTTGGGATGTTTCTAGAGTATTAGCTGAAATTTTTACAGCAAGATCATTCATTCCCAAATCACGTACCTTCGGAATTTAACCGGATATAGCTCCTCGTTCAAATGCCTTCGGGACATAGCCCGGTTATAGTAACTCGCACAAATGCCTTCGGGACTTAACCCGGATTTAATAACTCGCACAAATGCCTTCGGGCTTAGCCCGGAATTAGTATCTCGCACAAATGCCTTCGGGCTTAACCCGGAATTTGTATCTCGCACAAATGTCTTCGGATCTTAGTCCAGATATTGTCACTTAGCACAAAGCCTTCGGGACTTAGCCCGGACAGCATTCAAATAACCATGCACATTTAACAATAAATCATGGCCCATTCGTATTTTATTTTCGTTAGCAAAACTCAAACACAAGACATTTATCATTCTTGCAAATTCGGCTCAATAGCCACACAAAGAGCATGATTTTAATTTGCTTAAAACATGATCTAATCACATCATAATTTAAGCTCTCTTACTCAAGAACTTACCTCGGGTTTTGTCGAACGATTCCGATAGCTATTCGACCACTTTTTCCTTCCCTTTATCGGATTAGTTCCCCTTTACTCTTGAGCTTAATTAAACAAATAAATTGATTTAATCATTTGAGCATCGAAAAGAGGAACACAAGGCACTTAGCCCATATTTATACATTAGACATTAAAGTCACATATGTACGGAATCATGAATCAAACTCAACATTTTAGCTAATTTTTCCCCCTTGGCCGAATATGCATGTCTATTTTGGGGCCGATTTCAACACTTAATACATTCTACAAGTATGGTCACTTGTATTGACTAAACACCCTTTCGTTTCAAGTTAAAAACTTGGCTAATACACACATATACACACTAGTAAAGCATCCTCTCCCTTTCCATCAATTTAACACATGCATTGCTCATTAACATGCAAAAGTTATATTCGGCCTTAGCACACAACTTGCTAGCCGATTCTTCTCCATTTAGCAACCAATGCACATATGTGCTCACTCAAAAATGCTAAAAAGGAGGTTCAAGAATCATCAAGCCACCATCACATGCATCATTAACAAGCTTCATATTTAGCATGCAATGGCATTAACACAAACTCCACCTAGGCCGAATCTTAACTCATCCTCATGCCTCATCACCACAACATCAAACATCAACCAAGAATGATGCATCCATGGCCGAGTGTCATTTCCATCACATAGCAAGATTTAGACCATGGGCTAGGTAGAACTCAAGCTAACAACTAAAACATGCATGCATCTCATGGAACATCATCAAACATACCTTAGCCTAGCTACATGCATGGCCGAACCTCTTCAACCTTTCTTCTTCCTTCCTCCTTAAAATTTTTGGCCAAGGATGAACCAAAGGATGAGCATTTTTTTTCTTTGTTTTTTTTCTTTCTAGTTTCGGCTAAATGAAGATGAGAAAGGATGAACAAAAATTTTCTCCTTTCTTTTCTTTAGCTCACGGCAATGGGGGGGGAAACAACTACACACATTTTTTTTTTGTATTCATCATACTCCTTTTCATTATTTTATGCCCATGCCCCTTATTTTATTTTTTTCCTACATACCTCACTAGGCCAACATGTTCCCAACATGTTTCCACCCATAGCATGGCCAACCACTAGCTCAAATTTTGGGTAATTTGACATGCAAACCCATCATTTTCACAACATGCATTAATAGACCATTTTAAATTAGCCTATCATATTTTCACCGTGTCTTATATCAATCCCTATTTAATAATTTCTCATGCAATTGGCAAAATTGGAGAATGAAACTTCCACATACTCATGTACACACATAATAAGCATAGAATATGGAAATCAATTATTTTTATGACTCGATTTTGTGGTCCCGAAACCACTTCCCGACTAGGGTCAATTTTGGGCTGTCACAGCCCGTGTGCTAGGTCATGTTCCATTTAGGGGGTATACTAACTTGTACCACACGACCAGTCACACGCCCATGTGTGAGGCCGTATGGAGCATACTGACTTCAATTCCAATTCAACACCAGGGGACACATGGCTGTGTGCTTAACCGTGTGTCACACACAGCTGAGACACACGCCCGTATCTCTGTCCGTGTAGACAAATATAGTGTAACATCCCAAACCCGGCCCAGACGTTATGGCCGAATCTGGCGTGTTAAATTGAAGTGTTTTAGCGAAAACCGTGTTTTCATTGAAAACCCTTTTTAAAAAAAACCCTAATTAACTAAAAAAATCTTTCAGTTACGAAAATATTTAAAAAAAAACTTAGTTGCAGAAACGTAGAAAACATACTATAATTTAAGAAATCCATGTTCAACTTCTCGTAATTACAATGAAAATAATAATAATAATTCAAGTAGTAATTGAAAACCTTATTACAATCTGGTCTGAACACACTTAAAAAGAAATAAAAACTTAAATGCTTAAAAAAACCAAGTCCGAATTATCTTGCTAACCGGCCACCTAGAGTCCTTCCAAACATCGAACCTTCTACTGAGCATCACCTAAAAATAAAATAAAAGAGGGGGTGAGTTTTAGCAAACTCAGTGTGTGCAACCCTCGGCAAAAATAAGCATTCAAAAAAAAACATCATTCATCAATCATGTAATGCAATCCCATCCAAATTATCCATCCGCTACACACCAGCTTTGTCCCCGGTCACACCATGTGGGGATATGAATATCGACCCACCCAGCCCACAAACCATTGTAGCCCGGTTGCGGAACTACCTTCATTTACATATTGGGCTTTAAAAGCCGTCGGTGAATCCACGATTGTCAAGCAACCATGCGATCCTCATATAGTTCCTTCGTTCCATAATTCCCACCCATATGCAACCTAAGCAGAATATCATATGTATGCATGTCACATCTATAAAACTTACATTCTACACCTAGGGGTATTTTAGTCATTTTCACCCTTAGGGGCATTTCGGTAATTTTCCCATAATTATGGTTTTCACTTACCTTGGCCCGTTAACAAGTCCTGTGAGCTAAGATAAACGAACACTATACACCAGGTAGGATTCCAGAGAAGAGGAGGTGAGTCATTAAGACCGCTTAAGTACCAAGCTCTCCCTAGATCCAATCCTAGACATGCATATACCCGTTGCCACACCTTAACCCTTTGACTTGTCCACGGTCGCAATATATTATTTAAGTCTTATGTGGATATCATATACCAGGCCCAAAACCCCTTACAAAGACTAAACAATTTCACATACCTGTATCTGGCCCATTAAGCCCAATCATATTCATATGGCCCATTAGGCCCAAATCACCTGTATATGGCCCATTAGGCCCAAATCACCTGTATATGGCCCATTAGGCCCAAATCACATTTATATGGCCCGTTAGGCCCAGTCACATCCATATTCATGCTCACATACAAGTTCCTATCACATAGCATCAACATTCAGTTTTTGCCTATTATGGGCCCAACAGCCCATTGGGCCCATTTAGCCCATTCCGGCCCATATGGCCAAATCACAACCCAAGTCCATGGAATCGCTCGTAGGCCTCAGGCAACCTATCATTCTCCCCCTTACGAGTGCTCGCGCACTCACAAGACTACCGTAGCCAAACTTTCGGCTTTTCGACATTTCGGCTTTTCGGCTTTTGCCGATACATAATGTGTGTGCAGTGTATGTACACACCTGGTAAGCAAGCGTGATGCGATCTCCTTAGCCTAAACCTACAATCGATATCACTCAAAGATTAATCTTACATGCTTATCGAATACTTTACCAAAAGCCAGAATCTCACCTTAACCTTACCTTGTGCGATAAGTATAATAACCCCTTCACTAACCACAATCAACTCCTAGATCTGCACCAATCGTAACTATTAAAACCAAAATAATAAGTGACTCATATCCAACACAAGTCCCCTTACCTTACTATGGCTATTCGGCCAACCTTAGCCAATGGATGAGGAATACTTACCAAAACCGCAAACACCTAAAGAGCAATTCGGCAAAGAGCTAAGATCTGAGATCCGATACTAATTCCCTACCAAATTTAATTGAAAGAGTGAGGGACAATAATCGATACCTAGCAAAGAAAATCGATTGGAAGAGCAACACTTACACTAGATTCGGTCAAAGAGTATTCAGCCCTTGGGAGATTCGACTTTTCGGCTTTTCAAACTTAGTATGGTGAATAAAGTTTATTTGGTATAGATTAAAGAAGAAGAGTAGAAGAAGAAATCGGCTAAGTGAAATAAATAAAATTGTGTAGAGAAGAATAAAAATCAGTAGGAAAAAAAGAAAGAAAAACAAAATGGTTTTTGACTTTTTGGATCTTGAAAAGAAAAGGGTTTTCGGCTTTTGAAGAAAGGGGTTTCTGGCAACAAGGTGAAGAAGAATTTTGGCAGTAGCCTGGCAACCTTGTATTCGGCCCCTATTTATAGCCCTTATAGCTGAATTTTCCATGCCCAATTCCCAATTCGGCTCCATCACTTCTCCCTTCTCATCTCCTCGTTTTTCTCCCTGATAACCCCTTGATCCTTTCCTTAATTTTCTCTTCTAAACACTCCCCTTGGAGTCCATCTTCATGCCACTTTCATCCTTCTAGAAGGCCAAAATTAAACTTCTAAAACACAAAACTAGGATTCGAACCTTGGACCTCCTTGCTAGCTACTAACGCCACCTCGCTACACTCTAAGTGGCGTCACTTAGCCACTCATCCACAAGGATTTTTAATGCTATTTTTCCCCTATTTTTATTTAAAAGCCCACCTACTTGCCAACCCTGATTCTTTTAATAATTAAACTATAATTTCATTTATTCCTAGGTTCAAACTCAAACCTTAATTAAGACCTACTATAATTATCACATGGCTAGGAACATAAAACACATTTTTTATCAAAACCGAAAACAAAGAAAGTTCGGGATTTCGGGATTTTTGGGTTTCGAGATTTTTGGGGCATTACATATAGGCTATTTGCAAAGCCATTTTGCCACTCTAATTTCATGTACATACACAAGCATAAATAAAAACATTTTATAACCCAATAGGCAGCCATTCCATAACATTTCATACACATAAAATACCAATTCAACATAGTATTCATTACCTAATAAATAACATACATCTTCCATTCATATGCCCACCAAATAACAAGACATCATTTGCATAATTTCCAATCCATCAACCATGAGACAAAACATACCAAAACATACTATCAAATTTAGCCAAATCACATGCTTAACTTATACACAACATATACCAAAATCATGATCTCAAGTAACCATATTTATCATCTTTAAACATGCCATATTTACAATTATCCACAAATTTAATAGTACCAATTGGCAATTGGATAGTGTGATGTGAAACTCTGACTTTTCCAAAATGAGCGACCTAACGAACCTCTATAAAACATAGGAAAAGAAATAGAGTAAGCTTTATAGCTTAGTAAGCCCGTAGAATTCAGAATTAAACTTGCCATTTATACCAAATCAAGTTAAATAAATAAGGTAAACTCATTACAATTTCCAAGTGCCTAACACAAGCATTCATCAATAGGTTAGTCTTATAAATACATGAAATCATCCATTATCTCAAGTCAATACTCAATATATATACAAATTCACATACATCATGTACATCATTTGTAACATTTTACTTTCAATCGTATAAACAGTAATTCATTCGTATCAAATGTACTTTACCATATCACAAAATTTATGCCCATTGAACCTATTAAAATCTCGAGGGATACTCGGGTGATATACAATACATATAGATCAGTAATCCGTCAATTCCTTGTCATTTTTTCTCTTACGAGCTATGAACGGTAAGCTCTTCCTGAGCTGATCAATAGTAGCTCTACTAAGCTAAAACGGTAAGCTCTGACAAGCTAAACAGTAAGCTCATACGAGCTGAGAACAGTAAGCTCTTACAAACTGATATATTGGTAAGCTCATACAAGCTGCGGTGACTTTGCAACACATGCAGGATCTCAACCAAAACGATAACCCTAGTGACATGTCACTTGTATCCTACGAATTCTTACGATTCAAACAGGACTCGGTAACAAATAAACTATATCGACAAGGCATTCACATTCCAAATAAATCAACTACTCAATTATACATATTCATTATAATCATTTCGAGTATTTAAAAGTTCGATTCTAATTATACGAACTTACCTCGAGTTGCTCGGATAGAATTTATCGACTAATCGTCAACTTTTCCTTTTCCCCGACCTAAACTCGATCTCAGCTTATCTTGATCTATAGATTATCAAATTCAGTACATTCATCATTCAATAAATTCAATTTAGCCCATTAATACATAATTTTGGCAAATTACACATTAGCCCTATACTTTTCACATTATTTACAATTTAGTCTTTTTTACATAAAATTGCAAATTCATGCAATTTAGTACTACCCATGCTTAGCTGAATTTCATAGGGACTCTTAGCAGCCCATATCTTTCATTATTACACAATTTTACCACATAAAATTTCATATTTCACAATTTAATCCATTTTTGTCATTTTTTTCAAAAATCACTTTACAAAACTAGTTTAACTATTAAAAAATATTCAAAATCCATCATCAAACTTCCAATTACTCAAACATTCAACAATGGCAACATGAAAATTCTTTAAAAATTTCAAATCTAAGGTACGGGCTAGCTAGAATACGAAGCAACGATCTCAAAAATGTAGAAATCATTAAAAACGGAGCAAAAATCGTACCTTAATTGAAGAATCTATCAATGTCGAATGAATAACCCTATTTTAGCTTTTTTTACCTCTAATTTTTGGCTAAAAAGATGAATGAATAAAGCATTTTGGTTTTTTTATTAATATTAACATTAATAAACATTTTACCAAAATAACCTTAATTAAAAACCACCAAATATCATGTTATTAAGCCTATTAATGTCCGTGCAATTTAATTATGGTCTAATTACAACATAAGGACTTCTACTTTAATGATTCATAGCTATTTAATAACTCTTAAGCTGCCTTAGGTGTTTTGTTATTCAACTTTCCACCAGCTATTGCATCAATCATCTGTCTAGTTGAGGGATTCAAACCATTATAAAAAGTTTAAACTTGGGGCAAATAAGGTAGTCTATGATGAAGACACCTTCTCAAAAAATATTTGATAACTCTTGAAAAGAGTTATCTTTTGAACCTCTAAATCTGAATCATTTGAAGTGTTCAAATCCTTGCAAAATGAAGCACAAAATCAACTTGGAAAGACAATGAAAGCCCTTCGATATGATCAAGGTGGAGAATATTTGAGCCAAGAGTTTGATGGCCATCTTAGAAATTATGGAATTATTTCACAATTAACTCCTCCTAGAACACCACAATGGAATGGTGTGTTGGAAAGGATGAATTGAACCTTATTAGATATGGTTCAATCTATGATAAGTCTTATAGATCTTTCTCTTACCTTTTGGGGTTATGCACTTCAAACAGCTGCATTCACACTAAATTGAGTTCCTTTCAAAGTAGCTGAAAAGACACCATATGAGATGTAGACTGGTAAGAAGCCCAGCTTGTCTTTTCTTAAGATTTGGGGTTGTGAGGCTTATGTGAACATCAAGTTTCTAATAAGCTAGAGCCCAAATTAGAAAAATGTCTTTTTGTGGGATATATACCACTTTTACAATCCTACTAAGAACAAAGTGTTTGTCACTCAAAATGAAGTTTTCCTATAAACAAAATTTGTTACTAAAGGAACCAATGGGAGCAAGATACAATTTGAAGAAGTTTAAGAACCAAAAAATGACATTGAACCGCCTTTGGATACTCAAAGTCAACAAACCATTGTTGACACTTCTCCAATAACACAAGTATTACGTAGATCTGGTAAGACATGTCATGAGCCTGAGAGATATGGATTTTTTGTGACTGATAACCATGACGTAATGTAATTGCCTGTTTTCAGTAAAATCAGACAAGTGGTTTCGGGACCACAAATCTGAGTTAGAAAGAAAATTTATTTTAGTATTATTGCATGGTCTGCATTATGATAGGAATAACATATGAAAATTTTGTTAAGAAAATTTTATCGATTTCATGTTTAATTAGGTGGAAAGGACTAAATTGCATAAAGTGAAAAAGTTGAATTCTAGTAGCTAGAAGGATCAAATAGCTATGGAATTCAAATTTTAAGGTCCCTATATGGTAAATCGACCATTAAGAAGGGTTAGTAGATATTTATGATGATGCATCCATGGAAAATTAGAAAAAGAAAATGACTAAATTGGAAAGCTGAAAAATTAATGGATGATAAGTTAATTAAATGAATAAAATAATTTCATATTATCATCTTCCCCAAAATTTCTATGGAAACCCTAGTTAAGAGAGAAAACTTCAAGCAAGCTTAATTGGGTAAGTAATCATGTCCCCTTTTTAGTAATTTTTACATTTTCGAGATCGTAATAACCTAATCTATCTATTTTGGGGATCAATTTGCAGAGTTATCAAAGTATTAAAATTTTTTCATGGATGAATATGCTAAAATTTTGAAATTTATGGTGGAAAATGAAAGGTTGTTGATAGATAAACAACTTTTGTAAAGGAAAATTTCATGAAATTGTGATTTAGGGACTAAATTGAAAAGATATAAAATTCATGGAAAATTATTGATTTTTTTGAAATAATTGAGTTTTAAATGTTATATGTAAAAATTGGCTAGGCTTGGAATAAAAATTAAATTGCATAAATTTCATTTTTTGAGCCTAGGGACGAAACCAAAATTAATTAAAAGTATAGGGGAAAAATGGTAATTTTCCTAAGATGTGAATTGGATTGAATTGAATAAAAATTGTATTAAATTGATGTTAAATTCATTTATATAGATCTGGAGAGACCAAATAAGGAGTTAGATCGAGGAAATAAAAAAGTGTCAGATTAGTAGATTTTCATACACGAGCAAGTGTTGAGGTAAGTCCATGTAACTAAATTGTGTATATTTACATGTTTAGATTAAATGTTGTATATGTGAATTATGAATTTATTATATATATATATGAAAATATTTATATATCTGACATGCCTAATAAATGTTAAGTTTCGTTTGAATAAGATGAAATTCGATGGATACAAGTTTCCCGTATTGGTTTTGGTCCTACATATGTTGCGGACACACCACAGCTCGAAAGACCATCTTATTATTTGCCCTCTCGAGCTTCCTATTAATAGCTCTTCGAAGCATCTCTATCGGTTGTGATCCTGCATGTGTTGTGGACACACCGTAGCTCTTATGAGTGTCCCGATATATGGTTCTACGGAACTTCCCGATTAAAGGCTCTTCATGAGCTTCCTAATTCTCAATAGTGTCTCACTTGAACTTCCCGATATATGGCTATCCAGAACTTCCCAATTTATCAAAACTAAAGATGAACCTTTTGTTTACATGAAAATTAGTGGGAGTACAGCTGCATTTCTAGGCTTATATGTCGATGACATTTTACTCATTGGGAATGACATTCCTACCTTGCTGAATACCAAGTCTTGGTTAGGGAAGTGTTTCTCAATAAAAGACTTAGGTGAAGTAGCCTACATCCTTGGGATAAAGATCCATAGAGATAGATGTAGAAGGTTGATTAGTCTAAGTCAAAGTGCTTACATAGACAAAGTACTGAAAAGGTTCAGTATGCAAGATTCCAAGAAAGGATTCTTACCTGTCTCATGGTATTAATATTAGCAAGACTCAGTGTCTTAACACAAAAGATGAGTGAGACTGCATGAGTAAAATTCCTTATGTTTCAGCAATAGGATCCATCATGTATGTCATGTTATGACTAGACTAGATGTCTCTAATGCTTTAATCATAACAAGTAAATACCAATCAGATCCCAGTGAAAGTCACTAGTCAACTGTAGAAAACATACTTAAGTACTAAAGAAGATCCAAAGATATGTTCTTGGTGTATGGCGGTTTGGAAGATGATCTAGTTAGAAGTGATTACACAGATGCAAGCTTTCAAACCAATAAAGATGATTTTCTATCGTAGTTAGGATTGTGTTTTGTTTAAATGGTGGTGTTGTCAGCTAGAAAAGTTCAAAATAAAGCACTGTTGCTGATTCTACAACTAAAGCTAAATACATAGCAACATCTGATGCAACAAAGGAAACAGTTTGGATCAAGAAGTTCATTAGTGACCTTGGAGTGGTCCCCAGCATCACAAATCCTGTTGATGTTTATTGTGACAATAATGGTGCTATTGCACAAGCTAAGGAACCTAGATCACATCAGTGATCCAAACACATTTAAGACGTTATCATCTCATCCGAGAAATTGTTGAGAGAGGTGATGTTAAGAAATGCAAAGTCCCAACAGATGACAAAGTTGCTGATCCATTGACTCAGCCTTTGCCACAAGCAAAGCATGATTGTCATGCTAGGCTCATAGGTATGTGGTACATGAATAATTGGGCCTACAGCAAGTGGGAGATTGTTAGTAATAATGCCCTAAGCCTATTGTATGGACGCTTTATTTTGATTAAATGAATTTGTTATTATAATTTGCATGTTTAATATATAATAATATCCTTGAATAATTATATTCTAAATGTCCCTAATCAGTTGTTGTTGTAGGAACAATAATGAATTAAGATTAGTATGGACTATGATAGATATTCATGTGATGAATATGTATTTGAGAAACAAATCATATTCATATGTATTTGTTGAGAATGAATAGTAGACGGGCCTATTTTGAGATTAATACATGGATCAAAGTCATAAATTAAATCTCTAAACAATTGTGTCATTAAATCATTAGACCTGGAATCACTATAGTTCTCAACATGAGGACTTTTATGTTTTGACATAATCAAACATTGTCTATAACCGGACAACTATAAACGTTATGCTTGAACATAATTAGAATCATATAGTGATATGTGAGTGATTAAGATGGAATTTGTCCCTTTTATTATAAGAGAGATATCTCTGGGCCCTTCTACGATTGAGACTAAAAAATGCATGACCATGCTCGAATGAATTGATGGAGATTAATGTCATTCGTTTTGTCAGTCTAATTGGGTGTCGAGAAATTAAAAATAGAACGATATAAGGTTGACTTTATCCATGCCTTATACTCTATCTAGATATCATGAGACAAAAGGATTTTTTTGATTAGTTGTTTCATTTAACTTGGGTAGTCATAATGTCTTGCTAGAAGCCATTTATGACTTGTAGGACCAAATATGATTTGGGTCTACTGCCAACAATAATTGAACCTATAAGGTCACACTTTAAGAATGAACAAGAATGGTTAAGTTTATCACTCTCTTTAAGTAATTTAAAATGATAAGATTATTTTAAATTATGAGTAATAATTAGTTACTATTTTGATTCGAATTTAATTCTTGGAAATTTAAATTTGTAGTCAAAATGATAACAAATAGTAGTTTTGTAACTATTTCCTGTTAAACTCGAATAATAATAATAAACGAGATAAAAAAGGGATTTGATATATTCCTTATCAGATAAGGAAATAGAATTTAATTATTATTTAAAAGAGTTTTTAAGATTCAAGATAAAATCTCATATTCCTTATGAAATAAGGAAAGATATTTTAAATTATTTAAAAGAGTTTTAAATATATATACAACCTCAAATCCAGTTTTACCCCACATTATATATATGTGATATATGTACACTTCTCCAATAACGTAAGTTTTTGGCTATCAGCAGTTTGAGAGAATAAACCAAAAACGTTTTGAGAAAACGAAGTTGGAACTAGCATTCCACTCGACTATTTTTCTTTTATTTGAGTTTGGATACTTGTAGAGGGTGGTCGTCTTCCAACAAGGCAGCACCTTTAGAGATCCGATTCAAATCAAGCATTAGTGTTTGGAAGTTTAACGAAACAAGGTAATTTTCGTTATTCACTTTTCAATTTGTACGTATTGTATAAGATCCTTGGTAGTTTATAGGATATCAATTTTATTTTCTGCTGCATTATGTTCGTATGAGATTCGAACTCTATCCCGTATCTTGGCAATAACTAATATGATATACATGGATGTATTTTATTTTATTTTTATAAAACCTCTAAATTTTTTTATTTTATTCAATTTGGTCCCTAAAAGCGAAACAACTATAACTTTCACAATTAAGCTTTTTTTTTCAATTTGATTTCAATTGTACCCTTCTACAATCCTCTACTATCAATTTCTATCAAAATCTCATGAAAGTTTTACAATATTTTCATTTTAGTCCCTATACTTAAAAACAAACATTTAGCTTTACAATTTAATCCCTTTTTCATTTCTAAGATTATAAACTAACATATTACTACCAAAAGCTTCAAAAAAAATCAATAATGGCAACATTTTGAAACTTTAGCAAATTCAAAAAAATAAAACATGATTTAGCTAGATCAAGTTACAACGATCTCAAAAACCTAAAATTTATGAAAAACAAACTTTGGTTACACTTACATGCAAGGCCGAATGTTTGAAGGTTTCAAACTCTCTTTTTCTTCTCTTACTTTCATGGGGGAGATGATGAATAAGAACAAGGGTTGGCTTTCTTTCTTTTTTAATTGTTTTAACAGAATAAATATAACAATAAACTATTCACGTATCATCATTTTAATTCATCTTCCTACCATGTTTTTCTAATGGCTAAATTTCCATTTGAAGCCCTCATTAATATAATTTTAGTCTTTAAGTAACTAAAATTCATAACAATTAACTTTTATGATTTTTATGATTTAGTCCTTGTACCTTAATTACTAACCATTCAATAAAATTACCAAGTCAAAAATCAAGATGGCACTATAATAAACTTGTAGATATTATTTAATAATATTTACAGACTCGATCTTCGAAAAATAGGATTCTGAAACCACCATTTTCGATATCATTGAAAATGAGTTGTTACATTGTCTTTCAATGTGACACCTTTACTTTCAAAAAGTCTAATGTGATAGTTGAAGTTTGATTTTCGTCTATCAATTTGGTACTTCCTTCTAACCGTGCTAAATACTTACATCTTTGACATATGGCCTAATCATGGGTTGCCACGTGGCAATGTGTTTGTGAAAAAAATTAATAAGTCAAAGCAAGGAGCTCCAAAAACAATTATACCTTTTTCATATTTTAAAAGGCAAAATAATGAAAAAAACATTAATAAATTTATAACCCTAAAAGTGAATTTCATTTTGTTAATAAAAACATATAAAACTTTATACTTTTTTTTCTTTTTTTTCCTCTTTATGTTGTTTCTTCATTTATTCTTTTCTTATTCCTTCTTCAACCCTTATTACCAGCCTTTATTGGCAACATAAATTGACCTCCTTTTGCAACGATCCAATTTTCAATGGCATAAAACAAATTCAGTTTTTAAGGCCAAATTTCTTAAAATAAGTTAGTAATTAGAGTTGAATAATTTTGTGTCAATTATGAAATTGTAAGGTTGAATTAGTAAATGAAATTAAACTAGAAATGATTAGTTATTATAGTACATGGATTAAATTGCAAAGTAGTTAAATGAGTGGATTTGATTTAATTGTGAACAAGCCCTTAATGTGCAATAAAACCAAGGACCTAAAAGGTAATTAAACCTTAATTAATTCACATTAGTGGAGAGACATGATCACCAACATCCATTAGCATTAATAATTTCTTAAGTTAATCTTTTTCATTGGATGATATAATTATTTTAATTAATAATAATTTAATATGTTAAAGTATGGTAATGGAAGGAAAGAGAAAAAATCATTTCTTCTTCTATATTCAGCTAAAGGAGGAATAAAGAAAGAAAATGGTTTTGTTCCTTCACCATTTTCGTCCACCAAATTTGCTAAGGTAAAGGAGATTTTCATTTCATTTTTGACAAATTCCTAGCTTGTGATCTTAGCTTTGTAAAGACCAAGTATTTGAATTCTTGATTATTAAAGTTTAGTTAAATTTTAATGGTTGATTTTATGATAAATTAGTGAGAGAGAAATAGAACTTTAGATTAAATTATGTTATAATGTTGGTAAGGTAACCGGTGTTATATGAATAAGCTTGATTTAAGCTTAAAAGCTTTGAAGTTACTATTGAGCATTAAGGACCAAATTGAAATTTATATTGTAGAATGATAGTTGGAGGTCCGTGTACTATATTGATGTAGTTGGAATTAGATCTGATCGGGTAAATCCCCAGATACAAGCATTTTGGGTATTAGGGTCTTGAGGGACTAAGTTGAATAAAATGCATTTCATATTAATTTGTGTGTTTCTATATTTAATATGTGAAACTGATGTGTTTTAACAAATTGAATTTATTGAACATAACTAAAAACGATGTCAAGACATCAAAAGTAAAAGGAAAAGCCAAAGTTGTTGAAGAGTTGTAACACCCCAAACCTGTATTTGTCGCTGGAATAGGGTTGTGGAGCATTACCGGACTAATCCTTTAAACAATCATACAATTCATATCCATTTCTCATATCCGAATAAAATTTATTCAAATTTAGTCATATAATTCCTAACACGATCCCTTGGGGCTTAAAACAAGCATTACAAGTGGTATGGTGCTAAATCGAATACTTACGAAATTTTTAGAAAAACATGAAAAATTTTCAAAGTACAGGGGACACATGCCCATGTGGCCAGGCCGTGTGTCTCACACAGCCAAGAGACACACCCGTGTCACAAGCCATGTGGACATTCGAAATGGGATCACATGGCCGTGTCCCAGCCCGTGCCCAACCCCGTGTAACTCACTGACTTGGGTCACATGGCCAGACCACACGCACGTGTGTCAAGCCGTGTACCCTTCGAAGTGGCCTCACACACCCGTGAGCTAGGTCATGCAAAAACTGATGAGTATACTGACTTGTGCCACATAGCCAAGCCACACGCCCATGTGCTAGACCGTGTGAAGCTACTGGCTTGATTTCTAAAGAAGTATCAGGGGACACACGCTCGTGTCTCTGCCCATATGGACAAAAGTAGGCCATTTTCCAAGCCTTATTTTTCACCCAAAGTGGCACCAACCTACACATACCAAATAGCATATGACATATCATCAATAGGCATTCAAACCAATCTCAACCAAGTCCAAATCATGCCATACCAATACCAAGAACCATAATGCTCATAAACATCACAATTTTCCATTTAAAAACATACCAATATCATTTTCAAGATTTCACCTAAATAGTCAATTTCATATATGCACTATCTTGCCTAATACTTAGCATGCTAATACATTATCATTTTCAACCATTTGCTACTTTAAAAACCAATTCACAACAAGGCATTCACATAGCAATTATAAACCACATATCTAAGGGCCATTTACACATATTTACATATCAAAGCATATATCACTGTTAAGCCATATCAATGGCTAAAACATAACAAAACATATAGGCTTTCATTAACCAATTAACCTATACATGCCATATAACCAAAATACATAAGTCCAAAAGTACCAAAATAAGAGTTCGATAGTGTGATGCAATCTCCGACAATTTCCAAAACGAGTGAGCTTCAGAATCACTATAAAACACGAAAAAATAAACAAAGTAAGCAATTAAGCTTAGTAAGTTTGTATAACTGTAAATATAACTTACTAATGAACCATAATAAAACAAGGAATTTAAATCATAAAGCATTTCAATTTGATGTCAATAGCTTAACATATAATCACCAACAAAGTTAATTATGAAATAACAAATCTCATAGATTCAATTTCTACGTCATTCATGTACATATCTGTAATGGTTCATATTGAACTCATACACTCTCGTAATATCACTGTACTCATTGAACCGTTTGGAATAATATCAGATACTCGGGTATCTCGCACACTAAGTGCCGATACATGGTCGAAACTATCTTTATCTCAAATATCATATATATACATATGCTCACTCTCGAGCTATCACCGGGTCTGCTCAAACAAGCTGATGATCAAGACGTAGCTACACAGTGATGCTCACACAAGCTGACGAGTAACCGCAACACATGTCGAAAAACTCACCCACCGGTAGAACGTACAGGACCAGCACCCAAAACACGGTAACCCTTAATGACAGGTCATTTGTATCCTATCTATTCCTAAGGTTCAACCGGGATCCAAATAATTGATGATATCTCATAGATTATTTCTGTAGTATCGTGTCATCTCAATTGTATTAATTAAGCATATACACACATATAATTTAAAGCTTATTGATGTACGAACTTACCTTGAACCCGTATGAAGAAAAAAAATCATTCAGTCCAAAACTTTATCTTTTCCCTGATCTAAATCCATACGTAGCTTTTCTTGTTCTATATAATCAAATTTAACTACTTTAAATCTCATTCTATTCAATTCAATCCAAAAATTCATGTTATGGTAAAATTACTATTCTGCCCCTAAACATTTAACTTCTTTACAATTTATTCCATAGCTCATAAAAATGAAAATTCATGCAATTTAATCCACACCCATGCTAGTCAAATTCTATATATACCCATAGCAGCCCATACATTTTATTATTTCACACATTTCACCACATAATTTTTACATTTTACAAATAAATCCCTATTTGACATTTTCAAAAAAAATCACTTTACAAAACTTGTTTATCTAACAAAAACTATTAATTTTCTATCATCAAACATCAAAACACATACACATTCATCAATGGTGAAACACTAATACTTTAATAGTTTCACAATTTAGTCCCTGGGCTACCTAGATTAAGCTATAACGACTCCAAAAACATAGAAATAATTAAAAACCGAGCAAAATTGCACTTACATGCACAATATACTCTTGGCCGAACCTTTAAGCTCCTTCCATGGAGTTTTCAAGTCTAAATTTTGGTGGATAGGTGTATTTTGGAATATGACAATTTGTTTTTCTTTATTTTACTTAGTTTATTTTATAAATTTACATTTTAAACCTTAATATAAAACCTTTAAAACACTTATTAATGTGTCTATATATGTCCGCCCACATTATGGATGGTTTAATTACAACATAAGGACCTCCACTTTAAAGTTCCATATCTATTAGACACCTTTAACTATTAGAACACCACTTTTGCACTTTACGCAATTTAGTCCTTTTTCACAAATTAAGCATGCAGACGATAAAATTTCTTAACGAAATTTTCATGGAATCATACTATCATGCTATAGAGCTCAAAATAATAATAAAATATTTTTTTACCTTCAAATTTGTGGTTCTGAAACCACTGTTCTGATTTGACTAAAAACTTGTTGTCACAACTCTCCCTCTTGGGAATTTTTGTCCCTGAAAATTTTACTAAAAAATATATTAAGGTACTGTTTTCTCATAATTTCTTTGGGTTCCCATATAGCTTCTTCAATTCCATGACGTTGCTAAAGTACCTTCACTAGAGCTATGCTTTTTTACTTAATTCTTTAATCTCTCGGGCCAAAATTTTGATCGGTTCTTTGTTATACCACATGTTGAGCTGAATTTCAACTTCTAATAGAGAAATTATATACGAAGGATCCGATCGATACCATCGTAACATAGATACATAGAACACATTATGAATATTTTCCAACTCTAATCGTAATCTAAGTCGATATGCCAATGCTCCTATTCTCTCTATAATCTCATACAGCCTAGTAAATCGCAGACTCAATTTCCCTTTGCAACCAAATCGAAGAATCTTCTTCCACGACGATACTCTCAAAAATACTTTTCCACTAATTTGAAATTCAATATCTTTACGTTTCAAATCTGTATACGATTTCTGTTGATCTGAAGCTACTTTCAAACTATAACGAAAGTATTTCTCTTCGGTCTCTCTAATCAAATCAACCTCATGAACCTTTTTATCACTAAGCTCAATCCAGTACAAAGGAGTTCGGCATTTATGACCATATAAAGCTTCATACAGTGCCATCTTTGTACTCGATTGAAAACTACTATTATACGCAAATTCCACCAATGGTAAATATTTTCTCAATTGTCTTTAAATTCTAAAACACAACAGTGAAGCATATCTTCGAGAATTTGAATCACTCTCTCAGACTGACCATCTATTTGAGGATGAAATGCAGTGCTGAAATGTAATTGTGTACCCAAAGCCTCTTGCAATTTCTTCCAAAATCATGATGTAAATCTCAGATGTCTATCCGAAATAATGGAGTCTAGCATACCGTGCAATCTGACAATCTCTGAAATGTACAATTCATCTAATGTATCAAGTGAAAAATATGTACGTACCGGAGTGAAATGTGCAGATTTCATCAAACGATCAACAACAACCCAAATAGCATCTTTCTTTTTCGAAGATAGAGGTATCCCGGTACAAAATCCATCATAACTCTATCCCACTTCCCATCAGGTATCATTACTGGTTGTAATAGTTCTGAAGGTACTTGATGTACGGCTTTAACTTGTTGACAAATTAAGCATCTCAACACACATTCAGAAATGTCACGTTTCATCCCCGAAGACTAGTACATCTGTTTCAATCACTATATAGCTTAGTACTACCCGGATGAACAGTTAAGCAACCACTGTGTGCTTCATATAAAATTTTCTATATAAGCTCAGTATTCTTTGGTACATTGACTCTACCTCGGAACAACAAACAATCATCAGATCCGATCTAAACTCTGAATCAGTAGTTGACTTACACTGTATTCTTCGAGCTCGCAATTCATTATCACATTTTTGAGCCTCGCAAATTTGTTGTAAAAACATCGGTTTAAATTTTAATTCAGCTAAAATCAAACCATCATCAGACAAGCTCAATTGCGTATTCATCACTCTCAGAGCAAACATAGATTTTCTACTCAAAGCATCTGCAACGACATTTGCTTTTCCCAGATGATAATCGATTACTAACTCATAGTCTTTCAACAATTCAAGCCATCTTTGTTGTCACAAATTCAAATCTTTCTGAGACATCAAATACTTCAAACTCTTGGGATCAGTAAAAATATGGCATTTTTCACCGAACAAATGGTGTCGCCAAATCTTCAATGCAAACACGATCCCAGCCAACTCCAAGTCATGTGTCAGATAATTCTTCTCGTGCGTCTTTAACTATCTAGAATTATACGCTATCACTTTGCTTTCTTGTACTAAAACACATCCCAAACCGTTCAAGGACGCATCACTGAAAATCACAAACTCTTTACCCGGCTCAGGCAAAACCCAAACTGGTGCTTCAGTTAACAGTTCTTTCAACTTATTAAAACTCTGTTGACATTTCTCAGACCACTCAAACTTTACATATTTCTGTAATAATCGACTTATTGGTGTAGCAATCATTGAGAACCCTTTTACAAAATACCGATAATAGCCAACTAATCCCAGAAAACTTTTGATCTCAGATATATTTCTTGGTGGTTTCCAATCAAAATCAGCTAAAATCTTACTGGGATCAACTTGGATGCCATCCACCGATACTATGTTTCCAATAAATCCAACTTCTTGAAGCCAAAATTCACATTTGCTAAATTTAGAAAATAATTGTTTATCTCTCAAATTTTGTAACACAATCCTCAAATTCTCAGCATGTTCAAACTCATCTCGAGAGTAAATCAGAATATCATCACTGAATACAACAACAAATTTGTCTAAATACGGTCTAAATATTCTATTCATCAAATCTATGAATACTGCAGGAGCATTAGTTAACCAAATGGCATAATAAGAAATTCATAGTGTCCGTACTTGGTCCCGAATGCAGTTTTCGGCACATCTGAATCTTTAACTCATAATTGATAATAACCAGATCACAAATCAATTTTAGAAAATATGGTGGTACCTTTTAGCTGATCAAACAAATCATCAATTCTCGACAATGGATACTTGTTCTTGATCGTAACTTTATTGAGTTGTCGATAATCTATACATAATCTCATCGATCCATCTTTCTTCTTGATGAACAAAATTGGTGCACTCCTAGGTGAGAAACTCAGTCATGCAAAACCTCCATCCGTTAACTCTTGCAACTGCGCTTTCAACTCATTCAACTCTGTTGGAGCCATTCTGTACGGAGCTATCAATATCAGTGATGTTCTGGGTACAAACTCAATAGCAAATTCAACTTCTCTGACTAGTGGCAACCCAAGTAACTCTTCTGGAAACACATCTGGATATTTACAAACCACTGGCACTGATTCAATCTTTGATTCAGACACTTTTGTATCCATTACATAAGCAAGGTAAGCATTGCAACCTTTCCTCACATATTTCTGAGCTACCATAGCCGATATCACAATAGGTAACCCACTTGAATCATCGAATTCAATATGAATAATTTCACTATTCTGACATTTCAATTCAATAGTCTTTCATCTACAGTTTACGATAGCATCATGCAAAGTCAACCAATTCATGGCCAAGATCACATCAAATTCATCAAACGGTAAAAGCATCAAATCGACCGAAAAACAGTAGCCCCATGTCATCAAAGGACAATTCTTACAAACTTTATCAACTAAAACATACTGGCCTAAGGTGTTCAATAGTTTAATCACGAATTCAGTGGACTCAATAGGTAAACTCTTACTAGACACTAAATTCGGACAGACATATAAATGTGTCAATCTAGGATCAATCAAAGCAATTACATTAGTGTCATAAAGAGAAAAAGTACCTGTGATAACATCTGGTGCTGATGCATCCTCACGAACACGAATAGCATAAGCTTTGGCTGGCACTCGGGCTTTGGATCTCAGAGCAGAATCCTTTGTTGCTTCTTTGTTACTATTCACATTTTCAGTATTTTGAGGTGGTCTCCCCCTGGCAACTGTATTACTCGACCTTGTAGTCAGAAATTTGTCTTTCTCAGATAACTCAGGACAATCACGAATAAAATGCTCTTGCGAGCCACATTTGAAACAAGCCTTATCATTCATCAAACAATTTCCAAAATGCCATTTTCCACATTATTGACACTCAGATTTGTTAACTTTGACGCTACCAATGCTCGATACAGAAGTGAATTGAGCTTTTAGACTCGTGTGTTGCTTTCTACGATCTCTATTGGAATACTCCACTAAAGCAGTCGAACGATTATAAAAATCCTTTGATTTCTTTGACGATGAATGATATGATTTACCCATTGACCTCTTTCTCAAATCTTTAGCCTCAGAATCGACTCTTTTCTTTTCTTTGCTAAGCTCCTCGGCTTTGCAGGCTCTATCTACCAAAACAACAAATTCTTTCAGTTCCAAAATTCTGACTAAAAGCTTGATATCCTCATTCAACCAGTCTTTGAATTGCTTACACATAATTTCTTCAATGGAGACGCATTCTCGAGCATATTTACTCAGTCTCACGAATTCTCTTTCATAATCAGTTACTAATATATGACCCTGTTTCAATTCTAGAAATTCCTTGCGTTTCTGATCGAGAAACCGTCGGCTTATGTACTTTTTCCTTAACTCAGTTTGAAACAATTCCCACGTGACCTATTCTCTTGGTATAACAGATATCAAGGTATTCCACCACTAATAAGTTGTATCTCTCAGAAGAGACACAGCACACTTAACACACTCAGATGGTGCACAAGACAATTCATCAAAAACTCGGATCATATTCTCAAGCCAAAACTCAATTCTCTCAACATCATCATCAACTGTAGCTCTAAACTCTTCGGCCTCATACTTTCGAACTTTATCAATAGGTGGTTTGCTTAAATGTACAGGTTCACAAACTTGAGAAGCTACCAGAATCAATTGGGGAATAGTTTGGCATGGAGGTTGTTGAGCAGCCGGATTCATTCTGACAAACTCAGAAAACCACTCATTCATCATTTGGAAGAAGGCTTCCTTGGCCTCTTCCCCCCCGACTCTTAGATACGGGTTTCGAAACAAATGGCGCTGCTCTGTAAATAGAGCCTGGCACATTACCTTTTACATCATCGGAGTCTGCTCGATTGGAATCCATTACTATATGAAAACATGATTAAAAATTTTCATGAGACATCACACTATCACAGGTTAAATATGGCATGTATAGCTACACTCACACACGCTACGTTAGTCCTAGAATCGACTAAACCATAGCTCTGATACCAATAAATGTAACACACATAACCCGTATCCATTGCTGGAATAGGGTTACAAAGCATTACTGGACTAATCCTTAAACAATCATATAATTCATAACCATTCCTCATATTCAAATAAAAGTCATTCAAATTCAGTCATATAATCCTTAACAAAATCCCTTAGGGCTTAAAACAAGAATTACAAGTGGTATGAGACTAAATTGAATACTTAAGAAATTTTTAGAAAAACATGGAAAATTTTTAAAGTGCAGGGGACACACGCCCGTATGGCCAGGCCGTGTGTCTCACATGGCCAACAGACATGCCCGTGTCACAGGCCATGTGGACATTCAAAATGGGATCACATGGCTGTGTCCCAGCCTATGGCTGACCTCGTGTAACTCACTGACTTGGGTTACACAGCCAGACCACACGCCCGTGTGTCAAGCCATGTACCCTTAAAAGTTGCCTCACACGCCCATGTGGCAGGCCGTGTACTAGGCCGTGCAAAAACTATTGAGTATTCTGACTTGTGCCACACAGCCAAGCAACACGCCCGTGTGCTAGGCTGTGTGAAGCTACTGACTTGATTTCTAAAAAAGTATCAGGGGACACATGGTCGTGTCAATTGATCGTGTGTCACACACGGCTGAGACACACGCCCGTGTCTCTGCTTGTGTGGACAAAAAGAGGTCATTTTCCAAGCCTTATTTCTCACCCAAAGTGGCACCAACCTATACATACCAAATAGCATATGACCATATCATCAATAGACATTCAAACCAATCTCAACCAAGGCCAAATCATGTAATACCAATACCAATAACCATAATGCTCATAAACATCACAATTTGCCATTTAAAAACATACCAATATCACTTTCAATAATTCACCTAAATGGTCAATTTCATATATGCACTATCTTGCTTAATACTTAGCATGCTAATACATTCTTATTTTCAACCATTTGCTACTTTAAATACCAATTCACAACAAGGTATTCACATAGCAAATATAAAACACATATCTAAGGGTCATTTACACATATTTACATATCAAAGCATATACCACTATCAAGCCACATCAATGGCTAAAACATAACAAAACAATAGGCTTTCATTAACCAATTAACCTATACATGGCATATAACCAAAATACATAAGTCCAAAAGTACAAAAATAAGAGTTCGATAGTGTGATGCAATCTCTGACAACTTCCAAAATGAGCGAGCTTCTGAGTCACTATAAAACACGAAAAAATAAAGAAAGTAAGCAATTAAGCTTAGTAAGTTTGTATAACTGCAAATATAACTTACCAATCAACCACAATAAAAAAAGTAATTTAAATCATAATTCATTTCAATTTGATGTGAATAGCATAACATATAATCACCAACAAAGTTAATTATGAAATCACAAATCTCATAGATTCAATTTCTACATGATTCACATACATACTTGTACTGGTTATATCGAACTCATACACTCTCGTAATATCACTGTACCCGTTGAACTATTTGGAATAATATTGGATATTTACGTATCTCGCACACCAAGTGTCTAATACATGGTCGAAACTATCTTTGTCTCATATATCATATATATGCTCACTCTCGAGCTATCATCGGGTCTGCTCACATAAGCTGACGGTCAAGACGTAGCTTCACGGTGATGCTCACACAAGCTAACGAGTAACCGCAACACATTCTAAAAAACTCAACAATTGGTAGAACGTACGGGACCAGCACTCAAAACACGGTATGTAACATCCTAAATTAGGGCCTAGTCAAAATAGTGGTTTTAAGACCACAAACACAACATAAAAATACTTGTTTGATGATTTTTTTGAGGTCTAGGACATGAAAGCATGCATGCATGAAAGTTTCATAAAGAAAATTTAGGTGTAAGGTGTCCAATTTAAAAATTAGGGACCAAATCGAATAAATTGCAAAACTTCTATTCTAGAAGCAGTTGGTATGAAATTTCTTTGCATTATTAATTAGGAGGTTTTAAATAGCAATTTGCCCAAATTCTACGTTTTGGACAAAAATGGGCATGGATGGAAAATTTTGAAAGTTTAGTAAGAAAGGGCATTTTGGTCATTTAGTAATAAATGAAATAAAAAGGGGAAAATCAAAGCAAAATTCACTAATCGTCTTCCTTGTGGCTACCAAAAATTTCAAGGATTTCATAAGCTAGGGTTTTGACATTTTCAAGCTTGATAGTAAGTGACTCCTAGTACCGTTTTTAACGTTCTTTAACATTTTTGAGATCCTCGTAACATGCTCTATCCATTTCTACCCATATTTCAAGCTAGGGTTCATGTTAGAAATTTAACCCATGCATGAGATGATTGTTCTTTGATGATTTATGGAGGATTAAGAAAGGTAGATGTTAGATAAACATCTTTTACTAGATGATTTTTCATGAAAACACTAAAAAGGGACCTATTTGTAAAAGATACAAAATGGGTGGTAGAAATGTGAAATAAAGGAAAATGTGGGCTGATATGAGCTTAGAATAGATACGGCTAGGCTTGGGTAGCCAAGAAAATACCTGCATTTCGTTTTACGAGCATTAGGACCAAATTTTAAAAATGTGAAAGGTCTGGGCCTAAGCCCTATTCATTAACAGCACGTTTGGTTCGCTGTATTGGATTAGAGGTGTATTGGATTAGAGGTGTAATGGAATAGAGGTGTAATGGAAAAGCTGTGTAATAGCAAATCAACTGTTTGGTTGAATGTAATGGAATAGAGGCGTAATAGTAATCCTGTGTTTGGTTGAGTGTAATAGAGGTGTAATAGCATAATGAAAAAACTAAAATGACTAGAATACCCTTAGCAGAAATTTGTTTTGATAAATGATTATTGTTATTGTTATTTAAATTTTAATAAGATTATTATTATCAATAATAAATAATTTAATCATATTTAAACATAATTATTATTAAATATATTTTAATTAAAATATATAATTTAATAAAATTCTTAATAATTAGCATAAATTTGTTTTGGTAAATTATTGTTATTGTTATTTAAATTTTAATAAGATTAATATCAATAATAAATAATTTAATCATATTTAAACATAATTATTATTAAATATATTATAATTAAAATATATAATTTAATATGAATTTACTCAAATCATAATATATGATACTGTAAAATATAAATTAACATAATTATTATTAAATATATTATAATTAAAATATATAATTTAATAAAATTCTTAATAAATAAAATTCTTCTATGAATTTACTCAAATCATAATATATGATACTATAAAAGAAAATTTCAAATAATTAATATTAAATATGATTTAATTAAATATATGATTTAATAAAATTTAAAATTATTATAACTAATATGATTATAGTTTATGAATTTGTATAATTTAAAATAATAATTATTACATATAATTTAATAATAATATATAATTTCATAAAATTCTTGATAATAAAAATTTTCTTAAATGAATTTATACAATTTAAAATAATTAATATTAAATATAATTATATAGTGATATATAATTTCATAAAATTCTTAATAATAAAATGTTCTTATATGAATTTACTAAAATCAATATATAACTTGAGAATTATATTATGCATAAACATAATTAACTTATATTAAGAAAAGGTTAGATGAAAATGAAATTGTACATTAAAATCCATATGTTATATAGTTTTACAACATCAAAAAGTTTGAACATTGATATTTAATGGTAAGAAAGAAATCTCCTAACCCATTCCAATCGGGCAACTGAAGGTAAACTAAAGAAAACGATCATTTGAGTTGGATGGTCGGGAATTTTACTCAATGCATCATATCGCTGATCGTCGGTTAAACCCTCAATTGACCATAAGGCTGAATATAAATTTGAAGCTCTCTCTTCCATATGTTGTTCTGACTTCTGCTGAACTACCACCTCGGAGGCAAAACTCCTACTGATTTGATCGCCAACGGCCTGGATTTTCTCCCCGAACAAAGTGGCAGCCTCATTAAATGAAGAAAACACATTATCACGAGCATCAGATTTCTTCTTTCTCTTGTTTGAAGATGAGGAACCCCCTTGGTCTCGATCTCCTCGCGGATCCGTACCAGAAACATCCATGTCATCTAAAGAGATGTCAGCTTCGCAGTCATAGAATGTGTTTCTCTCTTCATTCATATCTGTAGTACGTTCATCATCAGCATGTATTTCTTCAAGAACATCAGCAGCTGTTTGAGCATCTCTCCCAGTTGCTCGATCTCTTGCGTATATGGTAGTAAGCTGGTCATAGTAAGGGAAAGTACGAAATCTGAATTGGGCGGCTTCTTTGTGACTCTAAAAAAATGAGGAAATCATATTAGTCGTAAGTTTGGTAAAAATAATATAATAAAGACTTGAAATAATCTTACCTTTAAATAGGACTCCCAAACCGCATCTTCAGCAACAACGAGCTGCCTATGCTCGTCCCAACCAAAACCGCTATTGTTTTGGCCATTAAGCATGTCGTAGACGATTGACCACTCCCTTTTAAGTAACCTAATCCTTGATTCAATATTAGGTTTCGCCTTCAACATTGCATTTGGTAAAACCGTTTGTAGCATTCTTTCCAACTCGTTCAAATAACCAGCTTTGAACCCGGTATCAGCATTAAATGTTCCAACATTGTGCAGGTCCACCATGCTGGAAACTAATGCTGCATCTTCCTCGGGAAGCCATTTTCTTTTGCTTCCTCGAGAAGCTTGAGCATTTGATTCTGGAACACCTGACATAATGATCTTAAGAACAAAAAAAAAATAAATTATATTAATTACTATTTTAATATCATGATTCAAAAGGTCAACACTTTATAAAATCTAAGTAATTAAGTTGAATATCATGAATCAAAAGTTCCATAGCACAAAAAATTTAAAATTATAACACATGCTGAATTAGAAGAAATTATATTATAATTTCTGTAGTTTAGTACAATACAAAAATCAATACAAAAGTTTCACAAAAGTTTCACAAACTAATTTCTAGATGCTTGCCATTCATCGAACATTTGGTTGGCTAGTTCCATCCTCCAAGTAGCCCAAGCATCCGATGGATGAATATTTGTGATATTCGGTTCATCGTCATCCACCACATTAATTGTAGGTAATCCTTCTCCCACCTCCGCTTCAATGGGATCACTACTCATATGGGTTCGAATAAAATTATGGAGCAAACAACATGCAATAATAATTCTATTGTGCACCCTTACAGGATAGAACGATGGACTCCTAAGTATTCCCCATCTAAGTTTTAATAAGCCAAAGCATCTTTCAATGACATTACGTGCTGAGGCATGTTTCATATTAAAAAACTCTTTCGGAGAACTTGGCTGATAACCCTGACGCCACTCGTTCAAATGATATCGTTGTCCTCTAAATGGTGCAAGAAATCCCTCACAATTTGTGTATCCAGCATCAACTAGATAATAACAACCTATAAAATAAGTTTCATATTAAAAAATGATTAATTCAGCACACAAAGTGTGTTCTTAATGAATAAATCAAAGTCCTCTAACTATACACTTTACCATGAGGAACTTTTAATCCATGTCTTCTACTAATGGCATCTCGAAGAACCCGTCCATCAGCAACTGAACCTTCCCAACCAGGAAGAACATAAACAAATTGCATCTCAGGTGTACAAACACCTAGCATATTTGTTGCTATGTCACCTTTTCGCGTCCGATATCTAGGTTTATCAACTGTTGGAACCCTAATCTTGATGTGGGTTCCATCAAGAGCACCTAAGCAATTCTATATCACATGATATAAAACCTTGAGTTAGAATACTAATTTAAATCTAAATCAAGTAAATGTTGTTGAAGCTATATATAAAACTTAGTCCTATACCTTAAACCATTTCCACCTTGTGTCAGAAGAATCGGCTGTAATTGGCTCCGGGTTTTTAAATAACACATCTTGCAAGCGTATGACAGCATTTAAAACATTATGAAATGCTCTGCTAACAGTTTCCCCGGACCTTCTAAAGTGATGCTTGATAACTCGATTTTTCAGGTGATGGGAGATGATATGTAAAAACATTGCTACTTGCTCGTCAACAAGCATGAACCTTGTCGACTTCAATCCCCCTATCGATTCTAACATCTCACATAATTTAAAAAAGGCAGCTCTATTCATCCTAACTTGTTCAATACAGGTCTCGTCACTAGCATATACAAGCCTATTCACATAATCGCGTTTTGCATAAAAATCTACGGTATAGGACCTAATCCTTGGTCTATGTAGGCTAAGGCAAGCACCCATTCTAAATAAGAACCAAATCGCGATTCTACAGATTTCCAACCATATTGTCACAGCAATACTAATTCTTTTACGCCTCACACTTTGTGCAATTAAAGGCAGACGAGCCATTACTGCAACATTTTAAAATTAGAACACACTATCAAAGAATTGAAGTTGCAATTACACATTATCAAATAAAAATAAACAGCACAAATTTAGAACACATGAAGCAAAAAATTATCTACTAAATGATATCGCTGCAACTTTAATTTCATTTCTTTATCAATCACCCAAATAATAATGAAAGAGTATATTTAATTACTGATGATTAGTTTAATTAAAGTTTTCTTATTTCAAAATAAGTAAAATGAAGAATGAGGATTTGGTTTAATAATGAAATTGAAGTTTTATAACTTTTATAACATTTTAAATGGTAATTTCATTTTGTAAAAATATATATAACTTTGAAGAGGACTTATTTTTTACAAGAATTGTAATTTTTAAAAAATATATAATCCATGAGCATTTAATTTCTTCAAAAACTTATATTAAATTTTAATATATTATGTATAATTGAGGTAAAATTAATTGAGATAAAATTTGAAGGTTGGTATTTGTTAGATTATAAATAAACTCATTATAATTTGGACATTTAAATATATTGATTAGTTAATTAAAATCACCCAAATTAATTGACCTAAGCAATACTACTTACTGATTTAAAATGCAGAGTCCACTACTATATACCAGCGGAAAGAAGAAAATAATACCTGATGGCCATGTCACAATCCATAACATATGTTAACAGCCATAACATAGTAGTCTTCAGACACTTTTTTGAGTATTTTTAACGTCTTACCAACATTGAACACACTAAAGATAGCTTAAATATGTTAACAGAACAAACACCAATCATAACAATTTCCACCAGCTCTTGCAAAAATGGAGAAAGCATCACACAAGCAATTAATCTAGCAAGTATATCATAGAAACACAAGACTAAAAGATCCTTAAAGCATATATCTTATCGCTTTCTTAACTATTCTATGTCAAGCAATTGATCTTGGCAAAACATATGAAATAGGCAACACTAGAACAAATATTTCATCTCGTTCAAATGGCCAAATCATGCAAATAATGAGTCAATTTCCTAGAAGAGAAAAAATATTACCTAGTAATTTGTGTATCTATGCCATGTTCTGCTAACAGTCATGTCATCATCGTATAATAATTCTAATTAATAATTCATATTTTAAAGATTTTGAATAACACATCTTCTTGTCATGTTTGAGTTATTTATCTGTGTATGAATATGATGTATCATTTCATCTCTAATATTGCTAGTTCTAAAGGGAAACTCTCAAGATCATAATTAGATAGCTACAAAATCATACATAAATTATAAAAAAAATCCAATATTCGTGATTAAATCATACATACTACTAGGCAGTATTCGTGATTAAATCCTGAATATAGACTCTCACCTAACTAATCAATCTTCTCTAAAGAAAAACATCAACTTAATCCAATACAGAAACCAAAACATAAATTCCATGTTAACATCCTCTTAACATTAAAACCCACAATTTTATCATTAAAAAATTTAAAGAAATGCAAATAAAGAGAACTCAACTAATCGAAATCACAAGCCATTCGGAAAACAATCCAAAGAACAAGAAGAGAACCACCTTGAAAAACATATGGATTTTTTTCCTTTTTCCCTTTTCCAACTTAGCTTCTTTACTGGTGGCTAGTATTTAAAGCCTATATGCTTACAGATAAGAAGGTTTTTGGATGTTCCTCACCCTACCAAATTTTTTTATTGTCCGTATTCATGAAATGCAAACATTCTTATCTTATATAACCATAACTGTAACCATACTTTGAGCTTAAGTTTTGATTTCTTTACAATAATTAAACAGAAAAGAAGAAGAAGCAGTAATTTAATGGTATTACCTTCAAAGTCTTGGGCAATTTCACGAACAAGCCTTTGGAAAGGCAGTTTCCTGATGAGGAGATCTCAGTAGTTTGCTGGTATTTCTGGATTTAACTGCATCCAATAGAAACATCATAATTTCAATTTGTGTAAACAAGAATAAGAAAACGTGACTGAAAGGGGAAAAGAAGGGCAGAAAAAGTCTCACCCGAACTTATAATATTTGGGGAGATGAAGATGAAAGAACTTTAACTAAAAGGAATCAGGAAAAAAAAGAAAAGAAAATGTAGGAGATGAAGATGAAGGGTGAATGGATGTTTGATTTGGGGAGGAAGAAATCTGGAGTGATGAATTTTAAGAACAATAGAGGCGGGATATTTTGGTCTAAAAACCTAAACGGTGGGGCGTTGAATAGGTATTCAGACCCCAACTCCTGTAATAGCAATTCCGTGAGCTGAGGGAATACGCATGTAATAGCAACTCCGTGGAATCACAAACGGTGAACCAAACGGCTGCTTTACTGTAGCGCGCGGAATTAAGGCGTAATGGAATAGCTATTCCATCCAACCAAACGTGATGTAATAGTACAGTCTGGGCCTAACCCTATGCAATAACAGTGTGGGCCTATGCCTAAAACAGTATAATCACAATACAAGTATGCAACCCAACCCAATCCATCCTACTCACCACCCGTACCAACCAACTTACCATGTGGAGATTAAATCGACCCATCCAGCCAACTCACCAATATCACAGCGTAGCGGCTAATAGTAACGTAGCAAAGCTACTAATAGTAACGCAGCAAAGCTGCTAATAGCGGTAAACGTGGCGTAGCCACTAATATCAGAATACGTGGCAAAGCCACCAGAATAGTACTTCCTCTAAATCAGAATCCCATCCCCAATACAGGATGTCATGTCATAATATTTCGTGTATGCAAGGTTTCACACTAATCAATTAACCTACCTCTAAGGTATAACAGTCATTTCCACCCATTAGAGGTAGAATAGTAATTTTTACCCTTTAGGGGTATTTTGGTCATTTTACCCTCTGGGGTCTCAGTACAGATAATTGACCTCTCGGAAAGTCCACAGTTACCTCGAGCGACTTAAGTAACCTAAACAGACCTAACGGTGTAAATGGGCCTAAGACCCATTATTCGGCCCAAGTGGGCCCACACGCTCATGTGGCCCACTTAGCCCAAATTTAGCTACGGCTATGTGACCTACATAGCCCAGTCCAAAATTTATCACTTATCGTAGATTTAATCTGTGTAGGGCCCACAAGCCCGTTGGGCCCTCCCTGTGACAGCCCAAAATTGACCCTAGTCGGGAAGTGGTTTCGGGACCGCTAAATCGAGTCACCGAAATGTTTGAATGTGATATTTATTGTCTAGAATATGTAATTATGAATGTGTGAAAATTTCAAGCTTCGATTTAGTCGATTGCATGTGAATTTAGTCAATAGGACTTATGTGCGACATTTTTGAAATGTGATAGGTCGAAGCATAAGGACCTATTAGTGCATGAAATAAAAAGGGGGGACTTGCATGTCAAATTCCCCCCCTAATTAGTAGTGGTCGGCCATGACAAGCATGGTAGACCAAGTGTGATGGGCAAGACATGTCATAGACATGTTGTGTTGGTGCATCATGGGTGGAAAAAAATAAAATAAGGAGCATGGGCATAAAATAATAAAAGGGAATATGATAAAAACAAAAAAAAAAGAATGTGTGGTTGTTCCCCCCCCATTGCCGTGAGTTAAAGAAAAGAAAAGAGAAAATTTTGTTCATCCTTTTTCATCTTCATTTGGCCGAAAATTCAAAGGAAGGTGGAAGGAGTTCTTGCTTCATGTTTGGTTTGGAAGAGGATTAGGAGGAGGTTTGGCCATACTTGTATCTAGATCAAGGTATGTTTGAGGTTGTGCCATGAGATTCATGCATGTTTTTAGTTGTTAGCTTGAGTTCTAATTAGCCCATGGTTCAAATCTTTGCTATGTCATGGGGATGATATTCGGCCTAGGTAGATTTTGTGTTAATGCCATTGCATGCTAAATATGAAGCTTGTTAATGATGCATGTGATGGTGGATTGATGATTCTTGAATCTTCTTTTTAGCATTTTTGAGTGAGCACATATGTGCATTGGTTGCTAGATGGAGAAGAATCGGCTAGCAAGTTGTGTGCTAAGGCCGAATATAATTTTTGTATATTAATGAGTAATGCATGTGTTAAATTGATGGAAAGGGAGAGGATGCTTTACTAGTGTATATATGTGTGTATTAGCCAAGTTTTGAACTTGAAACAAAAGGGTGTTTAGTCAATACAAGTGACCATACTTGTAGAATGTATTAAGTGTTGAAATCGGCCCCAACATAGACATGCATATTCGGCCATAGGAAGGAGATTGGTGTTGCATGTATTCGGTTAGAGGCAAGCATATTGATGCTTTTGTCTTGGCTTAGAAAATTCGGCCAAGGGGGAAAAATTAGCTAAAATGTTGAGTTTGATTCATGATTCCGTACATATGTGACTTTAATGTCTAATGTATAAAAATGGGCTAAGTGCCTTGTGTTCCTCTTTCCGATGCTCAAATGATTAAATCAATTTATTTGTTTAATTAAGCTCAAGAGCAAAGGGGAACTAAATCCGATAAAGGGAAGGAAAAAGTGGTCGAATAGCTATCGGAATCGTTCGACAACACCCGAGGTAAGTTCTTGAGTAAAAGAGCTTAAATTATGATTTGATTAGATCATGTTTTAAGCAAATTAAAATCATGCTCTTGTGTGGCTATTGAGCCGAAATTGCAAGAATGATAAGTGTCTTGTGTTCGAGTTTTGCTAACGAAAATGAAATACGAATGTGCCATGATTTATTGTTAAATGTGCATGGTTATTTGAATGATGTCCGGGCTAAGTCCCGAAGGCTTTGTGCTAAGTGACCATATCCGGACTAAGATCCGAAGGCAATTGTACGAGATACTAATTCCGGGCTAAGCCCGAAGGCATTTGTGCGAGTTACTAAATCCGGGTTAAGTCCCGAAGGCAATTGTGCGAGTTACTATAACCGGGCTATGTCCCGAAGGCATTTGAACAAGTAGCTATATCCGGTTAAATTCCGAAGGTACGTGATTTGGGAATGAATGATCTTGCTGTAAAAATATCAGTAAATACTCTAGAAACATCCCAACATTGAGGTATGTTTCGTATGTGCTTGAATTTAGTTGAGCCCTTACAAATAAGTATTCGCTCAGTCGATAAACGAGCTACCGGCCTTTGGCTAAGTTGATCTTTTGTGTATGTACATAAGGGTTGGTAATGTGAAGCAAGTATGATATCAAAAATTTGTGCATATGAAATTATCCGTTTAGCTATATGAATGCTATACTTTTGTTGTGCTGGAATTCCTTGCTCAAAACTTACTAAGCATAAATTGCTTACTCCGTTTCTTTGATCCTCTATTTTATAGATTTTGGTTCTCCAGCTATCGGACTCGGGATTTTGAAGTCGAAGTCGCCCACACTATCAAAGCCCCCCCCCCTTTTGGTACAATTTTGGTTGAACTTCGAAATGGCATGTATAGGACTACCCGTTTGTTGTGGGTCATGGACCCTTTGGACTTGTATAATTTTGGATAGCCATGCGAAAATGGCTTATATATGTTTGAGTATAATGTTATAATCATTTGGTGTGGATATGCTTGACAAGGATTGGCCATGGGAATGGTTAATCACTATCATAAATTGTGCTACTTATGCAAAAAGGGCTAGTTGAATCATGGAAACTATGAAATAGGTAAAGTCTACCTTAAAGACAGATGCTGACAGCAGCAGTGATGTAGATTTGGAAATTCACTAAAAATAGTAGGAATGGAATTAAATAGTGAATAAATTATTTAAACAAACCTTGATGAATCTATTTTCATAGGAAAGTAACGAAACAATCATATGGACATTATGTTAAGAGATATTCAGGTTCTCGTGAGATAGGGCCAGAACGGTTTCTGGATTTCCTGTTCCGACTTTGGAAATTCATTATAAATTAACCAGAGACAATTAGGAGTCAAGCCATATATGTATAGATTCCTCTCTGAGTCTAGTTTCTATAGAAACAAACGGTATCAGTATTGAAGCCCTGTACAGGGAGATATCTAAGTCGTAATGCGCAAAGGTCAGGGTAGTCGATCCCTGTAACATGGGAGACTTTGACTAATAAACTGTACTAATTTTCCCAACCAAAAATTGTAGAAAAAAATATGTAGATTGGCATATGAGTCTAGTTTCAGGGAAAATTTACGGAACTGGATTCCGAGTTTCTGAACTCAAGATATGATTTTTAAAGCGACTATTACGCAGATTGGCAGTATCTGGAAAATTTTTTTTTAAAAGTCTGTTAACACCTCGTGTTCGACTCCGGTGACGGTCTCGGGTTCGGGGTGTTACATTTGATTGGTATCAGAGCTACGGTTTAGTCGATTCTAGGACTACCGTAATGCGTTGGGTCTAGCTATACATGCCATTTTATGTGATTATTTGATAGTGTGGTGATTTCTGACATTTGCAAATGTGTTTATTTATAGTAATGGATCCCGATCCCGACCGAGCGGTAGCTGATGATCTTGAGAGTGTAGCGCCTGCTCCCGCACAAGGGACAGCGCCAGTAAACTCTCAACCTAATGCTAGTAACCCGAATGATGAAGCTAGACAAGCTTTCTATAGCGTGATGAATGAGTGGTTCAACCAATACATTCGAACTAATACGGCTGTTCCACAACCTCCCTTCCCGACTAATACAACCCCCGCACCTACAATACCTCCGGTAACTGACCAAATAAGGTCAAATAAGCCCCCAGTTGACAGAATCCGAAAACATGGGGCTACTGAATTTAAAGCTACGGATAGCGACGATGCCGAACAAGCTGAATTTTGGTTGGACAACACTATCCGGGTACTCGATGAGCTATCTTGTACACCCGATGAATGCCTAAAGTGTACTATCTCCTTGCTACGTGATTCTACCTACTATTGGTGGAGTACTCTGACTTCTGTTGTGCCCCGAGAGCAAGTAACTTGGGAGTTTTTCCAAACTGAGTTTCAGAAAAAGTATATCAGTCAGAGATTTGTTGATCAAAAACGGAAGGAATTTCTTGAGCTTAAGCAAGGTTCCATGTCGGTTACTAATTACGAGCGAAAATTTGTTAGACTTAGCAAATACGCTCGGGAATGTGTTTCATCCGAGGCTATCATGTGTAAACGCTTCGAGGATGGGCTGAATAAAGATATAAAAATGTTCGTTGGCATTCTTGAAATACGAGAGTTCGTAGTACTTGTCGAGCGAGCTTGTAAAGCCGAAGAGCTTAGAAAAGAAAAACAAAAAGTTGATGTGGGAACTGGAGAGTTTCGTAAAAGATCTTCGGGAAAGTCTCTTCAACAGGCATCGAAGAAATTTCGAGATGATGTGGGCTGGTCGAGAGACACTTCGGGCCTTTTAGACGAGATCGTGATCGACCCCCTGTGGGTACACGAGGCACTTCGGTCGCCAGTGTTGGGAATGAACGTCGAGACAGAACGAAATGTCGATATTGCGGTAAATGGCATTCGGGGAGTTGTAGATTCCCTGACCGCTCCTGTTACAAATGCGGATCAGTTGACCACTTCATTAAAGATTGCCCGAGGTTGTCTGAACAGAATGTAAATCAGAGTGGGAAACCGGGTGCTACCACTGCTCGAGGTAGACCATCTGGAAATACGAGCAATGCTAGTGGTGGTCAGAGAGGATCTAGAGATGCTACGACCAGATCCGAGGCTCGTGCGCCTGCTAGAGCTTATGCTATACGTGCCCGCGAGGATGCTTCTTCGCCTGATGTTATTACCGGTACTTTTACTCTCTTTGATACTAATGTAATTGCTTTGATTGACCCCGGTTCTACTCATTCTTACATATGTGAAACCTTAGCATCCAGTAAGACTTTACCTATTGAGTCTACTGAGTTCCTAATTCGGGTGTCAAATCCCTTAGGTCGTTACGTGCTTGTCGACAAAGTGTGTAAGGAATGTCCCCTAGTAATTCGAGGTTCCTCTTTTCCGGCGGACTTGATGCTTTTTCCATTTGATGAATTTGATGTTATTCTTGGTTTGGATTGGCTGACCGCGCATGATGCAGTTGTGAACTGCAAAAGCAAGACTATTGATTTGAGGTGCGCAAATAACGAGATAATCCGAGTTGAGTCTACAGACTTAAAGGGGTTGCTAGCTGTAATATCCTCAATGTTGGCCCAGAAATATGTAAGAAAAGGGTGCGAAGCATACCTTGCGTATGTACTTGATGACAAAGAATTAGAAAAGAAACCCCAATCTGTGCCGGTGGTTTGTGAATACCCGAATGTTTTTCCTGAAGAATTACCGGGTTTACCACCTGTTCGGGAGATAGAGTTTGGTATTGAGCTTGTACCTGGGACTACGCCGATTTCGATGGCTCCGTATCGTATGACACCAACCGAGTTAAAAGAGTTGAAAGCTCAGTTGTAAGAATTGACGGATAGAGGTTTTGCTCGACCAAGTTTCTCACCTTGGGGTGCACCAGTATTGTTCGTGAAAAAGAAGGACGGAACCATGAGGTTGTGCATTGACTATCGTCAACTGAATAAAGTGACGATAAAGAACAAATATCCGTCACCGCGTATCGATGATTTGTTCGACCAACTGAAGGGAGCCTCAGTGTTCTCAAAAATAGATTTGAGATCGGGCTATTATCAGTTGCGAATTCGAGATTCGGACATACCCAAAACTGCCTTCAGAACGAGGTATGGTCACTACGAATTCTTAGTGATGCCGTTTGGGCTCACTAATGCCCCTGCGGTATTTATGGATTTGATGAATCAGATCTTCAGACCATATTTGGATCGGTTCGTAGTTGTGTTCATTGATGACATCTTGGTCTATTCAAGAGATGAGACCGAACATGCTGAGCACCTGAGACTAGTGTTGCAAATTTTGCGGGATAAGCAGTTATATGCTAAGTTCAGTAAGTGTGAGTTCTGGTTAAGAGAGGTTAGCTTCTTGGGTCATGTGGTATCCGCATCGGGTATTCGAGTTGACCCAAGCAAAATTTCAGCCATACTTAACTGGAAGCCTCCAAGAAATATTACCGAAGTTCGGAGCTTCCTGGGGCTCGCCGGTTATTACCGACGATTTGTCAAAGGTTTCTCGGTGATAGCCACACCAATGACGAAGCTACTTCAAAAGGATGTTAAGTTCGAATGGACGGAGAAATGTCAGAAAAGTTTTGATCAACTAAAAACTTATTTGACTGAAGCTCCAATTTTAGTGCAACTCGAATCTGGCAAAGAGTTTGTCATTTATAGTGACGCATCCCTACTTGGGTTGGGTTGCGTATTGATGCAAGAAGGTCGAGTGGTGGCCTATGCGTCGAGACAATTAAAGCCACATGAGAAAAATTATCCGACCCATGATCTTGAACTAGCTGCCATCGTATTTGCTTTAAAAATATGGCGACATTACTTATTTGGTGAAAAGTGCCATGTATTTTCGGATCACAAAAGTCTCAAATATTTGATGACTCAAAGAGACTTAAATCTGCGTCAAAGACGTTGGCTTGAGTTGTTGAAAGATTATGAGCTTGTCATTGATTACCACCCGGGAAAGGCTAATGTGGTTGCGGACGCCTTAAGCCGAAAATCATTGTTTGCTTTACGAGCGATGAATGTGCACTTGTCTGTTCTACCCGACAATGTGTTAGTAGCTGAATTAAAAGCCAAACCATTATTGATTCATCAAATTCGTGAAGCCCAGAAAGTTGATGATGAATTGGTTGCAAAACGGGCTGAGTGTGCTCCGAACAAGGAATCGGAGTTTCAAATTGATGATGATGATTGTTTGAGGTTCAGAAGTCGTTTGTGCGTTCCAAGGAATTCGGAACTCATTTCGATGATTCTGAACGAAGCCCATTGTAGCCGAATGTCAATTCACCCGGGGAGTACGAAAATGTACAACGATTTGAAACGTTGGTTTTGGTGGCATGGTATGAAACGAGACATCTCCGACTTTGTTTCGAGATGTTTAATATGTCAACAAGTGAAAGCGGAACATCAAGTGCCTTCAGGATTACTTCAGCCGATCATGATACCCGAGTGGAAATGGGATCGAGTCACAATGGACTTTGTGTCCGGACTGCCATTGTCAGCAAGTAAGAAGGATGCGATTTGGGTTGTTGTTGATAGACTGACTAAGTCGGCTCACTTTATCCCCGTGCGTACGGATTTTTCATTGGATAAACTAGCCGAATTGTATGTTTCTCAGATTGTGAGATTACACGGGGTACCTATTTCTATCGTGTCGGATAGAGATCCGAGATTCACCTCGCGATTTTGGAGGAAATTGCAAGAAGCTTTGGGTACCAAGCTGCATTTTAGCACTGCTTTTCACCCCCAAACCGATGGTCAATCTGAGCGGATAATTCAGATACTTGAGGATATGTTGAGATGTTGCATCCTCGAGTTCAGTAGTTCATGGGAACGGTATTTACCTTTGATTGAATTCGCTTACAACAATAGTTTTCAATCAAGTATTAAGATGGCACCTTACGAGGCTTTGTACGGTCGTAAATGCCGTACACCATTGTTTTAGACCGAGCTCGGTGAAAGTAAAATTTTCAGAGTTGATTTGATTAAGGATGCCGAACAGAAAGTAAAGGTAATCCGTGAAAGTCTGAAAGCAGCCACAGATCGTCAAAAATCGTATGCGGATTTGAAACGAAAAGACATTGAATATCAGGTGGGAGATAAAGTGTTTCTTAAAGTTTCGCCTTGGAAAAAGGTACTCAAATTTGGCCGTAAGGGCAAGTTGAGCCCGAGATTCATTGGGCCGTACGAAATCTCCGAACGAGTTGGTCCGGTTGCGTATAGATTGATTTTGCCCCCTGAACTTGAAAAGATTCACGATGTCTTTCATGTTTCGATGCTTCGACGTTATAGATCCGATCCGTCACATGTGATTAATCCCTCAGAAGTTGAAATTCATTCTGACTTGAGCTATGAAGAAGAACCAATTCGTATCCTAGCTCGTGAAGTGAAAGAGTTGCGAAACAAAAGGGTTCCGTTAGTTAAGGTGTTATGGCTCAAACACGGGATCGAGGAAGCTACTTGGGAAACCGAGAGCTCGATGAAAGAACGATACCCAAACCTATTTACCGGTAAGATTTTCGGGGACAAAAATTTCTTAAGTGGAGGAGAGTTGTGGCAGCCCAAAATTGACCCTAGTCGGGAAGTGGTTTCGGGACCGCTAAACCGAGTCACCGAAATGTTTGAATGTGATATTTATTGTCTAGAATATGTAATTATGAATGTGTGAAAATTTCAAGCTTCGATTTAGTCGATTGCATGTGAATTTAGTCAATAGGACTTATGTGCGACATTTTTGAAATGTGATAGGTCGAAGCATAAGGACCTATTAGTGCATGAAATAAAAAGGGGGGACTTGCATGTCAAATTCCCCCCTAATTAGTAGTGGCCGGCCATGACAAGCATGGTAGACCAAGTGTGATGGGCAAGACATGTCATAGACATGTTGTGTTGGTGCATCATGGGTGGAAAAAATAAAATAAGGAGCATGGGCATAAAATAATAAAAGGGAATATGATAAAAACAAAAAAAAAAGAATGTGTGGTTGTTTCCCCCCCCATTGCCGTGAGTTAAAGAAAAGAAAAGAGAAAATTTTGTTCATCCTTTTTCATCTTCATTTGGCCGAAAATTCAAAGGAAGGAGGAAGGAGTTCTTGCTTCATGTTTGGTTTGGAAGAGGATTAGGAGGAGGTTTGGCCATACTTGTATCTAGATCAAGGTATGTTTGAGGTTGTGCCATGAGATTCATGCATGTTTTTAGTTGCTAGCTTGAGTTCTAATTAGCCCATGGTTCAAATCTTTGCTATGTCATGGGGATGATATTCGGCCTAGGTAGATTTTGTGTTAATGCCATTGCATGCTAAATATGAAGCTTGTTAATGATGCATGTGATGGTGGATTGATGATTCTTGAATCTTCTTTTTAGCATTTTTGAGTGAGCACATATGTGCATTGGTTGCTAGATGGAGAAGAATCGGCTAGCAAGTTGTGTGCTAAGGCCGAATATAATTTTTGTATATTAATGAGTAATGCATGTGTTAAATTGATGGAAAGGGAGAGGATGCTTTACTAGTGTATATATGTGTGTATTAGCCAAGTTTTGAACTTGAAACAAAAGGGTGTTTAGTCAATACAAGTGACCATACTTGTAGAATGTATTAAGTGTTGAAATCGGCCCCAACATAGACATGCATATTCGGCCATAGGAAGGAGATTGGTGTTGCATGTATTCGGTTAGAGGCAAGCATATTGATGCTTTTGTCTTGGCTTAGAAAATTCGGCCAAGGGGGAAAAATTAGCTAAAATGTTGAGTTTGATTCATGATTCCGTACATATGTGACTTTAATGTCTAATGTATAAAAATGGGCTAAGTGCCTTGTGTTCCTCTTTCCGATGCTCAAATGATTAAATCAATTTATTTGTTTAATTAAGCTCAAGAGCAAAGGGGAACTAAATCCGATAAAGGGAAGGAAAAAGTGGTCGAATAGCTATCGGAATCGTTCGACAACACCCGAGGTAAGTTCTTGAGTAAAAGAGCTTAAATTATGATTTGATTAGATCATGTTTTAAGCAAATTAAAATCATGCTCTTGTGTGGCTATTGAGCCGAAATTGCAAGAATGATAAGTGTCTTGTGTTCGAGTTTTGCTAACGAAAATGAAATACGAATGTGCCATGATTTATTGTTAAATGTGCATGGTTATTTGAATGATGTCCGGGCTAAGTCCCGAAGGCTTTGTGCTAAGTGACCATATCCGGACTAAGATCCGAAGGCAATTGTGCGAGATACTAATTCCGGGCTAAGCCCGAAGGCATTTGTGCGAGTTACTAAATCCGGGTTAAGTCCCGAAGGCAATTGTGCGAGTTACTATAACCGGGCTATGTCCCGAAGGCATTTGAACAAGTAGCTATATCCGGTTAAATTCCGAAGGTACGTGATTTGGGAATGAATGATCTTGCTGTAAAAATATCAGTAAATACTCTAGAAACATCCCAACATTGAGGTATGTTTCGTATGTGCTTGAATTTAGTTGAGCCCTTACAAATAAGTATTCGCTCAGTTGATAAACGAGCTACCGGCCTTTGGCTAAGTTGATCTTTTGTGTATGTACATAAGGGTTGGTAATGTGAAGCAAGTATGATATCGAAAATTTGTGCATATGAAATTATCCGTTTAGCTATATGAATGCTATACTTTTGTTGTGCTGGAATTCCTTGCTCAAAACTTACTAAGCATAAATTGCTTACTCCGTTTCTTTGATCCTCTATTTTATAGATTTTGGTTCTCCAGCTATCAGACTCGGGATTTTGAAGTCGAAGTCGCCCACACTATCAAAGCCCCCCCTTTTGGTACAATTTTGGTTGAACTTCGAAATGGCATGTATAGGACTACCCGTTTGTTGTGGGTCATGGACCCTTTGGACTTGTATAATTTTGGATAGCCATGCGAAAATGGCTTATATATGTTTGAGTATAATGTTATAATCATTTGGTGTGGATATGCTTGACAAGGATTGGCCATGGGAATGGTTAATCACTATCATAAATTGTGCTACTTATGCAAAAAGGGCTAGTTGAATCATGGAAACTATGAAATAGGTAAAGTCTACCTTAAAGGCAGATGCTGACAGCAGCAGTGATGTAGATTTGGAAATTCACTAAATATAGTAGGAATGGAATTAAATAGTGAATAAATTATGTAAACGAACCTTGATGAATCTATTTTCATAGGAAAGTAACGAAACAATCATACGGACAATATGTTAAGAGATATTCAGGTTCTCGTGAGACAGGGCCAGAATGGTTTCTGGATTTCCTGTTCCGACTTTGGAAATTCATTATAAATTAACCAGAGACAATTAGGAGTCAAGCCATATATGTATAGATTCCTCTCTGAGTCTAGTTTCTATAGAAACAAACGGCATCAGTATTGAAGCCCTGTACAGGGAGATATCCAAGTCGTAATGCGCAAAGGTCAGGGTAGTCGATCCCTGTAACATGGGAGACTTTGACTAATAAACTGTACTAATTGGCCCAACCAAAAATTCTAGAAAAAATAATGTAGATGGGCATATGAGTCTAGTTTCAGGGAAAATTTACAGAACTGGATTCCGAGTTTCTGAACTCAAGATATGATTTTTAAAGCGACTATTACGCAGATTGGCAGTGTCTGGAAAATTTTTTTTTTAAAAGTCTGTTAACACCTCGTGTTCGACTCCGGTGACGGTCTCGGGTTCGGGGTGTTACACTCCCGGCCCATTTCGACCCAACGAAGCCCTTAACGGCTTATGCCATGCACATGACATGACAAGCCCAACTACTTCCCACCTATCAGTTAGATTTACACAAGCGGGCCCTACGGGGCCTATTTGGCCCATCGAGGCCCATCGAGGCCTAGTACACAAGAATGCTCGTGGTGGCCTCTACAGTCTATCGCCCATGGTTTGTGGGCTCGATTTACCCCACGAGCGGTCACACGCCCGTGAGGCCTCAAATGCCAAAGTTTCGGCTTTTCGACTTTTGCCGATTTCCAACAAAAAAAGGCGTGAATACACACTTGTTTATGAGAACGCGCCGAAGTCCACGATCACCAACTTTGGCACATCCTGCATTGAGTCTTAATCACTTCCTCCCTTACCAACTCATCTGGTTCATTCTATTTAAAGCCAGCTTCTCACCAATGCTCATGCTAGCTTCCCAATGTGAGATTACTTTCAACCATTAGGAAAATTCATTATTTTCCTTTTTTTATGACCACTTCAACCACAGAGTTCCAGTCCAACTCCACCTCCTACATAGCTCAAACAGCAAAATATACTCCATTGCACATCCTAGGACTTGAACCTCAAACCTCATAGTTACACAACACACCACCTTGCCACTCCACCACAGGCTCTTTCTGTGTCATAAAATATCCTCAATTAATTATAAGGTCTATAGGCCAAAGTCCAGGTTCCTTTAAAAGAAAAACCAAAATAAATTGCAAGAGCCAAGACTTGAACCCAGGCTCCCTTGCAACCTTAATGATGCCACAACCACTAGACCACATGTTTCCTTGTGTCATTTACTTAACACAATAATTTAAAAGGCCATCTTCCAAGCATCCAGGGCTTTATTCACTTAAAACAAAAAATTTTGCTAAAGCCCAGGTTTGAACCCAAGATTTCTCAAACACTTCACAGAGCACTTAATCACTGAAGCAGATACACAATTGTGTCATTTCCTAGCACAATTAAATACTTATATACAACCTCCTTACGGACCCATACTTAAGGCCCAACACTTCTAGGCCCAAATTTGGGGTGTTACAGTTTATGCCTCTTTTGTTTGTATATATGGTTTAATGGCATGTATCTAAGTTGAGTCATATGGTTGGATATGTTTTTGACTTGTTTTGGTAATATGAACCTATAATGTTTTATGTGATGAATTTCAACATTTGATTAGTTGAATATTATGCATAATTATATGTATTTATTTATGCAAGTTACTTTGCTAGGTGGCGATGCATTGAATTTATGTTTGGTTTGTGTTTGAAATGTGTTATTATATGTTATATTGATGAAATTAAGTTTGGTATAAATTTTAGATATGTTTTGGTTAAGGTTTGAATGCATAGAAACGTACATTTTAGGTCATTTTACCTTAGAGTCTCGAGACAATCAAAACATGTGTAACAACCTAATTTTCAGTAGTGTCGGAAACAATGGTTTAAGACCACAAATCCGATGAGTAAGCTCGTAAATTTTATTATTTAGTAATTACAAGTTATATGTGATTTTAGAAAGATTTTTGAATTGGTAATTTAAATTTATAATGAATTATTAGGTTCGAGTAACAAAATCATAGGTCAAGTGGTTCCAAAAAAGAGTTATCAAGACCTCGATTCTATAAACCGAGTCGTAAATATTTTTATAAATATTTACGAAGTGTCATTAAGTTAGTATTAAATTTTTGTTAAAAAATTTTAATTAAATTGAAAAAGGTGCAAAACTTGCTAATTAAAAGAAATAGTGATTAAATGGCTTAAATGGTAAATAGGGAGGAGTTAAGGAGTAATTTAGCCTAAGCAAATTGGTTGGGCGGCATAAGTGTAGAAGAAATAACAAAATTAGTGAGAACTAAGGGCAAAATGGTAAATTTTGTAAAATTAAACAAATAAAATAGCAATAAAAAGATTTTCTAGACATTTCTTCATCAATCTTCGGCCAAAAATAGCCATAAAAGAGTTTTTTAAGCTGGTTTTTTCATATATTAGATTCATGTAAGTTTAATTCTTGCCTTTTTTTGTAATTCTTATGTTTTTAATACTTTTATAATTAGGTCCAACTATCTATTTCATTAGTTTTTTATTTTAATGGAAATTTTGAAGGTTACCATTGATGAATGCTAGATGTTTTTAGATGAAATAACATGGATTTAGAACTTTATTTTTGTTATATGATAATTTTATAAAGAGAATTTGATAGATATTGATTTTAAGACTAAATTGTGAAGAATTAAAGAATTAGGGTATGCTATTAAATTTTTAAGTATCAAGGGCTGTAAGATAGCCTAGAATATTTAGATAAATTGTCAATTGAGAAAAATTAGCTCATTTGATAGATTAATTAGTAAGGGACTAAATTGTAAAAATTGTAAAAGTTGTAAAAGTTAGGGTAAATTTGTAATTTCAAAAATTGAGGGGTATTAATTGTGAAGTGAATTGAAACTGAAATATATGCTAATGAATGAATAATTTTATATTTTAGATTAAGAGCCTGTAGACAATCGTGAAAAAGGGAAATTAGCAGAATAGTCCCTGAACTTCTACAAATTTTACAATTTAACCCAGGTAAGTTCGTATGGTTAAACTTTAATAATTTTATTGAATTGTTGAATGATATTATGTATTTAGTATATTGTTGAAAAATGAAATATTGTTAAAATATAAATTTGAGGTGAATATCCGGTTTAAATGGAATGGGAGATTGAGTACAATCGTTGTGTGGCGAAAAAAAGTAAAGGAAGAATTGATAGCAAATTATCCAAGTAAACTGAGATTTAGCGTTTGTTGCAAAATTTTAGGTTTACTTTTCGTTTAGCTCTCACGAGCTTCTAGTTAACTCATATGAGTTTCCGTTCAACCCTAATGGGTTTCCGTTCAGCTTTATGAGCTTCCATTCAACCCTTATGGGTTTCTGTTCAGCACTTATGTGCTTCTGTTTAGCCTTCAGGCTTCTGAAAACGATGTACTCATATCTATAAGCCGTTTTCTGATTCGGTAAGATTTGGTAAATGACTTATGTGATTGAAATTGAAATATTTATTATTTATTATTGATATTGATTTGAAAGAAGTGTGTTTATCTGTTTATGTTGTGATTTGACAGAGAGAGTGCATGAATAATTTACTATTTAAATTGTTATATTAAGTTTGGTAAGATTTATGTTTCACCTATCGGACTTACTAAGCTTCATTAAGCTTACTTGTGTTGTTTAATGTTCTTGTAGATTAACTTGAGGTCAGGAGATCGGATCCACACATCAAGCCATACTATCCAACTCACTCTAGTAGTTTTTGCAATGTACATTATGGTTTATATGGCATGTATAGGGTTGGTTTGGAAATGAAATAAACTGAAATGTGGATGTGAATGATATATGCCTGAATATATGTAATTAGTAGTAGAATTTGATAAATCAATGAGATGGATTAAATAAGTAAGTTTATGTATTTGAGTATTTGTGATATTATGTCATGCTTAAAACATGATTTTGGCCTGTGTTGATTGCTTGTTTGGGATGTATTGATGTATTAAAATGTTGTGTATAGGTTGATTTCAAAATGGGTGAGAAAATTGGCCTTAAAATGGCCTATTTTTGTCCACACGGACATGTGTCTCAGCCATGTGTGACAAACGGTGGAACACATAAGCGTTTATCTTAGCCATGTGTCCCCTATATCTTTAAAATTGAGAAACTAATGCTCAGGTTTTTACACACGGCCTAGCACACGGGCGTGTAGCTTGGCCGTGTGACCTAAGTCAGTAAGCACCCTAAATTGGCACGGGCTAGGACACAACCATGTGCCTCACATCGAATGCCCATAATGCCTAAGACATGGGCATGTCTCTTGGCCGTGTGAGCCATATGGCCTGCCCATACAAGCGTGTGTCCCTTGCACCTAAGGAAAATTATGAAATTTTGGGAAAAAAATTTTAAGCTTCCGATTTAGTCTCGATTTACTTCTAAAAAGTATATTGGGCCTCAAGGGCTCATACAAGGGACAATATGAGTGATTTATGATTGGGTTTTGATATGTGTTTATATGTTATGAAAGGCTCACATTTGACCTAAAAAGTCTAGTAATGTTCCGTAACCCTATTTCGACGATGGATAAGGGTCAGGGGTGTTACATTTAGTGGTATCAGAGTTTCAATTTAGCTGATTCTTGGAATTAACGTAGCGTGTAAAATTTCTAGAAATACATGCCAATAAGTCTCTGATAGTGTGATGTGTATGATCTGATCTAACCTTTGTTTTCTTATAGATTGTAAAGATGTCAGATGGATCTAAACATGCTGACCATGATGAGGTCAATAGTAGAGCACCGACTTCTGAACATAAGACGAGTAGTAATGTCCCGATCCCTTAGGCTCAAGAACAAGAACTTAAAAACATGTTATTTGGATATATGAACCAACGATTTAGTGAGTTCATATAGGGAAGAAACCCAGCTTAACAACCTCCTTCCCCTACTGTACCACCTGTAGTGCCTCCAGTTGCACCTCCACCTGCTCCAGTGACTGAATCTAATAAATGTAGTCCGATTGAGAAACTCAGAAAATATGGGGCCGAAGAATTTTGGGTTAGGTCAGATAATGATCCAAATAAAGCTGAGTACTAGCTCCAGAATATAGTAAGAGTTTTTGAAGAAATGGTTTACTCCCCTGATGATTATTTTAGATGTGTTGTTTCATTACTAAAAGAGGAAGCATATAACTGGTGGTCGACAATAGTTGCAATTGTGCCAAAGGAGAAAATTTCCTGGGAATTCTTCCAGAGTGAATTTAAAAAGAAATATGTCGGTAAAAGGTATCTAAATAAAAAAAAGAGGGAATTCCTTGAGTTGCGCCAAGGGAACATATCAATAGATGAGTATGAAAGGGAATTTGTATACCTTAGCAAATATGCCCAAAAATTGTGCCAACCGAAAAAGAGAATGTGTATCCGATTTGAAGAAGGGTTGAATGATGAAATCTGAATGATGATTCGAGGCACTAAAATATGAGAATTTGTTGTTTTGTCAAATTATGCACAGAAGATGGAAGAGGTGTATAACATAAAAGTGAATGAGATAGGCAGAATCGAGAATCTTACAAAAGAGGTTCCTCTAAATCATTTTTGGCATTACCTACGAAAAAGTCTAAAGATGATTTTAGTCAAGCCACCTCAATGTCAGAATGTTCGAATAAAAACAAGACGATTCAAAAAGATTTTGAGGAACTACTAGACCCACTGTTAGGGTGGGTAGTGTGCAAAATACTCCTAAGCCCAAATGCAGATACTGTGGGAAATACCACCTTGTGAGTGTCAAAGCAAAGTGGGGGCTTGTTATAAATGAGGAGCAACTGATCATTTTATCCGAAACTATCCTCAATTACAAAAAGAAGATGAAGAGCAGAAAGAAAAACAATTGGCTACTTCTCAAAGAAGTAGGCGTTCAGGCCAAAATAGTGCCACCAGGACTCCTCACTCGGGTATGAAAGATACTGCTACTCGTGCAAAGGCTAGAGCACTTGCACATACTTATATCATTTGAGCTAGAAAAGAGGTTACGGCTCCAGATGTGATTGCCGGTACATTTTATCTCTTTGATGTTACTGTATATGTATTGGTTGACCCTGGGTCTACTCATTCTTATATTTGCATTGCATTAGTAACAAAAAAGAAATTGTCTATTGAGTCTGCCGATTATGATATTCAAGTTACTAATCCATTATGTCAAAGTGTTATAGTTAATTTAATGTATCGTAATTGTCCACTGAAATTGAAAGGCTGGGAATTCCCTGCTGATTTGATGTTGCACCTTTTCAAGAATTGGATGTTATTTTGGGAATGGATTGGTTGTTTTTAAATGATGCTGTGGTAAATTGTACACAGAAATGGATTGATTTGAAATGTAGGACAGGAGAGATAATTTTAGATGAGTTTGAGAATCCAAAAGATATTGTTAGAATCATTTTAGCTTTTTCTACTCAGAGATTGAAGCAAAAAGGTATTGAAGCATTTCTAGCTTACACTCTTGATACCCAAAGTTCAGAATCGAAGTTAGATCAGTTACTGATTGTTCATGAGTTTACTGATGTATTTCCTGAAGAATTATCAGTTCACTACCTGATTGTGAAGTTGAGTTTGTAATTGATGTGATTTTCGAAACGGCTCCGATATCCATAACACCATACCAAATGGTACTAGCTAAATTAAAGAGTTAAAGGCATAGTTGCAAGAGTTATTAGACCGAGGGTTTATTAGACCGAGTATATCTCCTTGGGGTGCACCTATTCTATTTGTGAAAAAGAAATACGGTTCTTTGAGATTATGTATAGACTACAGACAGTTGAACAGGGTCACGATTAAAAATAAATACCTTTTTCCACGTATCGACAATCTGTTTGATCAACTAAAAGGTGCCGCAGTGTTTTCGAAGATAGACCTTAGGTCCAAGTATTATCAGTTGAAGGTTAAAGAGTGTGATGTGCCAAAGACTGCTTTCAAAACTTGATACGGTCACTATGAGTTTCTGGTAATGCCATTTGGCTTGACTAATGCCCCTACTATTTTCATGGATTTAATGAATCAGATTTTTCAACCTTATTTAGATAGATTTGTTGTTGTGTTTATCGATTATATATTGATCTATTCCAAGACAGAATCTGAGCATGCACAACATTTGAGAATTGTGTTACAAACTTTAAGAGAAAAGCAGTTGTATGCAAAGTTTAGCAAATGTGAATTTTGGCTTCACGAGGTTGGATTTTTGAGTCATACTGTACCAGCTGATGGGATTCGAGTTGATCCGAGTAAAGTTTTTACTGCAAATTGGAAAACTTCGAGGAATGTTACAGAAGTGAGAATTTTCTAGGTCTAACAAGTTACTACCTACGTTTTGTCAAAACCTTTTCGATGATTGCTTCACCGTTGACCCAATTATTAAAAAAAATGTTGAATTTGTTTTGTCTGAAGAGTGTCAACAGAGTTTTGATCAGCTGAAGAAGATGTTAACGGAATCTCCAGTCTTGACTCAGCCAAAATCTGGTGTACCTTATGTTGTTTATAGTGATGCATCTCTAAATGGTTTAGGTTGTGTATTGATTCAATCAGGAAAGGTAGTGGCTTATGCTTCTCGATAATTAAAATCGCATGAGAAGAATTTGAAGACATTATTTATACGGTGACAAATGTTACGTGTTTACAGATCACAAAAGTTTGAAATATTTGATGACTCGGAAAGAGCTGAATTTGAGACAGAGGCTGTGGCTAGAGTTACTAAAAGATTATGATTAAATTATTGACTACCACTCGGGAAAGGCTAATGTGGTTGTGGATGCAGTTAGTCAGAAGTCGTTATTATTTGTGTAACACCCTAAACCTGGCCTACACATTATGGCCGAATCTGACGATGTCACATGGTAGTGCGTTTCGAAAAAATATGTCATCACTAGATCCCCTTCTCTATGTAACCTTTTCCATTACCTTATGTTAATTTCAAATTGTGTCATTCGTTTTCAAAACATTATTTATTTACAAATCGATATTGCATTTCCAAAACGTTTTCATTATGGAAGCTTTTAAACAGTTTGCATAGTTGTAGTATTTTTGATAAAGCATTAATTTTGAAAACCCGAGTTTTACCTAACGCTTGCAGATTTAAATCATCAAACTGTATAAAATCCAAATTTAAACCAAAATCCGTAAAGATCATAATTACAGCAAAATAATCCCAAATAAAAGTAAAATCATAAATAGGTAATAAATAGTGTAAAAGAAGTCGTGTGGTCACCACTGAGTCCTTCGTTACACCAACCCGCCTATATTTGGGGATTACCTGTATTGATTAAATAGAAGGGGTGAGTTTACGTAAACTCAGTACGTAATCTCCATACAAATGGACAGTCAACAAACAGATAATCACAATCTGGGGCTAAGCCCTTTTTAGTGTCAGTATCAATCTAGTTTGGGCTTAGCCCATCTCAGTCAAAAACAGTCATGCAATAGGGCTTCAGCCTATCGCTGTGTCAGTAGTAGTAACAGATACACAGTCAGAAAAGTCCTACCCATCTAGCCTCTACACACCATCTCTGTCCAACCCTACACTCCATGTGGGGATATAATCAACCCACCCATCCCTACACTCCAAATAGTACTGAATGCGGCACTAGATAGTAGTTTGCAGCTGTGCTGCCAGTAAGTTAGGCTCAAAGTGTAATATCCTGATTTTGGGCCTAGTCTGAATAGCGGTTTCGTGACCACAAAATTCGAGATAGAAATAATTATTTTATGATTATTTTGAGGTCTATGATATGATTGCATGATTGTGTGAAAATTTCGTGAAGAAATTTTATGCATAAAGTTCTTAAATTGAAATTAGGGACTAAATCGAATAATTTGAAAACTTGCATTCTAGAAGTTTCTAGTATGAAATTGTTTTGAAATATTAATTAGGAGGTCTTAAATAGAAATTTCAACAATTTCTAAGTCTATGGACAAAAATTGGACATGGATGGAATTTTTGGAAAGTTTAGTAGTAAGGGCATTTTGGTCATTTAGGGGTAAAATGAATTAAAATACAAAATTAAAAGCCAATTTTGCTCATCTTCAACCCCATGGCCGAATATAGCAAGGAGAAACCATGGCTAGGGTTTTTCAAGCCTCCAAGCTCGATTGTAAGTCCGTTCTAACCTCGTTTTTAATGACTTTTACGTTTTTGGAATCACAGTAGCTCGATTAAGCTTATGCTAGCAATAATTCAACCTAGGGTTCATATTTGGAAAAATACCCATAGGTGAAATTTGTGTATTTTGGTGTTTTATGATAGAATATGAGGTTTTAAATTATGTTAGACAACTTGTACTACTCGGTTTTAAGTGAAAACGAGCAAAAGGGCTTAATCGGTAAAAATACCTAATAGTCATAAGTACATGTTAGAGTGAGAATTTGATGTTTCCATAGAAGGGAAAAATGATCAGCATGTCATAAAACATAAGAAAATAGGCTGAAGTTTAATTTACGAGCTTTGGGGAAAAAGTGTAAATATGCAAAAGTTTAAGGGCAAAACTGTAATTTCTCCAAAATATGATTTTGGTTCAATTTGTATAATGTGAGTCCTAATTAGACTATATTTTAAATGATAGAGCAAGGAAAACTAAAATTCGGGCTAAAATGGGGAAAATACCAAGTTGTGGACGAAATGGTAAAAGTAGCCATTTTCGCATACGAGGTAAGTTCATGTGTAAATGTTGGTAACATAGTTATTACTTTAAATGTTTTAATGTTATTTAAATGATATGATAATTATTATGAAATATTATACTGTGATAATTGTTTGTTAATATGTCAAATTATGTGATATACTTGGAAAATGTGAAATACTACCGAGTATCGGTAACGGCATTCCGTAGAAGATGGTTGAGACACATGATTGGGAAAAAGGTCCCGTTGAACCTTAGGAATGGATTAGGATACAAGTGACATGTCACTAGGATATTTGGGCATCTGAACTCGTTGAGTTGAGTCCGAGTTCGAGAGATGTTGTAACACCCCGAACCCGAAACCAACACTGGAGTCGAACACGAGGTGTTAACTGACTTCAACCCCTTATAAAATTTATTTTCCAGACACTGCCCAATCTGTGTACTAGTCGTTTTAAAAATCATATCTTGAGTTTCGTAACTCAAAAATCAGTTTTGTAATTTTTCCCAGAAACTAGACTCATGTGCCCATCTATGTATTTTTTTCTAGAATTTTTTGGTTGGGCCAATTAGTACAGTTTATTAGTCAAATTCTCCCATGTTGCAGAGGTCGACTACACTGACATTTGCCCATTACGACTTGGATATCTCCCTGCACGGGGCTTCAATACTGATGCCGTTTATTTCTATGAAAACTAGACTCAGAGAGGAATCTGTACATATATGGTACGACCCCTAATTATCTCTGGTTAATTTATAATGAATTTCCAAAGTCGGAGCAGGGAATCCAGAAACCGTTCTGGCCCTATCCCACAAAAATCTGATTATCTCTTAATATACTGCCCATATGATCTTTTCGTTACTTCCTCATGAAAACAGACTCATCGAGCTTCGACATCAATTAATTCCACTCCTACTATTTTTAGTGATTTTTCAATCTCATGACACTTCTGCTGCCAGCATCTGTTACGAAAGTAACTAGGTCCATTTCATGCCTACCCTTGATCCAACTCAATCGAACATTCGTGCCATTTTCGCATGGCTTAAAGTTTACATGCCAAAGTTCAAACACAACGTAATAGCTTATACATGCCAAAATGTTCTTCTAAGCCAACTAAGAAGAAAGTACCAAAACTTGCTATCCGGTGTGATGACTTCGATGACGGCCTGACCCCGCAAAAATAGATGAGTCCAAGCAACCTATAATGGGTGACAAGGAAACACCGAGTGAGTTTATAACTCAGTAAGTCATAAGCAATGCACTACCATCCATCAATAACATTATCACAAGAGGAAACAAAATGGAACGAGACAATTTACTCCATCCATACCGAACCATACCATAGTTCCTCCAACCTATCGATTCAGTTTCATATCAATTCATGCATTCACATTCCATATACTCATCAATAGGACATTGAAGCATTTTCATAAATCAATTTATTTTCGTTACAATCAAACGACCAAACGGCCTTTCACCCATCCTACGATAAATTTTATGTACGTGACTTCAAGTATATTTGTCACATAGGTTCAAACTTACCGAGCTCAACACCAAGTATAAGCATAGCACCTATTAGCCATGTACTCAAGACACTTACCCGATCCGCTGTCCGCGATCGACTCAATAGTGTCGCACACATAGTGTCCATAATGATTCACGAATGTATATTGAGTCCGCACACTCAGTGCTATATAATCAACTCGCACACTTAGTGCTACGTAATCAAATCGCACACTTAGTGCTACATAGTCAAACTCGCACACTTAGTGCCGCATGGTCGATTCGCACACTTAGTGCATCATATTCATTTCGCACACTTAGTGCAACATAGTCAAATCGCACACTTAGTGCTGTACAATTTAATCCCGCGCACTTAGCGCCAATCTCATGGTCATAAATGGTTATACCCGCACGTTTAGTGCCGAGATCAACAACTCAGTACATCTTACCTCTTTTCATTCAACAATTTCATCATCACATACGTACATGCATATATATATATGTATATTTATTCATTCCATTCAGCATCAATACATAAACATTATGACCATTTGAAATAATACCAACTACATGCTTAATGACTTACCTTGTGTTGGGTAAGACGGTTCCAACTCGGCTACTCAGTGATCTTTTCTTTGCCTTTGCTTGATTCTCCTCCTTTAGCTCCTTGAGCTTAATCAATAATTCACTAGTTTAACCATCTTGTTAAACATTCATAATTCAATTACACATGCTTATGTATGTTTGTATATTCGGCAACCATCCTCACTAATTACTCATGTTGATGGCCGAATGGATGTATGTGTGTACAATGTCAACTATAACATCATGTAATTCCACATATGACTACATTTCTTAAGTTCCACATCTTAATGCCCATTATACATAATCAAATTTAACATCATATATATATTTACTCATGTGGCCGAATATACATACTCCCATATAATATCAAGTACTCACTTTAAGTATATTGCCGAATATACTTAATCATACACACACCTAACCAAAATAATTTCTAAAATCTTTATATCATTTATAATACATCTAATTATCCTTTTTCACATTATCAACTCAAATCACATACATTATTTACTATAACATCTTTACATTCGGCATTGGTGTCAACCATAGTAGCCGATTCTTCCTACTTTGTACCCATGCATCTATTAATCCTTAGTTGGTTCAAACACTTCACACACTAGGATTCATCAAATTTTTTAACAAGAAATAAAATCTCTAATCCTCAAACTACCATGGCCGAACCTTCATGGAGTTGCTAAGACTCCTCATTTCTACTTCTCACACATTCTCACATCCAAACCCTTTTATTAAACACCCAAAGTCAACCATCTCCTTACCTCATCACCAAAGACATCAAAATACCAACCAAGAACGTAACATTCATGGCCGAATGTCATCTCCATCATTTAACAAAGTTTGAACCATGGCTAGGTAGATTTTGAACTTACAACTTAAAATATACATGAATCTCAAAGAATAACATTAAACATACCTCAATCTAGTTACATGCATGGCCAAACTTCCTCCTAATCCTCTTCCTTAGGATTTTCGGTTAAAAGAGGTTGAAAAAGGATGAACAAAACCTTTCTTTTCCTTCCTTTAGCTCACGGCAATGGGGTGTATGCATGAGACCATTATTATTTTTTCTTTTCTTTTTTTCATCACCCTTCCTTTCATTATTTAATTATCATGCTTATTATTTTATTTTCCTCACCATACATCACTAACACAACATGTTGGTGACATGTTTCCACCCATAGCATGGCCGGCCACTACATATTAGGGAGGGGGAATTTGACATGCAAGTCCCCTTTTTCTTCCACATGCACTAATAGGTCCTCATGCATTGACCTATCACATTTTAAAATTTTCTCATATAAGTCCTATTGACTAAATTCACATGCAATCGACTAAATCGAAGCTTGAAATTTTCACACATTCATGATTACATATTCTAGACAATAAACATCACATTCGAACCTTTCGGTGACTCGGTTTAGCGGTCCCGAAACCACTTCCCGACTAGGGTCAATTTTGGGCTGTCACAACTCTCCCTCACTTAAGAAATTTTCGTCCTCGAAAATCTTACCGGTAAATAGGTTTGGATATCATTCTTTCATCGAGCTCTCGGGTTCCCAGGTTGCTTCCTCGATCCCGTGTTTGAGCCACAACACCTTAACCAACGGAACCCTTTTATTTCGCAACTCTTTCACTTCACGAGCTAGGATACGAATCGGTTCTTCTTCATAGCTCAAGTCAGATTGAATTTCAACTTCTGAGGGATTAATCACATGTGACGGATCGGATCTATAACGTCGAAGCATTGAAACATGGAAGACATCGTGCATCCTTTCAAGTTCAGGGGGCAAAATCAATCTATATGCAACCGGCCCCACTCGTTCGGAAATTTCATACGGCCCAATGAATCTCGGGCTCAACTTGCCTTTACGGCCAAATCTGAGTACCTTCTTCCAAGGTGACACTTTAAGAAACACTTTATCTCCCACCTGATATTCAATGTCCTTTCGTTTTAAATCCGCATACGATTTTTGACGATCTGTGGCTACCTTCAGACTTTCGCGGATTACCTTTACTTTTTGTTCGGCATCTTTAATCAAATCAACTCCGAAAATTTTACTTTCACCAAGCTCGGTCCAAAACAATGGCGTACGGCATTTACGACCGTACAAAGCCTCATAAGGTGCCATCTTAATACTTGATTGAAAACTATTGTTGTAAGCGAATTCAATCAAAGGTAAATACCGTTCCCATGAACTACTGAACTCGAGGATGCAACATCTCAACATATCCTCAAGTATTTGAATTATCCGCTCGGATTGACCATCGGTTTGGGGGTGAAAAGCGGTGCTAAAATGCAGCTTGGTACCCAAAGCTTCTTGCAATTTCTTCCAAAATCGTGAGGTGAATCTCGGATCTCTATCCGACACGATAGAAATAGGTACTCCATGTAATCTCACAATCTGAGAGACAAACAATTCGGCTAGTTTATCCAATGAAAGATCCGTACGCACGGGGATAAAGTGAGCCGACTTAGTCAGCCTATCAACAACAACCCAAATCGCATCCTTCTTACTTGCAGACAATGGCAGTCCGGACACAAAGTCCATTGTGACTCGGTCCCATTTCCACTCGGGTATCATGATCGGCTGAAGTAACCCTGAAGGCACTTGATGTTCCGCTTTCACTTGTTGACATATTAAACATCTCGAAACAAAGTCGGAGATGTCTCGTTTCATACCATGCCACCAAAACCGACGTTTCAAGTCGTTGTACATTTTCGTGCTCCCCGGGTGAATTGACATTCGGCTACAATGGGCTTCGTTCAGAATCATCGGAATGAGTTCCGAATTCCTTGGAACACACAAACGACTTCTAAACCTCAAACAACCATCATCATCAATCTGAAACTCCGATTCCTTGTTCGGATCACACTCAGCTCGTTTTGCAACCAATTCATCATCGACTTTCTGAGCTTCACGAATTTGATGAGTCAATAATGGTTTGGCTTTTAATTCAGCTACTAACACATTGTCAGGTAGAACAGACAAGTGTACATTCATCGCTCGCAAAGCAAACAGTGATTTCCGGCTTAAGGCGTCCGCAACCACATTAGCCTTTCCCGGGTGGTAATCAATGACAAGCTCGTAATCTTTCAACAACTCAAGCCAACGTCTTTGTCGCAGATTCAAGTCTCGTTGAGTCATCAAATATTTGAGACTTTTGTGATCCGAAAACACATGGCACTTCTCACCAAACAAATAATGTCGCCATATTTTCAATGCAAACACAATGGCGGCTAGTTCGAGATCATGGGTCGGATAATTTCTCTCGTGTGGCTTCAATTGTCTCGACGCATAGGCCACAACTCGACCTTCTTGCATCAATACGCAACCCAACCCAAGTAGGGATGCGTCACTATAAATGACAAACTCTTTACCCGATTCGGGTTGCACCAAAATTGGAGCTTCAGTCAAATGAGTTTTCAGTTGATCGAAGCTTTTCTGAAATTTCTCCGTCCATTCGAACTTAACATCCTTTTGAAGTAGCTTCGTCATTGGTGTGGCTATCATCGAGAAACCTTTGACAAATCGTCGGTAATAACCGGTGAGCCCTAGAAAGCTCCGGACTTCGGTAACATTTCTCGGAGGCTTCCAGTTAAGTATGGCTGAAATTTTGCTCGGGTCAACTCGAATACCCGATGCGGATACCACATGACCCAAGAAGCTAACCTCTCTTAACCAGAACTCACACTTACTGAACTTAGCATATAACTGCTTATCCCGCAAAATTTGCAACACTAGCCTCAGATGCTCAGCATGTTCGGTCTCATCTCTTGAATAGACCAAGATGTCATCAATAAACACAACTACGAACCGATCCAAATACGGCCTGAAATCCGATTCATCAAATCCATAAACACCGCAGGGGCATTAGTGAGCCCAAACGGCATCACTAAGAACTCGTAGTGACCGTACCTCGTTCTGAAAGCAGTTTTGGGTACGTCCGAATCTCGAACCCGCAACTGATAATAACCCGATCTCAAATCTATCTTTGAAAACACCGATGCTCCCTTTAATTGATCGAACAGATCATCAATACGCGGTAACGGATACTTATTCTTTATCGTCACTTTATTCAGTTGACGATAGTCAATGCACAACCTCATGGTTCCGTCCTTCTTTTTCACGAACAATACTGGTGCACCCCAAGGTGAGAAACTCGGTCGAGCGAAACCTCTATCCGTCAATTCTTGCAACTGAGCTTTCAACTCTTTTAACCAGGTTAGTGCCATACGATACGGAGCGATCGAAATTGGCGTAGTTCCAGGTACAAGCTCAATACCAAACTCTACCTCCCGAACAGGTGGCAAACCCGGTAACTCTTCAGGAAAAACATCCGGGTATTCACAAACCACCGGCACCGATTCGGGTTTCTTTTCTAACTCCTTGTCATCAAGTACATACGCGAGGTATGCTTCGCACCCTTTCCTTACATATTTCTGGGCCAACATTGCTGATATTACAGCTGGCAACCCCCTTAAGTCCGCAGACTCAACTCGGATTATTTCGTTATTTGCGCACCTCAAATCGATAGTCTTGCTTTTGCAATTCACAACCGCATCATGCGCGGTTAACCAATCCAAACCAAGAATAACATCAAACTCGTCGAACGGCAAAAGCATCAAATTGGCCGAAAAACAGGATTCTCGGATTATTAGAGGGCATCTCTTACACACTTTATCAACAAGTACGCATTGACCCAAAGGGTTTGATACTCGAATTACAAGCTCAGTAGACTCAACAGGTAGAGTCTTACTGGTTGCTAAGGTTTCGCATACATATGAATGAGTAGAACCAGGGTCAATCAATGCAATCACATTAGTATCAAAGAGAGTAAAGGTACCAGTGATGACGTCGGGGGAGGATGCCTCCTCTCGTGCGCGAATGGCATATGCTCTAGCAGGAGTACGGTTCTCGGCTCGATCGGCCGTATCAGAGGCCCCCCTCTGACTACCACCCCTGCCTCCTAAAATTCTCGGTGGTCTACCTCTAGATGTCACTCCACTAGGTCTTGCACCTTGAATCTTATTCTTCTCATCCAGCTCCGTGCAATCTCTAATAAAGTGGTCCTTCGAACCGCATCCGTAACAGGCCCTGCTAGTAGACTTGCCCCAACATTCACCTAGGTGTCGTCTTCCACATTGGGGACATTCAGGTTTCTCGTGACGATTATTGCCCACACTAGCTACCGAAGTAGCTCGGGGGCCCATCGATGGTCTTGCCCTGATGGAAATTCCCGCAGTCGCCCTTGACTTATTAATGTCCTCCCTGAACTTCTTTACAGCTGAGAACGGAGCTTTACCCGTCGATCTTTTACGATAATCTCTAGCTTCAAATTCAGCCTTCCTCTTCTCCTTTCCAAGTTCTTCCGCCTTGCAGGCTCGTTCGACTAGTGTTACGAATTCTTTTATTTCCAAAATACCCATTAGTAGCTTTAAATCTTCATTCAATCCTTCCTCGAATCTTTTGCACATAGCAACCTCATCAGCTACACACTCCCGGGCATACCTACTGAGTCTTACGAATTCATGTTCGTATTCAGATACAGTCATACGGCCTTGCTTGAGTTCCAAGAACTCCTTACGCTTCTGATCAATGAACCGTTGGCTAATAAATTTCTTTCAGAATTCCGTTTGAAAGAAGTCCCGAGTTACTCGCTCGTTCGGGACTATGGAAATCAAGGTCCTCCACCAATAGTAGGCTGAGTCTCGCAACAAAGATACAGCACATTTTAGACATTCGTCGGGTGTGCATGACAATTCATCGAACACCCGAATGGTGTTATCAAGCCAGAAGTCGGCCCTTTCGGCATCATCAGTTACTATGGCCTTGAACTCCTCGGCCCCACGCTTCCTAATCAAGTCTACAGGTGGCTTACTCAGCCTCACAGGATCAGCGACTGATGGCATTACAGGCTCTTGGGGTGGATTATTCAAATTTGGGAATTGTTGGACAGCCGGGTTGGTTCGGGCATATTGCGCGACCCACTCATTCATCATGGTAAAGAAGGCTTGTTTAGCCCCCTCACCTTGATTATTCGCAGATGACTGAGGTTCAACAGGCGGCGTCCCTTGTGCAGGAGCAGCCGCTACACTCTCAACGTCATCCGCTAGGGTTCTTTCTTCACCGGGGTCCATTTACTAATCAAACAAAAACATTTCAACCGTCAGAAGTCATCACACATTTAAACATTAACATTCGGCATGTATAGCTAGACTCATACGCGCTATGGTAGTCCTAGAACCGACTAAACCTGGCTCTGATACCAATCAAATGTAACACCCCGAACCCGAAACCGACACCGGAGTCGAACACGAGGTGTTAACTGACTTCAACCCCTTATAAAATTTATTTTCCAGACACTGCCCAATCTGTGTACTAGTCGTTTTAAAAATCATATCTTGAGTTTCGTAACTCGAAAATCAGTTTTGTAATTTTTCCCAGAAACTAGACTCATGTGCCCATCTATGTATTTTTTTCTAGAATTTTTTGGTCGGGCCAATTAGTACAGTTTATTAGTCAAAGTCTCCCATGTTGCAGAGGTTGACTACACTGACCTTTGCCCATTACGACTTGGATATCTCCCTGCACAGGGCTTCAATACTGATGCCGTTTGTTTCTATGAAAACTAGACTCAGAGAGGAATCTGTACATATATGGTACGACCCCAAATTATCTCTGGTTAATTTATAATGAATTTCCAAATTCGGAGCAGGGAATCCAGAAACCGTTCTGGCCCTGTCCCACAAAAATCTGATTATCTCTTAATATACTGCCCATATGATCTTTTCGTTACTTCCTCATGAAAACAGACTCATCGAGCTTCGATTACATAATTTATTCATCAATTAATTCCACTCCTACTATTTTTAGTGATTTTTAAATCTCATGACACTGCTGCTGCCAGCATCTGTTACGAAAGTAACTAGGTCCATTTCATGCCTACCCTTGATCCAACTCAATCGAACATTCGTGCCATTTTCGCATGGCTTAAAGTTTACATGCCAAAGTTCAAACACAACGTAATAGCTTATACATGCCAAAATGTTCTTCTAAGCCAACTAAGAAGAAAGTACCAAAACTTGCTATCCGGTGTGATGACTTCGATGACGGCCTGACCCCGCAAAAATAGATGAGTCCAAGCAACCTATAATGGGTGACAAGGAAACACCGAGTGAGTTTATAACTCAGTAAGTCATAAGCAATGCACTACCATCCATCAATAACATTATCACAAGAGGAAACAAAATGGAACGAGACAATTTACTCCATCCATACCGAACCATCCCGTAGTTCCTCCAACCTATCGATTCAGTTTCATATCAATTCATGCATTCACATTCCATATACTCATCAATAGGACATTGAAGCATTTTCATAAATCAATTTATTTTCGTTACAATCAAACGACTAAACGGCCTTTCACCCATCCTACGATAAATTTTATGTACGTGACTTCAAGTATATTTGTCACATAGGTTCAAACTTACCGAGCTCAACACCAAGTATAAGCATAGCACCTATTAGCCATGTACTCAAGACACTTACCCGATCCGCTGTCCGCGATCGACTCAATAGTGTCGCACACATAGTGTCCATAATGATTCACGAATGTATATTGAGTCCGCACACTCAGTGCTATATAATCAACTCGCACACTTAGTGCTACGTAATCAAATCGCACACTTAGTGCTACATAGTCAAACTCGCACACTTAGTGCCGCATGGTCGATTCGCACACTTAGTGCATCATATTCATTTCGCACACTTAGTGCAACATAGTCAAATCGCACACTTAGTGCTGTACAATTTAATCCCGTGCACTTAGCGCCAATCTCATGGTCATAAATGGTTATACCCGCACGTTTAGTGCCGAGATCAACAACTCAGTACATCTTACCTCTTTTCATTCAACAATTTCATCATCACATACGTACATGCATATATATATATGTATATTTATTCATTCCATTCAGCATCAATACATAAACATTATGACCATTTGAAATAATACCAACTACATGCTTAATGACTTACCTTGTGTTGGGTAAGACGGTTCCAACTCGGCTACTCAGTGATCTTTTCTTTGCCTTTGCTTGATTCTCCTCCTTTAGCTCCTTGAGCTTAATCAATAATTCACTAGTTTAACCATCTTGTTAAACATTCATAATTCAATTACACATGCTTATGTATGTTTGTATATTCGGCAACCATCCTCACTAATTACTCATGTTGATGGCCGAATGGATGTATGTGCGTACAATGTCAACTATAACATCATGTAATTCCACATATGACTACATTTCTTAAGTTCCACATCTTAATGCCCATTATACATAATCAAATTTAACATCATATATATATTTACTCATGTGGCCGAATATACATACTCCCATATAATATCAAGTACTCACTTTAAGTATATTGCCGAATATACTTAATCATACACACACCTAACCAAAATAATTTCTAAAATCTTTATATCATTTATAATACATCTAATTATCCTTTTTCACATTATCAACTCAAATCACATACATTATTTACTATAACATCTTTACATTCGGCATTGGTGTCAACCATAGTAGCCGATTCTTCCTACTTTGTACCCATGCATCTATTAATCCTTAGTTGGTTCAAACACTTCACACACTAGGATTCATCAAATTTTTTAACAAGAAATAAAATCTCTAATCCTCAAACTACCATGGCCGAACCTTCATGGAGTTGCTAAGACTCCTCATTTCTACTTCTCACACACTCTCACATCCAAACCCTTTTATTAAACACCCAAAGTCAACCATCTCCTTACCTCATCACCAAAGACATCAAAATACCAACCAAGAACGTAACATTCATGGCCGAATGTCATCTCCATCATTTAACAAAGTTTGAACCATGGCTAGGTAGATTTTGAACTTACAACTTAAAATATACATGAATCTCAAAGAATAACATTAAACATACCTCAATCTAGTTACATGCATGGCCAAACTTCCTCCTAATCCTCTTCCTTAGGATTTTCGGTCAAAAGAGGTTGAAAAAGGATGAACAAAACCTTTCTTTTCCTTCCTTTAGCTCACGGCAATGGGGTGTATGCATGAGACCATTATTATTTTTTCTTTTCTTTTTTTCATCACCCTTCCTTTCATTATTTAATTATCATGCTTATTATTTTATTTTCCTCACCATACATCACTAACACAACATGTTGGTGACATGTTTCCACCCATAGCATGGCCGGCCACTACATATTAGGGAGGGGGAATTTGACATGCAAGTCCCCTTTTTCTTCCACATGCACTAATAGGTCCTCATGCATTGACCTATCACATTTTAAAATTTTCTCATATAAGTCCTATTGACTAAATTCACATGCAATCGACTAAATCGAAGCTTGAAATTTTCACACATTCATGATTACATATTCTAGACAATAAACATCACATTCGAACCTTTCGGTGACTCGGTTTAGCGGTCCCGAAACCACTTCCCGACTAGGGTCAATTTTGGGCTGTCACAGATGTAACTAGGCATCCGAGCTCGTTGAGTTGAGTCTGAGTTCACTTATGGATGCGAACGCTCGAGCTCGTTGAGTTGAGTCCGAGTTCACTTATGGATGGGTTACATGGTAGCTTGGCTACATATGTGGCACTTCTGTGCAAACTTTCCATGTATCCAAATTATATTCTGATGTGTTCAACGGGTAAAATTCTACTCAAATGGAGGAATACTCGAGATGAAAGGGATGTATTGGTAAGTGTTGTGAAATGAATACTTTGAACAGGTATGTACTTAACCCTCGGGTTGAAAACTCGATATAACAACAATATGGTAAGATGATAAATGAAAATGTGATATGAATGTCTCGGTGATGATTATGCAAATGATGTTTTATGTTTGCGTATATAGTTGTGTTTCTTGCTATTTGCATGTGAGCTTACTAAGCAGTTATGCTTACTCCCTCCTTTTCATTCCTTGTAGTGTTGACAAGCCAGCTTGGAAATCGGGAACGGTCGGAGGCACACTCACACTATCCGTATACCATCTTGGCATAATGGCTTGTATATTTTGAGTATGGCATGTATAGCATTATAATCATTTTGTATATATGGTCTTATGATATGGTTCTTGAGTGGTATGGAAATGCTTGGTAATGATTAGCCATTGGAATGGCTAATCATGATCATATTTGGTGTTATGTATGTGACAGCCCAAAATTGACCCTAGTCGGGAAGTGGTTTCGAGACCGCTAAACCGAGTCACCGAAATGTTCGAATGTGATATTTATTGTCTAGAATATGTAATTATGAATGTGTGAAAATTTCAAGCTTCGATTTAGTCGATTGCATGTGAGTTTTAGTAAATAGGACTTATGTGAGAAAATTTTGAAATGTGATAGGTCAAAGCATAAGGACCTATTAGTGCATGTTGAAAAAGGGGGGACTTGCATGTCAATTTCCCCCCCCCTCTATTAGTAGTGGCCGGCCATGACAAGTATGGTAGACCAAGTGTGATGGGCAAGACATGTCATAGACATGTTGTGTTGGTGCATCATGGGTGGAAACAATAAAATAATGAGCATGGTAATTAAATAATGAAAGGGAGGAGTGATGAAAAAAATAGAATGGTCTCATCCATGCCCCCCATTGCCGTGAGTAAAAGAAAAGAAAAGAAAAATTTTGTTCATCCTTTTTCATCTTCTTTTAGCCGAAAATTCTAAGGAAGGAGGAAGGAGTTCTTGCTTCATGTTTGGTTTGGAAGAGGATTAGGAGGAGCTTTGGCCATACTTGTATCTAGATCAAGGTATGTTTGAGGTTGTGCCATGAGATTCATGCATGTTTTTAGTTGCTAGCTTGAGTTCTAATTAGCCCGTGGTTCAAATCTTTGCTATGTCATGGGGATGATATTCGGCCTAGGTGGATTTTGTGTTAATGCCATTGCATGCTAAATATGAAGCTTGTTAATGATGCATGTGATGGTGGATTGATGATTCTTGAATCTTCTTTTTAGCATTTTTGAGTGAGCACATATGTGCATTGGTTGCTAGATGGAGAAGAATCGGCTAGCAAGTTGTGTGCTAAGGCCGAATATAATTTTTGTATATTAATGAGTAATGCATGTGTTAAATTGATGGAAAGGGAGAGGATGCTTTACTAGTATATATATGTGTGTATTAGCCAAGTTTTGAACTTGAAACAAAATGGTGTTTAGTCAATACAAGTGACCATACTTGTAGAATGTATTAAGTGTTGCAATCGGCCCCAACATAGACATGCATATTTGGCCATAGGAAGGAGATTGGTGTTGCATGTATTCGGTTAGAGGCAAGCATATTGATGCTTTTGTCTTGGCTTAGAAAATTCGGCCAAGGGGGAAAATTAGCTAAAATGTTGAGTTTGATTCATGATTTCCGTACATATGTGACTTTAATGTCTAATGTATAAATATGGGCTAAGTTCCTTGTGTTCCTCTTTTCGATGCTCAAATGATTAAATCAATTTATTTGTTTAATTAAGCTCAAGAGCAAAGGGGAACTAAATCCGATAAAGGGAAGGAAAAAGTGGTCGAATAGCTATCGGAATCGTTCGACAACATCCGAGGTAAGTTCTTGAGTAAAAGAGCTTAAATTATGATTTGATTAGATCATGTTCTAAGCAAATCAAAATCATGCTCTTTGTGTGTGGCTATTGAGCCGAAATTGCAAGAATGATAAGTGTCTTGTGTTTGAGTTTTGCTAACGAAAATGAAATACGAACGTGCCATGATTTATTGTTAAATGTGCATGGTTATTTGAATGATGTCCGGGCTAAGTCCCGAAGGCTTTGTGCTAAGTGACCATATCCGGACTAAGATCCGAAGGCATTTGTACGAGTTACTAAATCCGGACTAAGATCCGAAGGCATTTGTGCGAGTTACTAAATCCGGGTTAAGTCCCGAAGGCATTTGTACGAGTTACTAAATCCAGGTTAAGTCCCGAAGGCATTTGTGCGAGTTACTATAACCGGGCTATGTCCCGAAGGCATTTGAACGAGTAGCTATATCTGGTTAAATTCCGAAGGTACGTGATTTGGGAATGAATGATCTTGCTGTAAAAATTTCAGTTAATACGCTTGAAACATCCCAACATTAAGGTATGTTTCGTATGTGCTTTGAATTAGTTGAGCCCTTACAAATAAGTATTCGCTCAGTTGATAAATGAGCTACCGGCCTTTGGCTAAGTTGATCTTTGTGTATGAATAAAAGGGTTGGTAATGTGAAGTAAGTATGATATTGAAAAATTGTGCATATGAAATTATCTGTTTAGCTACATGAATGCTATACTTTTGTTGTGCTGGAATCCCTTGCTCAAAACTTACTAAGCATAAATTGCTTACTCCGTCTCCTTGATTCTCTGTTTTATAGATTTTGGTTCTCCAGCTATCGGACTCGAGATTTTGAAGTCGAAGTCGCCCACACTATCAAAGCCCCCCCCCTTTTGGTACAATTTTGGTTGAACTTCGAAATGGCATGTATAGGACTACCCTTTTGTTGTGGGTCATGGACCCTTTGGACTTGTATAATTTTGGATAGCCATGCGAAAATGGCTTATATATGTTTGAGTATAATGTTATAATCATTTGGTATGGATATGGTTATTGAGAGGTGTGGATATGCTTAACAAGGATTGGCCATGGGAATGGTTAATCACTATCATAATTTGTGCTATTTATGCTAAAAGGGCTAGTTGAATCATGGAAACTATGAAATAGGTAAAGTCTACCTTAAAGGCAGATGCTGACAGCAGCAGTGATGTAGATTTGGAAAATCACTAAAAAAAGTAGGAAGGGAATTAAATAGTGAATAAATTATGTAAACGAACCTTGATGAATCTATTTTCATAGGAAAGTAACGAAACGATCATATGGACAGTATGTTAAGAGATATTCAGGTTCTCGTAAGACAGGGCCAGAACGGTTTCTGGATTCCCTGTTTCGACTTTCGAAATTCATTATAAATTAACCGGAGATAATTAGGAGTCATGCCATATATGTATAGATTCCTCTTTGAGTCTAGTTTCTATAGAAACAAACGACATCAGTATTGAAGCCCTGTACAGGGAGATATCCAAGTCGTAATGCTCAAAGGTCAGTGTAGTCGATCCCTGTAACATGGGAGACTTTGAATAATAAACTGTACTAATTGGCCCAACCAAAAATTCTAGAAAAAAATATGTAGATGGACATATGAGTCTAGTTTCAGGGAAAATTTACGGAACTGGATTCCGAGTTTCTGAACTCAAGATATGATTTTTTTAGCGACTAGTACGCAGATTGGCAGTGTCTGGAAAATTTTTTTATAAGTGGTTTAAAGTCTGTTAACACCTCGTGTTCGACTCCGGTGACGGTCTCGGGTTCGGGGTGTTACAATGTATGCTAAATTGCTAGCTAATCCATGGAAACCATGAAATAGGTAAAATTTACCATAAAATAGATTCAGACAGCAACAGTGATGTGAGTTTGAAAAATCATTAAAAATAGTAGAGATACAATTAGATGATGAATAAAATATGGAATTGAAGAATTATGAGTCTATTTTCATATGGATGGAACAAAACAGGTATATGATTATCTTTTATGAGATGTTTAAATTTTTGTGAAACAGGTCCAGAGCGATTTCTGTATCCCCTTTTCTGACTTTGGAAATTCACCATAAATTTTTCAAAGATAATTATAAGTCATGATTTATATTTACAGATTCCCTATTGAGTCTAGTTTTATTAGAAGCAAACAGCAAAGTCATTGAAACTCTGTACAAGGAGATATCTAATTCGTAATACACAAAGGTCAGAGCAGTCGAACCCTGAAATAGGGGAGACTTTAACTAATAAACTGTACTAATTTGCTAGACCAAAAATTCTAGAAAATAATTAGTAAATAGATATATGAGCCTAGTTTTAGGGAAAATTTACGGAATTGGATTTAGAGTTTTGGAACTCGAGTTATGAATTTTTAATCGACTGTGATGCAGATTGCTAGCTTGACTGAAAATTTTAAAAATAAATTGTTTGAGCTGTTTAAGTAATGAATTAAGTCTATTAACACCTCGTGTTCGACTCCGGCGACGGTCTTGGGTAGGGCGTTACACAAAGCCTTTCAGTACACTTCCTTCAAACAATATTAACCCCCAACCCAAAGTAATGCAATATACAGTTATGACATGCTATAACATGGTAACAGTATATACAATATCAGTCCAGTGAAACACCATCATGCTCGATAACATGTATGCATATAAATCAATCATACAGTCATTTCATTCAATTAGGGGTCTAGGTAAGGTTACTGACCCTACAGTAGGTTCACAGTCGTCTTAGGCGACCTGTGCAACCTTGGCAACAAATCAGTTAAAATGGGCTAACACGCCAATGTTGTTTGCACGTGTAGGCCCACACGCTTGTTTGGCTCACACAGCCCAAATTGGTCTTGGCCGTGTAGATCACATAGCCTGGCACAAAATCCCACACGCCCGTATGGTTCACCAGTATGGCCCACATGGCCCAAATTAGTCAAGCCCGTATGTTGCACACGGCCTAGCCTCGTCGACCACACGCTCGTGTTAGGGCACATGGCCTACCACACGAGCGACCACACGCCAGTGTGGCGTCAACAGAATGGTTTTTAGCTTTTGTTGAAACCTCATTTTATATGCTTCTCGATACACATCTATTATCGTTTCGATGCAAAAGCAATCCTGAGTCACCCAAAAGCCTAAAAACAGAATACCCATCACGAAATTAGCCAACAATTCTCAACCCTTCAAAACTAAACCGAAAGATGTGCACACACTTACCACCAGCACACCCGTTCACTCGTACCAATTTGACCTTGAATAAAAGTTGCTGATTCACCCCCTTCTCCTACGCAAGAGATACAGCAAAGACTCAATTTATGAAATCAAAAGACAACAGAATGCAACCGAACTCACATACCGATTATACTGAAATCAAAGGTTCGAGGCACACATAAGTAAAGATTAAGGGCAAAGACTGACAATGGAAGAAAAGGATTTAATAATTTTGTCAGAGAGTAAAGAAGACAAAGATGAACAAAATTGGGGATTTTTGGTCTTGGAAGAGAAGCAAGAACGTTAGAAGCAAAGAGAATTTTGGGAAGGAAAATCAAAATAAAATTCAAAATTACAAATCAGATTTCCCCCAACTTCCCACTAACCCCTTAATCCCAACCACTTTAGAATTTAACTTTTACCGAAACTCTCTTAAAGAACCGCACAAAAATATAAACATCTAAACCTGTGCAAAGACTAGAACACAGGACCTCCAACATTCCAACACTCTACTTAACCACCAGACCAGCAGATCTATTCTGATATGAAATTACCAATAATTAAGCTTAAGCCCTTTTTGCTAGGTTAAGGCTTTACTCAGCAAAATATAAAAATTTTCCCAAGACAAGGCTTAAACTAGAGACCTCTCACATACACCGAGAACACTTAACCACTAAAGCAGATACAGATTTGTGTCAAATTTTAACAAAACATAAATATGAGATTTTTTGGGCGTTACAGTTTGTACTTTGAGCGTTGAACACTCATTTATCTCTTAATGAAGATGGTTCTATATTGGTAGAGTTGAGAACGAAACCTCTGTTCCTTCAATGAATTCAGTAATTGCAAGATGATAATCCAAAGTTGGTGCTGAAACTACAAATGATTCAGGACGATCTGAGTTCAGAGTATAGCATTGATGAAAGTGGTATGTTACGCTATCATAATAGAATTTTTGTTCCGAACAATTTAGATTTGAAAATTAATATTCTTTCTAGTCCATTCATCTGGGTAGTACGAAGATGTATTGTAACACCCCTCGCCCGTATCTGACGCCGGGACAGGGTTCGAGGTGCTATCGGACTTAACTCAAGCATACGCATATAAAACCGGGCCATAAAATTTCTTTTAACTTAAAAATTCTCGTTCACATGCACTACTATAATCATACTATAACCTCATAATAATAATAAAATTAATTTTCCCAACTTTGGATTTATGGTCCCGAGACCACTATTCTGACTAGGCCCTAAATCGGGCTGTTACATGTATTGTGATTTGAAACTGATGTATTGGTGGCCGGGTATGAAACAAGAAATTTTGTGAGTTCGTAGCCAAGTGTTTGATTTGTCAACAAGTAAAAGCAGGACATCAGGTACCAACGGGATTGTTACAACCTGTTATGATACCAGAATGGAAGTGGGAGCATGTCACGATGGACTTTGTATCCGGTTTACCTACGACTCCGGGAAAGAAAGATTCTATATGGGTGATTGTTGACAGATTGACTAAGTCGGCACATTTTATCCCAGTCAGAACAGACTTTTCACTTGAAAAGTTAGTGAAATTATATATATCAAATATTGTGAGGTTACATGGGATTCCAATATCCATTATTTCATATCAAGATTTTGGAGTAAATTGTAAGAGGTTTTGGGTACAAAGTTAAATTTCAGCACAACGTTTCATCCTCAAACCGATAAGCAATCAGAACGAGTGATTCAGATTTTGGAAAATATGTTGAGATGTTGTATACTCGAATTTGGAGGTAGTTGGGAAAGGTATTTATCGTTGGCTGAATTTGCATATAACAACAGTTATCAATCCAATTTACTGTTTGAAGCTTTTTATGGGAGGAAATGTAAGACACCATCGTACTGGTCCAAATTGAGTGAATCCAAGCTAGTAGGAGTTGACTTGATCCGGGAGACCGAAGATGAAGTTTGGATTATCTGGGACAGCTTGAAAGCTACTTCTGACTGTGAGAAATCATATGCAGATTTGAAAAGAAGAGATATAAAGTTTGTTGTTAGTGATCCAGTATTCTTGAAGGTCTCTCTATGGAAACAAAGTGTTGCGGTTCAGCAAGAAAGGAAAATTAAGCCCAAGATTTATTGGACCGTATGAAATTATCAAAAGAATCGGCCCAGTAGCTTATAGATTAGCTTTGCCTTTGGAACTTGAGAAAATTCATAACGTGTTCCATGTATCGATGCTAAGACGGTACAGATCTGATCCTTCACATGTGATTCCTCATAGTGAGATTGAGCTGCAACCAGATATGATATACTCGGAGAAACCGGTGAAAATTTTGGCTCAAGAGGTTAAAGAATTACGAAATAAACGAGTATCATTATGAAAAGTATTATGGTATCATCATGGTTTAGATGATGCTACCGGGGAAACAGAAGAATCGTTGAGATCACAATATCCAAACCTATTTACAAGTAACAAATTTCGAGGATGAAATTTCCTAAAGGGGAGAGTTGTAATAGTCTGATTTTTAGTGGTGTCAGAAATAGTGGTTTGAGATCACCAAATCCAATGAGTAAGCTCGTAAATTTTATTATTTAGTAATTACAAGTTATATGTGATTTTAGAAAGATTTTTGAATTGGTAATTTAAGTTTATATTGAATTATTTAGGTTCGGGTAACAAAATCTTAGGTCAAGTGGTTTTGAAAACGAGGTATCGAGACCTCAATTCTATAAACCGAGTCGTAAATATTTTTATAAATATTTACGGAGTGTCATAAAATTAGTATTAAAGTTTCGTTAGAAAATTTTAACGTTTTAATAGTTAATTAATTAAAAAGGACTAAATTAAAAAGGTGCAAGACTTGCTCATTAAAAGAAATAGTGATTAAATGGCTTAAATGGTAAATAGGGAGGACTTAAGGAGTAATTTAGCCTAAGTAAATTGGTTGGGCAGCATAAGTGTAGAAGAAATAACAAAATTAGTGTGAATTAAGGGCAAAATGGTAAATTTTGTAAAATTAAACAAATAAAATAGCAATTAAAAGATTTTCTAGACATTTCATCATCAATCTTCAACCAAAAATAGCCATAGGAGAGTTTCTTAAGCTAGTTTTTCATATATTCGCTTCATGTAAGTTTAATTCTTGCCTTTTTCTTGTAATTCTTGTGTTTGTAAGACTTTTACAATAGGTCCAACTATTTATTTCATTAGTTTTTTATTTTATTGAAAATTTTGAAAGTCACCATTGATGAATGCTAGATGTTTTTGATGAAATAACATGGATTTAGAACTTTTATTTTGTTATATGATAATTTTATAAAGAGAATTTGATAGATATTGATTTTAGGACTAAATTGTGAAGAATTAAGGTTTGCTATTAATTTTTTATGTATCAAGGGCTGTAAGATAGCCTAGAATACTTGATAAGTTTTCAATTGAGAAAAATTAGCTTATTTGATATATTAATTTGTAAGGGACTAAATTGTAAAAATTGTAAAAGTTAGGGTAAATGTGTAATTTCAATAATTGAGGGGTATTACTTGTGAAGTGAATTGAAACTGAAATATATGCTAATAAATGAATAATTTTATATTTTAGATCAAGATTCCGTAGACAATCATGAAAAAAGGAAATTAGTAGAATAGTCCCTCAACTTCTACAAATTTTACAATTTAACCCAATAAGTTCATATGGTTAAAATTTAATAATCATATTGAATTGATGAATGATATTATGTATTTATTATATTGTTGAAAAATAAAATATTGTTAAATTATAAATTTGAAGTGAATATCTTGCTTAAATGGAGCGCGGGATTGAGTACAATCGTTGTGTGGCGAAAGACAGCAAAGGAAGAATTGACGTAAAATTATCCAAGTAAACTGAGGTTTAGCATTTGTTGCAAACTTTCATGTTTACTTTCCGTTTAGCTCTCACAATCTTCTATTTAACTCATATGAGTTTCTGTTCAACCCTAATGGGTTTCCGTTCAGCGCTTATGAGCTTCAGCTCAACCCTTATGGGTTTCTGTTTAGCACTTATGTGCTTCTGTTTAGCCTTCAGGCTTCTGAAAATGATGTACTCATATTCGTAAGTCATTCTTCGATTCGGTAAGATTTGGTAAATGACCTATGTAATTGAAATTGAAATATTTATTGTTTATTATTGATATTGATTTGAAAGAAGTGTGTTTATCGATTTATGTTGTGATTTGACAGGGAGAGTGCATGAATAATTTACTATTTAAATTGTTATATTATGTTTGGTAAGATTTATATTTAACCTATTGAACTTACTAAGCTTCATTAACCTTACTTGTGTCATTTATGTTTTTATAGATTAACTTGAGGTCGGGAGATCGAATCCAAACAGCAAGCCACACTATCCAACTCACTCTGGTAGTTTTTGCAATGTATATTATGGTTTATATGGCATGTATAGGGTTGGTTTGGAAATGAAATAAATTGAAATGTGGTTGTGAATGATATATGCTTATATCTATGTAATTAGTAGAAGAATTTGATAAATCAACGAGATGGATAAAATAGGTAGGTTTGGCTTGCTCAAAACATGCTTAAAACATGATTTTGGCTTGCATTGATTGTTTTTTTGGGATGTATTGATGTATTAAAATGTTGTGTATAGGTTGATATCAAATTGGGTGAGAAAAGTGGCCTTAAAATGGCCTATTTTCGTCCACATGGGTAGAGACACAAGCGTGTGTCTCAGTCGTGTGTGACACAAGGCCCAACACATGGGCGTGTGTTTTAGCCGTGTGTCCCCTGCATCTTTAAAATTGAGAAACAGAATGCCCAGGTTTTTGCACACGGCCTAGCACAAGGGCGTGTGGCTTGGCCGTGTGACCCAAGTTAGTAAGCACCCTAAATTGGACACGGGCTGGGACACGGCCGTGTGCCTCACATCAAATGCCCACACAGCCTAAGACACAAGCATGTCTCCTGGCCGTGTGAGCCACACGATCTGCCCACAAAGGCGTGTGTCCCTTGCACCTAAGGAAAATTTTGAAATTTTGGGAAAAATTTTCTGAGCTTCCGGTTTAGTCCCGATTTACTTCTAATGAGTATATTGGGCCTCGAGGGTTTATACAAGGGATAATATGAGTGATTTATGATTGGGTTTTGATATGTGTATTAAATGTTATGAAAGGTTCGTATTTGACCTAAAAAGTCCGGTAATGCTTCGTAACCCTAATTCGATGACAGATAAGGGTTATGGGTATTACAACATGTCTCGTGACCTCAAGAACAAAATTTACCCTTTGATGCATTGCATTAGCTTAGGTCTTGAGACTAGCAATATAAGTCAAGACAATCTGGCTTAGCTCTAGAGACAAAGTGGCCTTTGTCTTAAGAAAATGGCACTTCGAAGCTAAAATAGATTTGACCTTTGTCAGGTCTCGAGGAAAAAACCCTTTTTCTCGAGATAGCCAAATATTGAAGCTAATTTAAAAAAAATAGAGGGAATTACATATCAAGACCAATCTCGAGACATAAACCATAATGTTTAGACACATGACCACATCTAAGTAAAAATACCTAAAGTAAAGAGAAGCTTGTCTTAAGACATGGAGTTCCTAATCTCAAGACATAATGTTGAATTTTGTTAGTAAAGGTTTGTATTCGAATCCTAACTACATTTTAAACCTCGAATAAACCTTAAATGTTTAGAATATAAGTAATCTGCATTCATTTAATTTATTCATGTGATTGATTGAGAATGCATGAAAAGTATAGTTGCTTGAATGTCACATTACATGTTAAATGTGTTAATTTTGTACATACTAATATCACATAATACCTTCTAACATTTTGGAGAAATAAGGTAGGCAAGAGAAGGAGAAACAACGAGGTGAGCTCATAAATCAATTGGGGGTGAATAGGGAACAATGTCATGTGCTTAACCATGTCTAGTGCTTGAACCTATTTTAAGTGCCCATTATGTCAGTTCTGAGCAATCCTAAGCCTCAGAACACTACAACCCTAGAAGACCTCTGGGAACTGAATGATTCACCAACACAATAATTCATAAATAGCTTGCATTTGTTTGAATGAATATGACCAATTCTTTTTAAATATCTATGTAACACCCTTTACTCAATCCGATCACCAAACTCAAGTAATAGAATGCTACAGACAAATACAAATCATTTACATGCAAATTATAACTCAAAATTCCAATTAAACACCACTACATCACATATAACCAAGCATAACAAACATTACAACCAAATTCAGGTTTATATCGAGCTTAAAAAAGCTTAAAATCAACCCTGTACCAAACAGGGTTCAAATTGAAACAAAAATAAAAAAGTTAAGAAAATTCTGCAAATAGGGGTCACACACCCGTGTCCCCTGACTGTGTGGAAGGCTAAGGCCTTGTAGGATGGGGCACACAGCTGTATGGGAAAGCCGTGTAACAGCCTGATGCCATGTGAGGCTGGAGTCACATGGCCATATGAATAACCGTGTAACTCACTGATTCGTATGGGTCAAAACTACAAATATTCAAAATATGTTAGATGACCGTGTCGTTGGGCTGTGTAACAGATTGTTGTTGCATGCTCCAAATATCATCCAAAACCTACAGACTACACAGTCATGCCATATGCCCATGTAAGGCACACTACCATATGTCAGGTCATATGTACCTAAAGAAACCTATCAAAACAAGTTTTCTATTCTTAGATCACATATGCCTCAAGCCAACATTACACCATATCTCAATCAATTCAAAAGCATCAAAATCATACCAAAAACATCACTTATAACAACCATCCTATTTCCCTAACCAATATGCCTCAACTGGCACCTCAATCAACAATTTGAAATCAACCAAAATATCATATTCAAACCACACTAATATGCCTTCATAGGCACTTCAACATATTCAACCTGGCATACATCATTTAACCTTTAAGACTTATTGAAATAACTCAACTTCAACCACAAAAACATGCACCAAAACTTACCATTCATTACAAGTTCAATACAAGCATATCATCCATCACTTTCATAACCATGTACCAACTAAACACATCACCTAGCATGTTATCCACTACCAATTAGACCATTAAGCACAAATGCCAAGTTACTTCAACAATATAACATTAGCATGACCATACCCAACACAACCATATATATTTATATACATGATTCTCAAAATGCCAACAAGAATCCAAAATAAAACAATGACACCTTAGGTACATGCCATGACCAAAATGAAAACATCTCTAATGCTTGAGTTCAGGATTATTGCTGGATGCTGACTTGTTGATCAAATCAAGAAGTACCTAGCCTACGCACGAAAAACAAAATCATACATTGAGTATAACTTAATGGTATTTCTATAATCTAAACATTAAAACATAACATAAGTCATTTAATATACCTAAGTTAAAATGAGTGATTATATGAAATTAACATGTCAATTATACTAGTTCACACAGTCTTTGTTCACAACTAACAAATTTTACTAATATTTAAACATGGAAATCACATTTCATATGTGATTTGATATCTCAATTTCAAAATTCATGAGTTCAATGAACTCAATCTATCAATGTTCGCAACTTAATCCATAATTTCATATTCCATTTCACATTTCACTTCCATTTCTTATGCTTTTACCATTTCGATATAAATATTTCATTTTTACCATTTATTTCCCTATTAACATGACTCAGACTCAGACAGATACATGGATGTAACCAACACACCAGTTTGGCACCTAGTGACTTATCGAATAAATCTAAAGCAAATAGTTTCACCCAACACTTATCAATAAGATTGGCACCTAGTGTCTCATTGGTATAATCGAAGCAAAGTGGCACCCAGTGCCTCATCAATTCATAGTCGAAGTAACCCTAAACTCTTCCTATCCTATGGCATGCCAACTATATCTGATTTTGCCTGAACAATTAATAAGATATTTGTTACATATTTCATTATCAACCAATACTTCAATTCATGTGAATTTTCATTATGAATACATTTATCCAACATATGGCAGCAATAAATCATCTCAATTTCACATTTGTATAAACATACACATTTTTCACATATGTTCAATTTAGTCCTCATAATCATCAATCAATTCAAATCAATCCAAAATATATCATTTTAATAAAGGGTCTCACCTTAAACTCTTACCATGCAACAATTACAAGATAGTTCAAATTATAGAAACACAAACCATAAACTTCGAGCTATTCGTCGACGACTTTGTCTTTTCTTTTCTTTTTCAAGGAATCCAAGTCAATGTTAGATACGAATTAAAACAAACATATAACATTATCAATACACAACCATTTTCAAATTCAATTGCTATTTTATAAAACTTTTGCATTTTATTCAATTTAGTCCCTAAAACCGAGACTAACTTAACTTTCAAATGTAACCTCCAATTTTTATTTTGATTTTACTCTAGGCCTAATTGAACTCGCTATTTCTCATTTCTACCACAAATTTTGAAAAAAATTCAATTTAGTCCCTAGTAAACAAAATCATTAATTGACTTTACAATTTAATCCTTTTCAACTCCAAACTTAAAATCTATCAAACTAGAACCAAAAAAATTCAACTATCTAACAATGGTAACATCATCAATCTTTAACAGTATGAAGAAATACTACATGGGTCAACTAGCTTAAGCTCCCAGGATTCCGAAAACATAAAAATTACAAGAAAATGGACTAAATTGACTAACCAATTGAAGCTTAAAAAGTTTAAACCCCTAGTTAACATTCTTCTCTTCTTCTTCTTGCACAATTCAGTTTTGATGAAAGATGAAAACAAAATTTTCTCTTTCAATCCACTAATATTTTATTTATTATGCTAAAATTTTATGTTAATGTTTTATGATATAATTATTAAATTACAAGTTTAACTTTAAATATATCCAACACCTAACACAACCGTCCACTATCCTCACTTTAATGGTATAATTACTATACAAGACCCTCACATTAAATTGTAATTGTAGATTCCTTAAGTATTGAACTTTTGACACTTTTACGATTTAGTCCTTGTACCCTAGTTAAGCACTATTTCGACAAAATTACCTGTCTGAACTTCAATTCACTTATAATATAACTTCATAAATATTAAATAAAAATATTTATAGTTCTTTTTTACAAAAACAGGGTTCCAAAACCACACTTTCAATACCAATGACTTTCGGGTGATTAGAATCTATGCGATCCACATAATTTATTTTGATGGATAGAACACTTTTACATATGTTCATTTCCATTGCCTCTACATTTATTGACATCTTAACTTTGTGAATTAACTATGTTTGCACTAGGAATAAATAAGTTAGCTAGATATCACTCTTAAGTTGCATGTGAGGTAATTCTCGCACGAGTTCAATTTCTTACCACTGTGACTCAATTGTTTGATTTAGTCCAAGAGTCGCCTTTTCTTTTGCATGTTTAGTGTGTTTGTGTAATGACCGGAATTTTACCGTTACCGAAAAAGTGTATTTTCGGGTCTCCGTTTCTAAAAAAAGGATTCGTAAATATTTATTAAAAATATTTACGAAGTAAAATGAGTGGTTAATTAGAGTTTAATGAAGTGAATTTAATTTAATTAAGAGTAATTAAGTAAAAGGACCAAATTGAATAAAGTGTGAAAGTTGAATTATAGATTAAAGGAAAATAAAAAAGGACTAAAAGGGCAATTATACAAAAAGTATAAATTGAGGCGGTTTATCGTGAAGAAAATCTAAGATATTTTTTATGTTTAGTATATTATTATATTATTATATTATTATATAATAAAGATACTTTATGTTTTAATTATATTATATTATATTATATTATATATATAAACTAAAGAAGCAAATGAAAGGAAATAGAAACAAAATGAAACGAAACAGAGAGAAGGGGAGAAAAAGAAAGAAAGAAGGGGAGAAAAGGGAAAATTGAAGGTTTGAAGCTTTAAGCTTTAATAGGTAAGTCAATCAAGCCCTTTTTACTTAATTTTGATGTTTTAGAAGTTTTAGAACAAAGTTTTGATGAAATTAAGTTGATATTTTGATAGTTATTAGATTTCTAGATATTGTCCATGTTAAATAAAATGATGAATTAAGGGCTAAATTGATAGAAATTCAAGTTAAAAATGATACAATGATTGAGTTGTAAAGTGATTCATAAGTTTTATGCTTTAAGGACTAAATTGAAAGAATTTCGAAATTATGGTTTTATGATGAAAAATAGATAATTATGTCTAAGTTTGGTTAAAAATTGAGTAGAAATACAGTATGAATTAAGATAGAAAAGTAAGTGAATTTAGTTAGGATTAAATTGAAATTAAAGTAAATCAACATTTTGTACTAAGACTATTTTGGACAGCAACAGTAGTCTAAGTTTGAAAAATCGCTAAAAATTTTAGAAATTGAATTAGAGGATGAATAAAATATGGAATTAAATATTATTGAGTCTAATTTTTTATAGAAGAAACGATATAAGCAATTGAATTGTAAATTATGAGATATAATAAATTTTGTGTGTCAGAATGAATTTGGGTTTCCCTGTTCTGACTTTGGAAAATCACCAAAAATTGAAGAAAAATAATTAGAGACTTAAAGTTATATGTTTAGAATTCCTAATGAGTCTATTTTCAGGAGAAATCAATGGGAATATTATCCGAGTTCTGTACTATGAGATAATTAATTTTTAGTGAAGAAGGGATGAAACTGTCAGACAGCAGAATAGGGGTGAATTTAAAGAATAAACTGTACTTAATGGCTAAACCAAAAATTCTGAAAATTTTATTGTAAGAAGATTTGTGAGTCTAGTTTCAAGAAAAATTAATGGATCTTAATTTAGAATTCTGTAACTCAAGATATGAATTAGTAATGTATTAATGATTATGAATTGTATTAATTTCGTAGTCAATGTGGTATCGAAAATCTCGGCTAAGAAAGGACAAGACAAAGTCAACGGGAGTTAGCTCGAAAATTGCGGTTTGTATTTCTATAATCCGAACTTAGTCATTATTTATTATATTTATATACATATGGCAATTGTTAGTGATTGAATTATGATGTTTTACAATTGAAATGGATTGATTTTGGTATGCGATGAATTTATTGAATTTATATTGATTGAAATTATTTTGATTGAATTTATATTGATTGAATTATATAATATATATGATTTATGTAGAAATTTGAATATTGAATGAATATTATATTGAAAAATATATTGATTAGAAATATGAGGAAATTGATATGAATATATGAGATTGTGATATTTGAATATTTGATATTGAAAAGTGAATTGAATTGTATTGAATTATGAATTAATGTGAATAATTGAAATATATTGTTGAATTGAATGAAATTATATGAATTGTGAAAATGGGTGAATATATGTGATTATGAGAATGGTATATTGATGAAAGAATTATTAAATTGAGAAAGTGAATGAAATACCCTATTAACTAGTCGGGCTGAGTCGGATATAATTAGCATGCCATAGGATCTGGAAGTGTACGGGATTTGCCGGCTTTATCGATCAGGCACTTTATGTGTCATATTTCAGGCACCTCGTGTGTCGTATCAGCCACCTCGTGTGTCATTTTAGGCACTTTATGTGTCGTACTCTGATCAGGTACTATGTACCGTTTTAGGCACAATGTGCCGTACTGGTGTGTTTGGGTTGGAATCCGTGTATCCGTCAAAGTCCGGGTTTGTTAATAGGGGTAAATAAGTGAAAGATAAATCGAATAAATTTGATTGATCAAGCTATTGAAATGAAACGAGAAATTGAATTGAGAATTGAAAATTTAGATATGAAATTGAAAATATGAACCAAAGGTTCATGAAATGATTGGAGTTCGAATTGATGATATATGATGCCACTTGATGAATTGAAATGTGATTTGAGATATATGAATCGTATGTATATACTGAAAGCTATCAGGGATAGTAAGTTGATATGATATAAATGAAATTGACTGTTATTGAAATGAATTAAAATGGAATATGATTGATAAGTGTATAGTTGAATATAGTTTAATGATATTGAATTGTGAGTAAATTAAGGAAAGCTATACCGAGTAGTAAGTGAAAGAATGGAGTAAATAATAATGGATTTAGTTAAGAATTGAACAATTATGTTATTGTGTTTATTATATGATTTGTATAAAATTTATATGGTAAGTAGTTGAAATTTATCTATGAATAAATAATTGCATAATTGTAATTGTTATTATGATCTTAAGTATTTGTTATATTATTAAATGCTCGGATTTTAGAAATACCACTGAGTATACCATACTCAGCATACGGTTTGTTTCCGTGCACAGGTTAAGTAAAGATAGTACGTTGAATCAGCATCCCCGGACGATCCCGAATTCATTAAGGTAAAGTATGTTGAGTATTGATAGTGGCATGTACCCAGGATGTTTAAGGAGAGTCATTTAGGTTGTAGAAGTATTGATGAAATGAGTAAATTATGGTTGGCAACGGTATGTAGTATGAATTTTGAAATTTACTGTTCATATTGGACCGCGAGGGCCCATTAAAGGGATGACATCTTAAAACTAGGATGTGTGTGAATATTTATTTTAATTAATGACTGGAATTGGACTGTACTGACTGGTAAGGTAATGTCTTGTAACCCTGTTTCGGTGACAGTATAGGGTTAGGGGACGTTACAGTTTGCTTGAGGACAAGTAAAGAGTTAAGTGTGAGGAAGTTTGATATTACAAATTAGACTTTCTCGGCATACTTAAGGAGCTTATTCTCAAGCAAAATAGCGTATTTTTTGTAGTTTTTTTTTTGTAATTTTTAAATTTTAAGTTAATAAGTGTAAATTCCTTACTTTTACTCATTTTGAGAACCAAATTGGCCAATAGGGCCACTGGATCCCTAATGTATGGTTGACTGATTTAGGGACATTTTGGAGGCTAAAAACGAGTAAGAATGGCACCAAAAGAGAGGATATTGCGATATCCAAACCTTGGAATCGCTATACCTCCAACAGACTCAAGATTGGAGACTACCCTTCACTGGTATCATGATATCCACTTCGGGTATCACAATATCCACCCTCCACGAAAACCCCTAAGTTCAAAATTGTCTAAGGTATTGCGATATCCTCTTCTTTGGTATCACAATACTGATATCGTGAGGGGACAAGATTGGACAAAAAAGGTAGTCTTTGTCCACCTGAAACACCAATCATTGAAGGTCGTTCAAAGGTATTTTAGGCACACAAATTGGGTCACAATAGCTGTTATATCAACCAAAATTTGGATGAGAGAAAAGAGGCTCACATTACCTTAGTTTAGGCTCAGTTTTCCTTAGGTTTTCTCCTAGTTTTTCTTTCTCTTTTTTTAGGGCTTCTTATTTTCATTGCCTTAATTGTAGATTTTAAATTTTCAAGAAACTTCTCTTCTTGTTTTAATTATTGTTAATGTTAGTTAAGTTAGTTATCACTATAGCTTAGGTTTATTTTCACCTTTAGTCCCTAAACATTGGTTGTAAGACATTTTCAAATTTAGTTTACTGTATTTCAATTCCTTTTACTTTGCACTAGTTAAAGTTTATTCCTTTTATGTTTATTACTTTAGATTTTCTTGTTGAATTCTTCTCAAGCTTTACTTTAATGGCTTCTTTGCTTTTTATTTTCACGGTTGTTAGTTTTATTTCCAGCAAAAGTAGCTAAACCTTTAAGGGGGTTGGTTGATGGAAATGTAGTGAGCTGATTTTTCGGATGAAGGAGCAAATCGTAATAAATTGGACTAATTTGAATGAACTTAAAAACTTAGAATTGACAACCCTAAGGGAACATTTAGGCAAGTGAGACCGAGAGGAGATCTTCTTGGGCACCAATTCATTAGTTTCGAGTTAATCGGTGAGATCGAGAGATAATCCAGATTAATTTGTCTAACTTGGTAAAATGGAGACTGAAAGGTAAAATGGAGTCATTTTGGGAGTTTAAGTGATTTGGATCCCTAATTCAAGGATTACTGAACCACATCAATGTCAACCAACCACCGTTTGTTATTTAATTGTTAATTTCATAACTTTGCATGTTTTACAATTTAGACCTTGCTAGCTAGATAGTAAATTAGATTAATTTATCTTGACTTTTTTATTTGTCGTAATATAATTTTTTGTGATTAGTTGGTTAGAATCTTTATTTTACATGCATGTTATTTAGAAATTTTCAATGTAACAGCCTGAAATAGGGTCTAGTCGGAACAGTGGTTATGAGACCACAAATTTAAAGTAGAAATATTTATTTTATGATTATTTTAGAGTCCATGATATGTTTGAGTGATTGTGTGCAAATTATGTTAAGTAAATTTTATTGATAAAGTGCCCAATTTTATTAATGGAATTAAATAACATTAATTGTAAAATATGAGTTCTAGAATATAAGTACTTCTTTGAAATGGGGGTTTAAACTAGAGGTCTTTAAATTGCAAATAGACCATGATATTTGGTATGGACAAAACTAGACAAGGAAGGGTAAAAATTAAAGGGTTAGTAAAAAGGGCATTTAGGTCATTTGGGTGTTTTAAGGCATAAAAGACAAAATAAAAGCGCAAAAATCTGTTCATCATCTTTATATGGCTGCCGAAATTTAAATGACTCCATGGCTAGGGTTTCAAGCTTTTCAAAGCTCAATTGTAAGTGCATTTGAGCCCCGTTTTTAATGTTCTTCGTATTTTTTGGATCCTAAAAGCTTAACCTTTCTATTTATACCATTTATTTTCATGAAAAATGAAGTTTAAAAAATTGACCAATACTAGATAATTGTGCACTTTGATGTTTAATGGTAGAATAAGGATGCTTGAGGTTAGGAGAACGATTTTTGTTAAGTGATTTTCGTTGAAAATGGTCAAAACGGGTTAATTAGTAAAAATTGTTAATGTTTATAAAAGCATGAAATAGTGAGAATTTGAGGTTCCCATAGAAGAGAAAAATATTCAGTATGTCTTAAACCTTATAGAAATCTAATAAATTTCAATTTCCGAGCCTTGGGGTAAATTCATAATTATGCAAAAGTTTAAGGGTAAAAATGTGAATTTTGCCAAAATATGTTTTAGGTCTGAAATGATTAGTACATTAATTAAATGAGTGAATTTCATCATGTTAGATCAAGAAAATTGAGATTTGGGATTAAATCGAAAAAGTGCGTGATTAAAGGCAAAAGTCGAAATTTCATTTGAGGTAAGTTCGTGTGATCTAATAAGCATGTTATTAATGTTATTATTGTTATACTTGAAAATCTCCTTATTATTATTGCATTGAATTATGTGTTAGTGCTAGGGTGTATGAGAAAATATTATATCTTATGAAATAATCGAAAGCTTAATATGTCAATTTCACTTTGTGTATTTATGAAATATTTGAAATTGATGAAATATGATATCTTGTTGAGATGAGTAAATTATAGAATGATGAAATGAACTGAAAGTTCTTATGGTAACGAACCTTGTGAATTGTAAGATCAATTCTTCGAACAAGCTTGGCTACAATGTGACCCTTAAGAAATCCCAGTTGGACCTTTGGAAATACCTAGGATACGAGCATCGAGACACTGCTGTTATGTGAGCCAGTGTAAGACATGTCTGGGACATGCATCGGCCACATTATGAAATGCTAGTGTAAGACATGTCTGGGACATGCATCGGCCTTGAGATGTAAGCCAGTGTAAGACATGTTTGGGACATGCATTAGCTACGTGATGTGCTAGTGTAGGATATGTCTGGGACATGCATCGGCACGGATATAAGAGAGCCAGTGTAAGACATGTCTGGGACATGCATCAGCACGGATATATGGGAGCCGGTGTAAGACATAACTGGGATATGGCATCTGTATCGATATGTGTAAGATTTCCCGATTATCCTCTGGTATTCGAAGTGGTTCAACGGTTAGTTCAAAGCTTGCGATGAAAGCGAGAAGGTAAATATATAAGCATGCTGAAAAGGTACAAGTATGTATTCGAAGCCTAAATGCTATTGCAACCGTGAAACAATGCACCTTTGGTAACGGAACAAATAAGTAAGTTATGCCTATGAAAATGAAATTGTGGTGACCTTGTGATTATGGTTTTATGTTTATAATGTACATTTATGTATTCTTACCATGATGGTTGAGATGTGATTGATGATTATGTGTGAGACTTCGAGGCCACATTAAACTGAGACATGAAATGTATATTCCTTTACTTGGTGGCCTAATGAACATGAAAGGAGAAATGGATTGGCATAAATGCCCATTTAAAAATGATCATAAAAGAGTGAAATATAGTAATAAAACAGCTTCAGTCAGCAGCGGTAGTCTGACTTTGAAAATACACCAAAAATAGAAGAAAGTGAATTAGAGACTGAATAAACAATGGAATTGGAGCTTATTGAGTATAGTAGTACATAGAAAAAACAGTTTAAGAAAAAGAATTTCATATTATGAGATATTTGAAATTGTGTGAGACATAGTCAGAACGATTTCGAAATCCCCTATTCTAATTTGGTAAAATCATAAAAAAATTTACACATATAATTATGAGTTATAATTTATATGCCTAGATTCTTTAATGAGTATATTTTTAATAGAAATAAATGGGAACATCATTCGAGTTCCATATGAGGTGATAATTAATTTTTAGTAAAGACTTGTTGAAGCTGTTAGGTAGCAAATCAAGGGTGAGTTTACAGAATAAACTGTACTAATTAGCTAAACCAAAAATTCTAAAATTTTTATGGTAAGAAGTTATACGAGTCTAGTTTCAGGAAAAATTAGCAGATCTTAATTTAGAGTTCCGTAGCTCTAAATATAGATAATTTAGTGATTGTGACTCGAGAAAACATCTTGACTAAAACATGAATGAAAATGCAAAGAGGGTTGTATTACCATGAGAAGCAAGTTGATAAATTGCTTATTATTTTCATATGGTCTTACTAAGCTATAAAGCTTACTCCCTTCCCTTCCTTTCCTTTAGTGTTTTCAGGTTAGCTCGGGGTTGGAGATCGTCGGAGGCAGCATCACACTATCAAGTCGCTATCTTTGGAATAATGAAACATACATTAGAAATTTCAAGTGAGTGGCATGTATAGGGATCTATTTGACTGAACATGAGTTCTTGATGAATAAGTTGGTAACCATAATATAATGATAAAAGTGGTCACCAAAATGACAAGTGTTATGAATATGAAATAAGGAGTCTAGACTTGGTATTGCATGAATAGATGTATTACTTGTAAGAGGACATGTTAATGTTAAGGATATGTCTTAGTAAAGAGTTTTTAATCACTAAAATGATGCCATGATTTGCGATTTTGATGTGCATAAGGTTGTAAAAGATTATGGGTAACATGAAAGCTTGGAAAATAGCCTAAGTGTTGGCCACACGGGCTGAGACACTGTCGTGTGTCTCAACCGTGTGAGGGACACAGTTGGAGACACGGGCATATGGCTCAGCCACGTGGTTCGATGAGCATGCTAATGTCATAGACAGAGAGTTACACAGCCTGAGGACACGGGCATGCCAAAGGCACACGGACGTGTCCCTATGTCCACACGGGCATGTGACCCTGTTTCATGGGAAAATTTTCTAAGTTTTCCTGAAACTTCTTAAAGTTCTCGGTTTAGTCCCGAATCGATTCTGATGAATGTTTTGGGCTTTATAGGCACAATAAGGGACGACATGCATTTGTTTAAAAGTTTTTAAATTAAAAGAGATTCTATGGCTCGATTTTTGCATGAATGTGTATGTTTAAGTCCAGTAATGCCTCATACCCTATTCCGGAGTCAAACATGGGTAAGGGGTGTACATTTAGTGGTATCAGAGTATGGTTTAGTCGGTTCTCAAACTAACCTGGCACGTGTAAAAGTCTAGCTATACATGCCACAAGTTTGTGATAGTGTGACGTCTCCCGGCGCGAATGAGAATTATCTTGTGTGGGCAAGTTACTCTCCAACCAAGCTACACCCAGCCACGTAGATAATGATGCTAAAGTATTCAATAAAATGCAGTTATGAAGAGTTGAAACTCGAAAAGGTACGAACAAGAATTAGTGAAATGTATATGTACATATTTGTGATATGAGAAACATGAAATAAAATGTGTACATGGTATAATGAGCTTATCTATGATTGATTGATAATTCCATGGTGCACATGATTGATTTGTTCGAGTGAATACATGTGTTTAAATAACTTACTAAAAAAATATAGGTAGAAAGAATGTTCATAGATACTTATTTGAATGAATATGGTTGGCAAATTCACATAGTCTGAGTATAAGTGTTAAATTACTTGGATTGATTTACATGTTTGTAATGATATGCATACGATGATGTGCGAAATAAAAGTATAGATTGGAATATACTTATCCATGTTTGTTGGTTTTCGTATGATATGTACATGACTAGTTTGATTAAATGAATGGGATAAGTAAAGTTACTCAGAATTCATAGGGTGCATGTATGAGTATACTTGTGTAAATGAGACAACTGGAAAGTTGGCGTAAAATGAATATGAATGTCGGTCTATTTGAAATGAATGATATGATTTTGATGATGTTGATATGATGATGAAAGTTGTGTTACATGTGTATGTATATGAGAGTCGAGTCAGAGGCCCTACGACCTCACCCCCTTACCAGAATGGTGTATTGTAATGGAATTTCACGAGAGTTGCACTGAATAAATTCACAAGTATGAAACCAAAGAGTTCAATGGAAAAATATCTATAAACATGATTAGATATTGAGAATGAGTTGATAAGTAAGCCAGAGCTAGAAAAGTATTAGGTTGACATAAAGATTATGTGAATTATGCATTGTCACAGTTAGAGAAGAAACATACTTTGGTAAATCAAATTACTCAGGTACGAGGTTGAGAAAGTGTAACAATATGGGATTTGTGATGACAGAAATAGTTAGAGGAATAATATTTGAAACATGAAATGTTTGATTATGGAAATCATAGTAAGTAGATGATGATTGTCTCTCCTGATATATTTTAACAGATCATTGTTCTCGGAAGTATTATAATGGCTATCTATCTTCTGATAAAATTCTTGTTATACGAGAATGCTATCTGATCTAAATGTCAGACGAAGGTATTGTCGGTCTAACCTGGTTATAATCTATTTTGCTCTACTTCTCTCTGGTATTCTGTTATATTCAGTTTGTTGGGAACTTATGAGAAAGTGCAAATGGTGCTATAATTCTGTTTTCCTTAATTTCTGCATTTGATTCGAGTGGGATGAAATGATGTTTTCTTCTGGACTTTTTCTCTCTGAGGAATTATTGAGGTCTTTCATATTTCTTTAAGAGTTTGTTTTTGGTCTTCTAACATAGTATCGTACCTTGGGATTTCTCTAATTTGCATGTAAGGATTTGACATCGGCAAAGGCATAAGTGATGAAAATTTCGAATTTCAATTGGTATGATAGATCTCTTTTCTCAAGTAAGTTAATCAAAGCTAATGTCTTCAATTGAGATATACTGGTTATTTGAGCTAATACAAGTAAAATGGCCTTTGTTTAGTATGATAAGTGAATTCCAAATGATTGTATGATAAAATTTTCATCTTATGAAAGTCGAATGGCTTAATCCATGATTAGCAAAACTTGGACAGATTAGAATATTATTAACCGAAGCATTTGAACTGGTCTAGTTTGCACTTGGGCAGAGACTTTTTAATTTTCAATGATGCACTGTTGTATGAATTGTGATGTGTTTTAAGACAATAAGATAATTTGATAGCTTAGAGCATTTGATACCATAAAAAGATTTGAGTTGTTAACAGGGTTAGAGCCGAACATCAGGTTTTACCGAAACTATCTTCTCCAGTGATGATATTAAAATAGAAATGAGAAAGGATTATTCTCGAGGCCCTATCAGAATTATTTCTATCTTGAAAAGAAAAAAATGTGATGTAGCTTATTGTTAAATGTTTTGTGAGATCCGTAAATCATGCTGGTATATACTGAATTCCCACTCGTCAGATTGATGAGACTTCGTGTCTTTATGATTTTCGGATTTTTAGAAATACTAGTCTCCATTAATCAGATTGTGTGAAATAGAGAGTGTAAGGCCAAGATGAACTGACTAGTTTTATTATTCGAATTTGAAAATATTCTAGTACGTGTGTATATGTGACATGATGGCATAGATGAGACCTTTGTGTATATGAACTCTTAGGTAGATGTTGAAATTCAGCCAAGGTATAGTATAGTAATGAATCGCTTACGATACTGATATGAGAAAGTAAAGACATAACTATTAAGGACACAGTCGAGTGAAAGTTCTTTAACAATGATTATGGGAAAGAGAAGTTTATGTGAATACCAAAACCATTTTCCTACTAAGATTTTCGATGACGAAAATCCCTAAGGGGGAGAATTGTAACAGCTTGAAATAGGGCCTAGTCAGAACAGTGGTTACAAGACCATAAATTCGAAATAGAAATATTTATTTTATGACTATTTTAGAGTCCATGATATGTTTGAGTGATTGTGTGAAAATTTTGTTAAGTAAATTTTATTGATAAAGTGCCCAATTTTATTAATGGGATTAAATAGCATTAATTGCAAAATATGAGTTCTAGAATATAACTACTTGTTTGAAATGGGGTTTAAACTAGAGGTCTTTAAATGGAAAATAGACCATCATATTTTGGTATGGACAAAACTAGACATGGAAGGGTAAAAATTGAAAGGGTAGTAAAAAAAACATATTGGTCATTTGGGTGTTTTAAGGCATAAAAGACAAAATAAAAGCCCAAAAATCTGCTCATCTTCTTCATATGGCTGCAGAAATTTACATGACTCCATGGCTAGGGTTTCAAGCTTTTAAAAGCTCAATTGTAAGTGCATTTGAGCCCCGTTTTTAACGTTCTTTGTATTTTTGATATCCTAAAAGCTTAAACTTTCTATTTCTACCATTTATTTGCATGAAAAATGAAGTTTAAAAAATTGAACCATGCTAGATAATTGTGCACTTTGATGTTTAATGGTAGAAAAAGGATGCTTGAGGTTAGGAGAACGATTTTTGTTAAGTGATTTTCATTAAAAATGGTCAAAACAGGTTAATTAGTAAAAGTTGTTAATGTTTTATAAAAGCATGAAATAGTGAGAATTTGAGGTTACCATAGAAGAGAAAAATGTTCAATATGTCTTAAACCTTATCGAAATCTAATAAATTTCAATTTCCGAGCCTTGGGGTAAATTCATAATTATGCAAAAGTTTAGGGGAAAAAATGTGAATTTTGCCAAAATATGTTTTAGGTCCGAAATGATTAGTACATTAATTAAATGAGTGAATTTCTTCATGTTAGATCAAGAAAATCAAGATTTGAGCTTAAATCGAGAAAGTGCGTGGTTAAAGGAAAAAAGAGAATAATTAGCCGAAATTTCATTTGAGGTAAGTTCGTGTGATTTAATAAGCATGTTATTAATGTTATTATTGTTATACTTGAAAATATCCTTATTATTATTGTATTGAATTATGTGTTAGTGCTAGGGTGTATGAGAAAATATTATACTTTATGAAATAATCGAAAGCTTAATATGTCGATTTCACTTTGTGTATTTATGAAATATTGGAAATTGATGAAATATGATATCTTGTGAATTGTATGATCAATTCTTCGAACAAGCTTGGCTAGATGTGACCCTTGAGAAATCCCAGTTGGACCTTTGGAAATACCTAGGATATGGGCATCGAGACACTACTGTTATGTGAGCCAGTGTAAGACATGTTTGGGACATGCATCAGCCACATTATGAAATGCTGGACATGCATCGGCATTGAGACGAAAGCTAGTGTAAGATATCTCTGGAACATGCATCGGCCTTGAGATGTAAGCCAGTGTAAGACATGTTTGGGACTTGCATCGGCTACGAGATGTGCTAGTGTAAGACATGTCTGGGACATGCATCGGCACGGATATAAGAGAGCCAGTGTAAGACATGTCTGGGACATGCACCGGTACAGATATATGAGAGCTAGTGTAAGACCATATCTGGGATATGGCATCGGCATCGATATGTGTAAGATTTTTCGATTATCCTCTGGTATTCCAAGTGGTTCAACGAATAGTTCAAAGCTTGCGATGAAAGCGAGAAGGTAAATATATGAGCATGCTGAAAAGGTACAAGTATGTATTCGAAGCCTAAATGCTATTGCAACCGTGAAACAATGCACCTTTGGTAACGGAACAAATAAGTAAGTTATGCCTATGAAAATGAAATTGTGGTGACCTTGTGATTATGATTTTATGTTTATAATGTACATTTATGTATTCTTACCATGATGGTTGAGATGTGATTGATGATTATGTGTGAGACTTTGAGGCTGCATTAAATTGAGACATGAAATGTATATTCCTTTACTTGGTGGCCTAATGAACATGAAAGGAGAAATGGATTGGCATAAATGCCCATTTAAAAATGATCATAAAAGGGTGAAATATAGTAATAAAATAGCTTCGGTTAGCAGCAGTAGTCCGACTTTGAAAATACACCAAAAATAGAAGAAATTAAATTAGAAACTTAATAAACTATGGAATTGAAGCTTATTGAGTCTAGTAGCACATAGAAGAAACGGTGTAAGCAAAAGAATTTCATATTATGAGATATTTGAAATTTTGTGAGACATAGTCAGAACGATTTTGAAATCCCCTGTTCTAATTGGGGAAAATCATCAAAAATTGTACACAAATAATTATGGTTTATAATTTATATGCCTAGATTAATAAATAGGAACATCATTCGAGTTCCATATGAGGAGATAATTAATTTTTGGTAAAGACTGGTCGAAGCTATCAGGCAGCGAATCAGGGGTGACTTTACAGAATAAACTGTACTGATTGGCTAAACCAAAAAATTCTAAAAATTTTATGGTAAGAAGGTATATGAGTCTAGCTTCAGGGAAATTAGTGGATCTTAATTTGAAGTTCCGTAGCTCTAGATATAAATAATTTAGTGACTGTGACTCGAGAAAATAGCTTGACTGAAACATGAGTGAAAATGCAAATAGGGTTGTATTACCATGAGAAGCAAGTTGATAAATTGCTTATTATTTTCATATGGTCTTACAAGCTATAAAGCTTACTCCCTTCCCTTCCTTTCCTTTAGTGTTTTCAGATTAGCTCGGGGTTGGAGATCGTCGGAGGCAGCATCATACTATCAAGTCGTTATCTTTGGAATAATGAAACATACATTAGAAATTTCAAGTGAGTGGCATGTATAGGGATCTATTTGATTGAACATGAGTGCTTGATGAATAAGTTGGTAACCATAATATAATGATAAAAGTGGTCATTAAAATGAAAAGTCTTATGAATGTGAAATAAGGAGTCTAGTTTTGGTATTGCATGAGTAGATGTATTACTTGTAAGAGGACATGTTAATGTTAAGGATATGTCTTAATAAAGAGTTTTTAATCACTAAAATGATGCCATGATTTGCGATTTTGATACGGATAAGGTTGTAAAAGATTATGGGTAACATGAAGGCTTGGAAAATAGCCTAAGTGTTGGCCACACGGGATTAGACACTGTCGTGTGTCTCAACAGTGTGAGGGACACGGCCTAGAGACACGGGTGTTGCCCTATGTCCACATGGGCATGTGACCCTGTTTCATGGGAAAATTTTCTAAGCTTTCCTGAAACTTCTGAAAGTTCTCTATTTAGTTCCAAATCGATTCCGATGAATGTTTTGGGCTTCGTAGACCCAAATAAGGGACGACATGCATGTTGTTTGAACGGTTTTGAATTAAAAGAGATTTTATGGCCCGATTTTTACGTGAATGTGTATGTTTAAGTCTGGTAATGCCTCGTACCCTGTTTCGGCGTCGGACATGGGTAAGGGGTGTTACATTCAATCCAAAATTCTTTTCGGTTCGATCCTTGGAATACTCTAGTGTTTCATTGTAACACTACAAATATTACAACTAACTTGTCACACTTGCAGTAAAGCCGCAATTTTTTATATTGTATTTTAATTCTTGAGTGTTGATCTTCATATCTCTCTCTTTTTATTCGCGAGGACGGAGAGAGAGAGAGGGAGAAGCGGTCAATGAGGTCACAATAAACCATATTAACTAGCATATAATACAGTTTCCCCATCCAAGTCTGTGCATATAGCACTTCAGAGGATATTAAAATGAATATCAATCTTTAGGAGTAAATAAACAGCTCGCATACGGATACAAGTCAAAACCAAGTATCGTTCACTTATAAATGTACGTCACAACTAAGTATAGCTCCTTCGTGGATATTAACCGCATCTAAATACAATTCAAAAGCTAACACATATTATGACTAAGTTTAGTGCATTGGCAGATACTGTCCCCATCTAAGTACATTTACAAAATTATAGTTCACTGTTGGATATTGATATATTCAAGTACAGTTCACATGGGGTACACTTACAGACATTTTTAGTCCCTTCCTTGTGCTAGCTTCGGATCCTTACAATGCTTCGAAGAGCTAATGTTCCATTTCCATGATATTGTTCTATAGAGCTAGTGTTACATTTATACCAATTGAACCTTCGCAAATCCTTGTTAATTTGAAAACATACATGTTCCCCCGCAAGGAAGGGGTCATTTGCCAATCTCGATTTGCATTCACATGCCCTACCGGAGGCAAATGTATAACATATCATATTATATGTTTACTACTCCCATCACAACCACAATTCAACAGACCTCTATTACCCCCTTTCCACTTTTCTAGATATTGAGCTTGTGGACCAAGGAAGGAGTATCCATTTTAATCATTCATACAAATTTATTTAGATTTTTATTTGTATCTTGTTAACACAAGAATGCACCTGAAAATTCTAAGATAATACAAACTATACCTAAAAAGAAAACATTATTTTTGAGCTAGTTCGTTATTTATCAAGTACAAAAGTGAAAAAAACTCACAAGAAATTTCCAAGAAAGCGTTATTTACTCAATGGGTTCTTTCCCTTTTTTATTGGGGCCCTTTCCCTCATCTTTAACTAAATACAATCAAACATCTCTATTAAATATAGAAGCAACTGAGACTATTACATAAAATAAGAATCGGCAACATGCAACAATTTAATTAGAAGGAAGTTTCCTTCCTTCCAAAACTTCCAATGAAAACTTTTATATATAACTTCAACTACTCTTTCATTTCCTAATATTTTAACTAAAGGAGGACTCAAGAAATTACTAGCAATTGACTCGAAAGGCAACGTTAAACAGGCTATAATTGCAGGTTCTTCCTTCAAACAATGAAGAACGCTTCTAATTTTCTTTAGTGACAACAAAGAAGAACTGGGTAAAGTCTTTCCTCTTTTATACCTCTATTTTTAATATAAAACTAAGCTCTTTCTTCTCTAAACAGGATCCCTAATCACATTACATGTGCACATGATTCCACTAATTAAGCACAACTATCAAGACTCTTCAGGTGTCATGCATAGTGGCCTGTTTCCTTCCTAAGATTTGACACATAATGTAACGCCTCAATTTTCGGGAATTCTGTGAATGTTGGCAAAATTTCATGCTTTGATTTTGTCATTTGTGAGTGAAATTATGAAATAGGACCTATGTGAAAATGTTTGAAAATGCTATAGGCTAAATTGAAATGGCCAAATAAATAGGAGTGCAAAATAGGAGGATTTGCATGACAAACCTCCCATTTTACATGAAATGGCTAGCCATCATGTTGTTGTAGACAATATGAGCACTTGATATCCATAATTCATGGTACAAATTGATAATGGGTTAGGTAAATGTTCCATGATAATGGATTAGGTAAATATTCCGTGATAATGGGTTAGGTAAATGTTCCATGATAATGGATTAGGTAAATATTCCATGATAATGGGTTAGGTAAATGTTCCATGATAATGGTTTAGGTAAATGTTCCATGATGGGAATTTCATGTCTTTTGTATTAAAGAATTAAATGGATGAAATATGAAATTTTATTAAAAGAAAAAGGGGTGAAAAGAACAAATTTTTGTCCATCTTTATTCATCATAGCCTAAAGTTAGAGAAGAGAAAGGAGAGGAGAAAGCTCTTGAATGTTCGGTCACTTGGGGAAGAAAATTGAAGGTAAGTTCATGGTAGTTTGCTTCTATCTTGATGTTCATGAGTTCTTCTTGATTCTACCTTAACTCTTGAATCATATTTTGGTTTTTAGTTGTGTTGTGAGCATTTAGTCATGAATTAAAATGAAGGAAATGGTTGTTGTTTCATGTTCTTTTGATGAAAAATGGAAGATAGGTGAAGTTGAGCCAAACAAATGAGCATGCATGTGCCTTAGATGCTAAGCGAAAAATCAGCTAACATGTTGTGCTTTAAAATGATGAAATGGAGATTATACTTAAGTAAAATCATAGATATGTGATGATTGATTGGTGATATACATGTTTAAATAACAAGCATGCGAGTTAGGTGTGAAAGAGTGATTTGGTAATAAATCTGCTCGAGACAGCAGCAGTAACGTGACTTTGGAAAATCACCATAAATTGTGGGAGATGAGTTGGAAGCTGCATAAATTATGTAATTAAAGCTTAATGAGTCTATTTTCAAATGGAATAAACGAGAACATATTTTGAATTCTGTACAATGAGAAATTTGATTCGTAATGAAGAGTGGTCAGATTAGTCAAACAGTGAAACATGCGAAACTTTGAGAAAAATCTGGTATTGATTGGCCAAACCAAAAAATTCTTAAAATTTTATGGATATAAGATATATGAGTCTATTTTCAGGGAAAATTAACGGCACTTGATTTGGAGTTTCGTAGCTCCAGTTATAAATGATTTAGTGACTGTTGCTCAGGAAGACAGCTTGCAGTGAAATTATGATTATGTGGTAAACATTGACAAAAATTTGTTAATAAGTTGCTTATTGATTTCTTATAAGCTTACTATGATCTGTAGGTGTGGTTGGCCGAATATTGTAAGGGGTTAATACGTAGTTTGTATTTGAATAGTTAGATTAACGTGTTAGTAATCCAATTGTAGGCGGTTCGTGTGTGGATCTCGTCAGCATATCGTCGCAAACAGGTGTTTAACTAACACCCTCTTTCTTAGTCAGGATCGGAAAAAGTTGAAAAGTCGAAATGCCGAAAACTGGTATTTTGTAGATTTGTGAGTGTGCGAATGCTCGTGAGGTAAATCGATTAATGTTTTTGGTAAATTGCAAAATTTGGACTGCAAAGTGCATGATTTCTGTGCCCTCGATATTTTTGGGCTTAATGGGCCAAAATTGGAATGATGGGCCAACGGGCCCAATTCGGTAAGAACCCTCGGTACGTGATTCTGTTAGTACGTGAAAAGTAAGAATATGCATGAAAAACCCTAAAATAGATAAATTACTGAAATACCTTTAAAAGTGGAAAATTTACAGTTTTACCCCTAGTAGATAAATTACTGAAATACCCCTAGGGTTAAATTGACCTAAATGCATGTTTGATTGTTGTTATTTACTGCATGCCATGTTGTTATTATCTGATGCATGGGATTGGGATATTGACGGAGGAAGTACTGAAAGTGGCTTGTCCACGTACTGGAGGCTTTGCCTCAATTTACTGTTAACTGAGCAGCAAGGCTGCAACTGTGGAGTGTTGGGCTGGGTGGGTTGAGCTATTCCCCACATGGAGTGTATGGCTGGTACGGGTGGAGTGTAGTGGTTGGTGGGTTGAGTAGTCTCCCCAAATGGGCTTGCATATGTTTACTGATGTTGCATGTATTTTGATATAGGCCTATGGGCCATACTGTTATCTGAATAAGGGGCTAAGGCCCAGTTTATTGTAATCTGAAAAGGGCTCTGGCCCAGTACCGCTGTTACCCAAATGGGCTTGCATATGTTTACTGATGTTGCATGTATTTTGAAATGGGCCTATGAGCCATACTGTTATCTGAATAAGGGGCTAAGGCCCAGTTTATTGTAATCTGAAAAGGGCTCTGGCCCAGTACCACTGTTACCTGAATGGGCTTAGGCCCAATGGGCTTGAGCTGACTTGGGCTTTGAATGGGTTTTCCTTACACACTGAGTTTCCCCAAACTCACCCCTTTTATTTTCATCCACGCAGGTAGTCCCCAACCATAGTGGGCTTGGAGCTGTGAGGGAATTCGGAGTGGCCACCGTTCTGAAAGTTTGATTTTCTTCTGGTGAACTGGACATCCTTTTTTTTACGTTTGAAGTTTTTGGTTTTTAAATGTAATAAGGCCACTTAATTATTTTTGATGGTGTTAATATGTGTTACTAAGATAAGTATTACTTATTTTAACTGTTGAAGTTGGAAAGCTTTAAGGCGCGTTTTCAAAAACAACAATTGATTTCAAAATACCACGATGACAAGCAAAGCTTCCGCAATGAAAGTATTTTCCAAAATTAATCACTTTTCCTAAAAAAGACTTAATCAAATCAGTTTCCTAGAAATATACATGACGTTGAGGTGTGGCAATGGCGGTGTACATGTTTAGGATTGGATCTGAAGGGAGCTTGGTACTTAAGCAGTCCGATGGACTCACATCCTCTTTTCCGGTTTCCTACCTGGTGCACAGCTTCCATCTACTTTAACCTATAATCATCTTTTAAAACACTAAGTAAGTTTTTCTGGATCAACAATATAAAATGTTTTGAATGCTTCGATGTGGCATGTCAGATCCGACCATAACGTCTGGGCTGGGTTTGGGGTGCTACACATAATTGGTACATGTCTCACTTATCACGAGTTAATAATCAAATGATTAAATTTGCCACCATTAAACTCGCCAAAACACAATAGTTTGCCAAACGCTGAATGGGAGTCCGTAAGATGGCGAAACATAACAAAACAATTCGCTAGAGGATGCACTTGGATAAAACTAGTCTAATCTTGCTTATATACGGGCTCACTTACAAGTTCCTTACTAAATCCACTTAAACCATCCAAAATACATATTCAAAAATTTGGGGTGTGGCACAAAATCTTAAAGAAAAAGCCAAAGTTGTAAAAAGTTGATGGTGTTGTTGTCACAATCCAAGATAAGTGATTTTCCCTTTTTAACTTCTCTAATTTGAGTTTGCAAAAAATATTAATTTCATCTTTTGAAAAAAAATATCGAGGGCATCATAGAAAATTTAAACTTGCATGTTGTGTTGTTGCTCTTCATCCTTGAGGATGAGGATCTTCTAGTGCGGGGAGAATTGTTGTGTGTCAAATTGTATTAATTTTTAGTATTTGTTAAGTTTAAAGAGGGTTAATTGAATGAAGATAAATAATGTAGTTTAAATAAAAGGCATTAGTGATATAAGGTTGCTTTGTTAATAATGTAACAAAATAATTGAATTAGTTAAAATGAAAAAGGGAATGTGGTTGTTATTTTCCCATTTAACCATTTACAGCAAGCTTCTCTTTTCCTTAGCTTTTCATTTTTGTCTTGTTCTAGGTTTTTATTAAGCCACGTCATTAATTTCATTAAAGCATTTTAAAGTTTAAAAATTATTTTAAAATCTAAACTGTATTTTTTTTTTGAATTGAGCCACATTAATAAAAGTATTTTAAAATTTAAAAATCAATTTAAAATCTGAACTATAGTTTAAAGATGTTTCATGAAATTAATTTAAAAATAAAAGAAAATGTGTTGTTTGGATGAGTTGAGTTGCGTGCCAGATATGTAGTTATTTGACATTTATCCGCTAATGCAATAAAATGTCTCCAAGTTGGGAAAATAAAGAAACAAAACAGATTTTTATACAAATAAAAATAGAGAAAAAAATAGATACAGTTCGAACGGTGTAGACATTATTTATTTTATAAATACTTTATTTTAATTTTATGAAAATTTTAGAATTTAAAAATTTAAGATTTATAAGACTAAGGAAACTTCAAAATTTTATTTTTAATAAAAAAGAGGCGAAGAGAGATTGTCGAAAATTTAAATTCAATAGTTTCAACTTAATATTTATTTGATTTTTATATAAAAAAGTGGAAGGATGCAAAATTTATAACAGTATTAAGTCCCTTAGTATATCAATAACTCAATCAAATAAATTATTTGGTATTAAATTCATGAAAACAAATTCTATAATTAAAATTTGAGCAAAAATGTTTTAATAAAAAAAGTCAAAGGGGCTACTATGATATTTCTTTTCAAAAAAAGAAAAAGTGGCTGCTATAATAATATATATATATACTAAACGTACTATCGTAAAAGAATGGTTCATTTATAAAAAAAACTTCCGTTAATTGGTTGAATGTTCGAATTTGGATAAAACGCATTAACGTATGAGAAAGAAATCGAAGGTCATCATGGCCAGGTCTTTTACAAATTAACAAATCAATTTTCATATTAAACGTTTTAGAATAAAAAAAATCAATATTTATATAAAATTATTAAAAGCTCAAATATTAATATAAATAACAATTTCAAAAACAGAAAGCTACTAGGACAGTAGCAATAATTTGTATGGTTTTTTAGTTGATTGGGATAGTATATCAAACTTTATAACCAAAAAGTTAATAACAATATAAATAAACTTTTAGTTTTTCCATCAAAATAGAAAAAAAAACGTTTAAAGTCTTTTTCTCATCATCTTTTATCTTTTATTTATGGGGTAAAGTAACATTGGACTTTTAAATTTGATAAATTTTCAATTTAGTCTCGGAATATTTTATTTATCGATATAGAATTTGATATATATATTTTAATTTTGATCTATATGATGACATGATACTCTAATATTATGATACGTCATCACTTAAAATATTATTTTGTTTTTATAAAATGTTTAGATTATAGTGTAGCGCATTCTAAAAAAAAGGATAGAAGAAAAAGAAAAGCACACATGAACTTTACCTCCGCAACATGATAACTTTAAAATTTTATGAAATCACAAGTTAATATTATAATAAATATACATTTTGATATTTAAAAAATTATTTGAGAATAGTTATTTCTAAACTAACATAGAATGACGAGAAATTCAAAGACAAAATTAAAAAAGTTGTCAAATTTAAGTACTAAACTTTGGTTATACCTTTTCTTATTACTATTATTAATAATTGACTATCATCTTTATCCCTTTTCTTCTTACTATTATTAATAATTGACATCATCTTTATCCGGTAGTCTATTTGTCTCTGAATTTGTTTGCGTCTCAACTCTGTCTCTTGTGTAGCCGTCTCACATGTTTGTGTGCATCTCTCTCACTATTAAATTGAAACAAACTTCCCTTGTGAGTTGAGAAATTTGATCTAACTAATTAAGGAAAGAAAAATTATTTTTATTTATTACTATTATTAATAATTGGTCATCATATTTGTATAGGCCCCCCTCTCCTTATTAAATTGAAACAAACTTCTCTCGAAATTTTGATCAAAACACGAAGGAAGTGATTCAAAAAAAAAAAAACAAAAGTGGTGGTAGATATGAGGATCGAAGAGAATGGAGGAGAATCTGCATCCATCAATCACCTCATCTTTGCCTATTATGTCACCGGTCATGGCTTCGGCCACGCCACTCGTGTTGTAGAGGTTTTTCTTTTTGTCCTTAATTCTGTCTAATCCCTCGAAACCTTTAGATCCAATTATCATTTCTGCCTATTGATTGTTATAGGTTGTTCGAAATCTGATTGCAGCGGGGCATGATGTGCACGTTGTTACCGGTGCACCTGACTTCGTTTACTCTTCTGAAATTCAGTCCCCTCGCCTCTTCCGTCGCAAGGTTCTCTCCTTTTTCATTTAATTAAACATAATAGTGGTGAATGTGTTAGGGATTAAAGAACTTCAACAGTTGTCTTTATCTGTGCTGCAAAATTATGGTCGAATCTGTTTTACTATGTTTCTCTCTATGACATTATCAGCTAGTTTTAGACTGTGGAGCAGTTCAGGCAGATGCATTGACCGTGGATCGTCTTGCCTCCCTGCAGAAGGTATTTCAAGCCCTTTTGTAGTTATAAATTCTAATTATTTTATTTTATTTTTACAACATTGTCATGTTCCCAACATAACCATATTATAGCTTGAGTTCAGTTCCATATTGTCTGAAAAGTTTCTACCGTATCTACCTACTTAAATTTACGTGCTATTATTGCCTTCCCCTTCTCCCCCTTGTTTGTACTTTTTTAGTTGGATATTTTCTAATTTCTATATATATTAGTATTCTGAAACAGCTGTCCGACCTCGGGATTCTATTTTAGCAACAGAAGTAGAGTGGCTCCACTCCATCAAAGCTGACTTAGTGGTTTGTATTCTGGTTTTCCATCAAGTGTTTGAATCAAATTGGGACACTGAGTCTTTGATTTAACCTTTTAATAAAAATAAAAGGAAAAGAGGCATAGAATTGTATCATATTTAACATGTCTTCCAAATTAAAACGAAGTTTGCTGTGAATGAAAACAGGTTTCAGATGTTGTTCCAGTTGCATGCCGCGCCGCTGCTGAAGCTGGAATTCGCTCAGTCTGTGTTACCAACTTCAGGTAATTTATTATCATGACCGTTTCAAGGAAGAAGTGCACCTTTATAAGAATTTAATCTGTTCTCAAACCCTTCATACCATACTGTTTTTGGTACCTTTATGAACCCTGTGAAATTGTCAGAAGCCAAAAGTTTTACTTGTAATTATTTGATCTATATCCATCTATGATTGCAGCTGGGACTTCATTTATGCTGAGTATGTGATGGCTGCTGGATATCACCATCGTTCAATAGTTTGGCAGGTAATATTTATAATCAACTGATTCATGTATTCTATGGATGTACTTAGCTGCTTAGTAGGCATTTTTCTAATGAACTTTTAGGCTTTAGTTCTTCACAAATATATGCCTATTAAGTGATTAATACCTGGTGAAGGTTGTTAGTAGAGAAATCTATATTAGATGCTGATTGAGTCTTAACTCGATTGGCTTGGGCATTATTGCCAATGCAAGAGGACGTGAGTTTGAGTGAGCTTAAGCGCATTATCCTCCTATTTATGAGTTGGGGAGGGGCTATGTGTAGTTCGAGGTATTGTGTCAAAAAGATCAGATATGGTCAAAACCTATAATGAGATTGTTTAAAAAAAATCTATATCACATGCTTAAGCATGCCAAATGTTGTTTGAATCCTATATTTGCGTATAGTTGTTGGCTTTGAGTTCAATAACATCTTTAAAACTCTGGGCTCACTAATAGTATTAAGCGATCATTTCCAGGCAACACATTCATGTGTAAGTTTCTGTATCAGTTATTCCAATGTTTGTAATTTTGTTAGTCTCTTTAAACTCTGGTACAGATAGCAGAGGATTATTCACATTGTGAGTTTCTCATCCGTCTCCCAGGATACTGTCCAAGTATGTATAGAGATGGCATTCCTATGTTTTCATTATTGATTATAAATTTGTTAAAGTCTAATCTGAATGTCATTTGTTTTCACAGTGCCTGCTTTCTGTGATGTTATTGATGTACCTCTAGTTGTAAGGAGATTGCATAAATCTCGCAAGGAGGTTAGAACAAGGCAGTATCTGTATCTTTTACAATATTTAATTTACATCTTGATCAATGTTTTCAATATATTGCTGTTTCCCTCATCCTGTTGGCTCTAGGTGAGAAAGGAACTCGGAATTGGTGAGGATGTGAAGCTAGTTATTCTCAACTTTGGTGGACAGGTAAATTACCTAAACCATTCAAGATTGCCTTGATCATATGGGTTTTTCTCTGAGTTTTATTTGGAGTGTATGTTTTAATGTCTACGGGCTTTCCCTTTTCTCTTGGGACTGGGATTAAATTCCTTTTTATTCTTATGGTATTTGTTCATCATTATTTTGTTGCAACTTTGCTGGTGAGATCCCATATACATGGAGTATTGTTTGTGAATGATTATTTCCAAATATATATACTGTTGAAGTAGTTGGTGGCTGTTCAGATACTGATAATTTGTGCAAATAGTTTAACAGCTGAACATATTAACTTGCTATTTGCTGGCCAAGTATACTAATCTTTAGAGTTCATCTAATAACCTAACCATCAGTTAACGGAGATTGCATTATCATGTTAAAACTTAAAACTAGAGTAAAAAGTGAAATGTTTTAATGTATTGCATGTCATCGTGAATGTGATGTATTGACAGGTGACTGTTTCACTGAAGTTTCACATTCCTTTTTTTTTATTTGACAAACTGTTGTTGGACTTGCACTATTATGTCAATCTGTTAGACAATTCCACAATTGTACCGAGACTTTTAAGATATTTATCCATTTTAAAGTGCACTTAATCACTTAGTTTGCTTATTTACAGCCTGCAGGGTGGAAGTTGAAGGAAGATTACTTACCTTCTGGTTGGCTGTGCCTGGTATCTTTTATAGCACGTCCAATTGTCCTTGGAGGTTGCTCTAGCATAATCTTACTGTCTGGCATTATGTGCCAATCTTGAATATTGTTTTACTATACAGGTTTGTGGTGCCTCTGATACCCAGGAGCTTCCACCTAATTTTTTGAAGCTTCCAAAAGATGCATATACACCTGACCTTATAGCGGCATCTGACTGTATGCTTGGTTAGTTTGAAATTTTCAACATGCAAAACTGCATTAGATGAGTGAGAGAAGTAATATTCAATAGTATATCCACTGTTTCAGGAAAAATTGGGTACGGCACTGTTAGTGAAGCCTTGGCATATAAATTACCTTTTGTCTTTGTTCGAAGAGATTATTTCAATGAAGAACCCTTCTTAAGAAATATGCTTGAGGTTCCCTTCCTTTCATCTATTTTATTTGTTTCAATCATCTCTTATCTTTCATATCCTAATTTATTATTAAGAAATTTGATTATATAGACTAAATAATCAAGGATTGGTTAAGATGTCATTATTTTCTTTACAGTTTTATCAAAGTGGTGTTGAGATGATTAGAAGGGATTTACTCACTGGCCATTGGAAACCCTATCTTGAACGTGCAATCAGTTTGAAACCATGTTATGAGGGAGGAATTAATGGTGGTGAGGTATATTTTAACATTTCTTGGTTTCTATTAATTCTATAAACTTTTTGCATATGAATCTCAATGGTTTGTGTTATGCTATTACAACCAAGAAGAACAGTGCATATGTATATAAATGTATATACATACATATATATATATATATGCTTTTTTAGTTATGACAATTATTGATGGGTGCTACTCACGTAGACATATCAGATGGCGATGTGAAATTTTAACCAAATTAAGCTTCACCAGAATTTGAATGTGTACTTTAACAATCATGGGCGAGCATGGTGTTGTCAAGGCATGCGCCTCAAACGTCTTCAGGCCAGGCCCATTTGATAAGGCATATGCCTGGTGCACGTAGGCGCACCTTCTTTGTCAATTTGAACAAAGCTAAACAAAAGTTTTTCACGTTTTGTAGATAAACTGAATCAATCTTTACAGTTTATTGTCATAATTATATTTATACACACATATATGTACATATCTACAGACACATGCAAAAATATGCACATGTACGTATTGCACTTTAACTTCTTGTCCCTTGGGCATTATAAGGCTTCTAGTTCCCAGAGTGAGCCTTTTACCCTTGACATCATTGCACTTTTTTTTTTTTCTTTTTTTTTGGGGGGGGGGTTTGCATTTGAATGGGGAAATTTTGAAGCTTTTGTATACTGTAAAAATATTGAATTGGTAAAAGAAAACATGCCAATTGTCGTAATTATAAATATATTGTATTTTAGGAAATATGAAGTTCTTATTCATTTTCAGTATTTTTATTGTGTTGGTTGTTTAAACGTGGGTTGGAGGTATTTCTAGTAGTGCTCAATGAAGAGTCTAGTTTGTATAAATATTTGATGTCATTTCTTGTCAGTTTTATGTTCTAAGAGTCTCAACATGTATTTTAGTTTTTATTGATAACATGCTGATATCATGATAAACATCTAGGTGGCAGCTTACATCTTGCAAGAGACTGCTATTGGCAAGAATTATGCTTCAGACAAGGTAACTGATTTTTTCATGGTGTTGCTTGAACTCTGAATCTTCTTGTAGTGTGAAACAGAAACTTCCTGCCTATATGTCTTGGCGATGTATTACATAAATTCCTAACCATGGAAGGAGCAAAGTTCTGCTCTTTTATAAGTGTCTATAACAATGGTTTGTGTAGTGCTATCACAGAATTTATTAGTTCTATCAAGAGGTGTATTGGCTTGATGCACTAGTTGAAAGATTTTCTTATGTTTATATTTTGGATTGGAGGAATTGTCAAATACTTGGAATTGTTACCTACCGTTGAGTTGTTTTTCTTCATCATATTGTTTTAAAGGAGACGCCTACGAGATCATGCATGCATGTTAGAAGGGTTTTTCTTTTATGGTGATTTAAGTGGCCCCTTATGCATATAATGCTAAGAAAGTAGGCGGAAATCAAATCATCTTGACAATAAGCGGTCCTTCTAGAATGAGGTTGTCTTCAATGGAAAATTTGCATGTTACGGTATAGGTTAGTGATTTTAATATGAAATGCAGATAGATAAATGCACTGCTGGATAAGTTCTTACAGGTTTTAAATTGCTGCTCAGAAAAGTCATCTACACTGATATTTTAAAATTTATTCAAGCAACTTTTAGTTCCTTCGGTTGCTATCTGATTCATATATTTCCTTATATAGTTGAGTGGTGTTAGAAGGTTACGTGATGCTATAGTTCTTGGGTATCAACTGCAAAGGGTCCCAGGCAGAGATGTCAGTATCCCTGAATGGTACACAAATGCTGAAAACGAACTTGGTCTAAGTACCGGATCACCGACTTCTGAAATGAGTGAGAGCAACGCGATTACAGAATTGTGAGTTTTATTTATCTTAATCAATGATGATAGTGATGGATTCAATTATGTCGTTTTTTGACACATTTCTATTTTTGTTCTAGTTGCACTGACGACTTTGAAATTCTTCATGGGGATCTTCAAGGTCTTTCCGATACAAGGAGTTTCCTAAATTCTTTGGTAGAACTTAATAATGTTTCTGATTCAGAAAAGAATAATGAGAAGCGTCAGATGCGTGAGCGTAAGGCTGCTGCTGGGCTTTTTAATTGGGAGGTATGCTAATTCTAACAAAATTTGTTCTTTTGCGATTCAAAAGAATCCATTACCATTAAGGATCCAATCTAAAAACCAATCGACCATACGTAAATTGGCACAACTCGAATATAGGACCACAGGAAAACCTAAGAGTTCTAGATGTGGGATAACACCAGTTAACACTCTTCTTACTTTGAATCATTCAGTGTGAAAGGCCTGCTGATAAATATATATTAGGCTCAGTAACCGTTTTACTATCCTGATATTTTGAAACTGGGTCCTGCTTCTGGCTTCATTCCTGTTTATAGGTTGATTGCTTTGGGTTAATTTTCTGTACAGGTGGACATCTTTGTGACAAGGGCACCTGGAAGGCTGGATGTTATGGGAGGCATTGCTGATTACTCAGGCAGCCTAGTATTGCAGGTTAGGTTTTTCTTTCTGTTGCTCTGTTATCTGAATAGTTCTGTAGAATTTCAGTTGGTTTCTTTCCTTTTTTTTCTCCCCATTTTCCTTCTCTTCAAGTCAAATTTCATAATAAATTAAAAAATTTGTTACTTTCAGCTTGATTTATCAATGTATCTCAATGAAATTAATTCTAATCTTTCTCCTCTTAACCAATCATGCCTACTCTAACAGATGCCTATAAGGGAAGCCTGCCATGTAGCCGTGCAACGGAATCATCCAAGTAAACACAGGCTCTGGAAACATGCACTTGCACGGCAGAATGCTAAAGGACAAGGACCAATGCCTGTTTTGCAAATTGTATTATATCATTAATTTGTTTCTCACTAATGTTGATTGCATAAATTTTTTTCCCTTCAAAATTGATAGCAAATATGTGTGCTGTAATTCTTCATGTTCTTCTTAAATCCTAATCAAACAAATCTCTTCTTAGAAAAGTAATATACATGCATTTTTAGTTAGAAATGACCCACTTTGTTGCAGATTCTGAAATACATTCTAAGCTCCTACTGTTGTGACAGGTATCATATGGTTCAGAGTTGAGCAACCGTGGCCCAACTTTTGACATGGATTTATCTGACTTTATGGAAGGAGAGCAACCAATTTCATATGAAAAGGCAAACAAATACTTTGCCCAAGATCCATCCCAAAAGTGGGTCCTTGTCCATGCATGATTTTTCCTCTGTTACTCTATATGCTAGATGCTAATTATGTTTATCAAATCAGGTGGGCGGCATATGTTGCTGGGACAATTTTGGTTTTGATGAAAGAATTAGGTGTACGCTTTGAAGATAGTATTAGCATGCTGGTAAGAGGGTATTTCTTTGTTGTTTATGCTGTTGCTGAATAGTATCTACCCTCCATTTCTTACGCTTCAGCTTGCACCTTTTCTTTCTTTTATTCTCCATTTTCTATTTATATTTGACAGGGCTTCTTAGTCATAGCATTTAATTTAATTTACTTGAGATTTATAACACTGTACTTTGAGTTCAATGCAAAAGAACTGCATGGGGGTAAACTTTTTGCTTGTATAATGGGCAGGGAACTGAGCTTAATAGTAGGTCTGATTTTTATTCGACTATTGATGGGGCTGCTTATATGTCATGTTTAATCATATATCATAATGGTTTACAGAGGCACTTTGCTACTAAAGTTTGTATGTTTATCCGTGAAGTGTGAATTGGCTCTGTGTTTGTATGAAATTGATATTACGAGTCACTTAATCTGATAAGTTCTGACTTTTCTCTGTTGTAGTCACATATGCTGCTGCTAGTATCTAGATAATTACTTTTCAGCTACATACAGGTTTCTTCTGCAGTCCCAGAGGGTAAAGGAGTATCGTCTTCCGCCGCCGTGGAAGTTGCTAGCATGTCAGCTATAGCAGCCGCTCATGGTATTTCTAAAATTCTCATTTTCAACATGAAACTACTTTGATATTTATTACATTTCCTCTTTTTTCTATACATGACAAAGATTGTTCTCATTTTACTCGAAGAACAGTAATTTCTTATGGATAATTTGTATTTTAGACATGATTAAATCTACATAGAGATAAACAGATTAATCATTTGTGAATGCCGCCATCTGCTGGAAGACATAATTTGGGAGGCATTATCTTTGAAGAGGAGGCTAGTAATTAGTAGATTTTGGTGTAGAAATGCCTCATAATGCTCTGATTGTTGAATTGCGTCATTTGATTTCATTTTGATGCACGAGGAGATGATCAAGCTTTCAGTTGAATTTGTGAAGTATTTTGAACATTTGATGCTTTCCTGTTGAACTTCTAAGCATGATCATCTTTGTCGTGTTTAGATCATATACAATGCAGCTTTCCAAGGGTTAGGCCTTTCGTAACAGATAAAGTTGGTCTTTATTTTGAGCGGTAACTTATTTAGACCATCTTATACTTGCTTTGCAGGATTGAGCATTAGTCCAAGAGAGCTTGCCCTACTCTGCCAAAAGGTATGACATAAATATTTTCATCTTACATTCGACAGACGTGTTTCAAGCATTTAGTTGATTTGCTTATTCTTTTGGGTCATTTATTAGGTGGAGAATCACATTGTAGGAGCCCCATGTGGTGTTATGGACCAAATGACTTCAGCATGTGGTGAGGCAAATAAACTACTTGCAATGGTTTGTCAGGTAAGCGACATTACCTCTGCAGAATAATCGATTGTGAAGTTGTGTTTTTGCTTAAGTGACATTCAAAATCAATGGTTGTCTTATGCAGCCTGCTGAGATAATTGGTCTTGTAACAATTCCAAGTCATTTCCGATTTTGGGGAATCGATTCAGGAATACGACACAGGTACTAGGTCCATCATCATCATTATGGTTAGCCTGTACTAGCAATGAACATTGTTTACGTTGCACGCTTGTTTTCTGGGATAGTTATGCTAAGTTGAACTTCCTTGCATTAATTAGTTTTTTATTGTAAAATCAGAAATCACTATATTTAAATAAAGGGATAATATAATTTTTGGTCCATGAACTTGGCAAGTGGTCCACTTTAGCACCTGTACTTTCTTTTTATCTATTTTGATACCTGAACTTGGCAACTAGATTCATTTTATTCTTTGAAAAACATAAAAGTTAAATGACATGAAATTCTGAGACTATACCACATCATCATTTGAAAATTTTAAAAAATTATATAAATTTTCAGGTGATGACATACAATCTGTGTCACATTTAGTGTTCAAATAACTAAACCCATGGTTGAACTGGTTAGACCACTAGTTCTCAAATCAATCGGTTTGATCAGTGCAACTGTTAGACGAATAATAATTAATTAATTAATTAAAAATTCATAAAAATTAAAAAAAGAAATTATTAAACTAGTTCAACTATTGGTTTATCCCAATTTCTGAAAAAAAAAAATCTATTGGTTTTCATCCCAATTTTGATTTTTTATTGGTTTCAAGTAGTTTTTTTTTCAATTGGTTCAACCCCTTTTTTCGGATCAGTATACTGGTTGGTTCTCGGTCCAATTGGTCTGACCAACCAGTCCAGTCTTATTCTAAGAACACTTGTCACAGCATCAAATCTTGACGGAATCTAAGTTTAGGGAGAAAAATGGATCTAGTTGCCAAGTTTAGGTTCCAAAGTGAACAAAAAAAAAATTACAAGTACTAAAGTGGACCTAGTTGCCAAGTTCAGGGGTCAAAAATTATATTATCCCTAAAAGAAATATAATTTAAAGTCTGTTACCTTCCATATATATCTCTAAAACGTGCTTAAATTGAATACCTTATGGCCATCCATGATCTTTGAAACATTGCTTACTCAAATGCATTTATAGTTGCCAGTACCTTCCGTTATTTGGATTGACCTTTCCCTTGTTACAGAAATTCCCATTCCTTAGTATCTGTTTTTTTTTTTTTTTTTTCATATATGCAGTGTTGGAGGTGCAGACTATGGATCTGTTCGAATAGGAGCCTTTATGGGTCGAAAGATTATAAAAGCTACAGCATCAACTAGGTTGTCTCAATCAATGTCTACTGCTAATGGGGCATCCCCTGATGAAGTGGACAATGATGGACTAGAATTACTTGAAGCCGAAGCTTCATTAGATTATTTATGCAACTTGTCACCTCACAGGTAACTGTCTTTTATGAGGCTTTCTCCTTTCATCTTTTCTAGATTTTACTTAGCCTAATTAACTCAAGAGTTGACGGCCCTTTTTTTTTTTTTGGATTACTGTAACTGTTAGTATGATCTCTGAAGATCTGTGTTTCATTTGCTGGCAAGTTCTTCTTTTCATTTGGTCTTGTGCTACAGATACGAAGCTCTTTATGCCAATCTACTTCCTCAATCAATGCTTGGTGAGGTGTTTTTGGAGAAATATGTTGATCATGGTGATACAGTTACAGTAATCGATAAGAAACGAACATATAGTGTAACAGCTGCTGCTAAACATCCTGTATATGAAAATTTTAGGGTCAAGGTAGGTTTTTGATCTGGCGGCTTATTGGATTACAATCAATTTACTTTCCATTTGAATTTTGATTTATATTGATTGAATTACTGTGTCTTTGCAAGATAAAATTTTCTAATCACTGTCATGCTTATTTTCTTCCAACTGTAAAATGTGTCCTTCACTATGAATATTTTTGATGCATTGGTCTTACTCTTGCTTAAGTTGATATTGTCGTATTTCCATTTTGTTAATATTACAACATCTTCAGGGTCCTGTCTAAATTTTCTGTTGTAAGTTTTCTTCAAACCTTTCTATTTCCTCCTCCGCTCTTTACATGCATATTCTGCTCCTACTGAAAATCAATCCTGGAGTACTCGAAGGTGGCTGAGCTTTTAATCTAGTTGTTGATTACCAATAGTTAATTTTTATCCATTAATGTTCTTATTCTTGGGCCTCCAAATTACCAGACACATGTAGACATGTATGTTTCCCTTGGTAATTATTTGCTGAATTTCCTTGGTAACATGTTTTCTATTTATTTTTGTGAATTTATGTGTAGGCCTTTAAGGCACTACTGACATCTGCGAGTTCAAATGAGCAACTTACGGCACTTGGAGAGCTGTTGTATCAGGTATATGCTAAAGGTCTTTTAATAGGTTTGTCTATGTAATTGATAGGTTAGTTAGATTTTCTTCTGGGTACAATTCAAGCTCCATTGGTAGGATCAAATCAATGTCACACGCATCACTAGCAGGCAATTCAATCCCATGACATAGGTATTGGGTGAACACCCTTGGCCAATGGACCAAATCTTGGGGTCTGTTAGATTGACTTTTTAATGAAAAGGAAACAAAAGAGAAAATATTATTTGTTTAATGGATACAATATGTTTTAATTGCAATTGAATTCATATTAGTTATTGAGAGACTAGTGCTTCAACTCTATGAATAACTAACATCAAGAGTACAAATTTATCAAACACAACTCTCTCAAGAAAACAAGAAGAAAGGAGCTGAACCATAGATAACCTATATAATATCAAGAGGTAGTAGTCCTATCAACATATATCCTGACTTAGAGTATTCATCTTTGGTAAACACGTTTGGTGATGTTTTTCTTTATTTTGGTTTTATGATGGTGGTAGCACTATAGACTAAATGAAACAATGCAATAATGATGTTTCTGTGAAAAGAAAGAAGAGATGAAATGTAGTTGCATACCACTTTTGCAGTGCCACTACAGCTATAGTGCATGTGGTCTCGGTTCCGATGGGACAGATAGACTGGTACAGTTGGTGCAGGAGATGCAGCATGGTAAAGCCTCTAGAGTTGATGATGGAACTCTATATGGAGCTAAAATTACCGGTGGCGGCTCTGGTGGAACAGTTTGCGTAGTTGGAAGAAATTGTCTCCGAAGCAGCCAACACATTCTAGAGGTGAGTTGAAGTGAAAACATATAGCTAGCTAGACGTTCATATATGGTACATTAATTGTTAGTATTAAAAGGAAGGTATCTAACAAATCTGATTACTATATTTCCAGATTCAGCAAAGGTACAAAAAAGCAACAGGATATTTGCCCTTCATTTTTGAAGGTTCATCCCCTGGTGTAGGCAAGTTTGGATATTTAAAAATTCGACGAAGCATCGCTCCCAAATCCTAAACTGCTGCCTTCCAACGCTTCCATTTATTTATTTTCAAATAAACTCAGCTATTTGGTTTAGATGTATAACGCTTCCATTTATTTATTTTCAAATAAACTCAGCTATTTGGTTTAGATGTATCTTCCTTAAAAATAAATTAAGCAACAATCTCTGGATATTTATTTAAAGTTAATATTTACCATTAATTGATTTATTCTCTGTTTATTTTATCCATTGCATGAGCAGTTGTGAAATTGTTTCCCTCGGTGTTATAAAACGATTCGAATTGGTTTATAATAAATTTGTGATTTGTATAATAAACCAACTCAAAACCAGGTTATCGTTGCTATAAATAAACGAAAGGGTTGTACTGGGCGGCTGTCGGCTGTCTTTTCTAAGGCAATTTGAGGAAGATGGAAAATACTTTATCTTATAGAATTATTTTATAACTCAATTCGAAATTCAACTCGAGAAATCCAATCCAATCAGGAATAAAGTCCCTTTATATACACTTCTAAGGACCTGAAGGGGGGGATTTGCTCTCTCAAAAACTTCGTGTTTTCCATCTTCATAAAAAAACCCTTTTCCTTTGAGCTCTTAAAGAGGGGAAACTGACCAACTAAATTTGATATTCAACTATGGTACGTTGAGCATGGATTGAACCCATCGAAAGAATTTGCCATTCTCTGTGATGCTGAGGTTGTTGTCATCATTTTCTCCAAAACTGGCAAGCTCTTTGGATTTTCCAGCTTTGGTGCAAAAGCAATAGTTGAGAAGCAACAATACTCAATGCTGATGGTAGATATCGAGAGGAAGCCAGCGGCGTCAACAAAAGAGACATGCACCGCCAAGAGTGGCACCAAGCAAGGGGAAGGGCTCCAGCAATACTATATCCAGCACATCCACGAGCTTCAGCTCGACCTCCGCCAAAAAACGCACAATCTCAGCCGTCTTGAAGCCCAACATAACGAGCTCAATTCCTGAGATCCGTATCATACGAACATAACGGTGATAATGCGCAGATGATTGAGTAGTAGATAGCTTTTTAGGTGGTCCATCTTGAACTCCTTCAGTGGTAGAAACATAACTTTGGAACTGAGGCTGCAGTGATATTATAGATATGTTCTAATTTGTAAAAAATTTCACATAGTAAATTTTTAGTATAATTATCCCTTCTTTACTGTCCATAAGTGTAAGTTTTACAGCTTAACTACAATTGCCGCCTGCATGATAAATTCTGAGCTTTGCATTCAACTTTAGATATTGATGATATTAGTAATCTTGTAGTGAAGAGGTAGGATGAAAGTTATTGGTGTTAGTGGCAGTAGGAATTATATGGACATGTTTGTGTTAATAATTGCATTAAAGAGCTAAAATGATTGATGCAATTGGATTTCTACAAAAGATCAGCTGCATTTACCTTTGTGATCATAAAACCTTGAAATAGGATCAATGGTGTAGAAATCAGAGAATTTCGAAACTGAGAACACTTGTGTATTGAGATGAAAGAGAACATAGATGTATGCGTGAGGAAATTAGCAAGCAATACATAATAAAAAAATCCTTTATAATCAATAATTCCAAAGATGATGCTTGGTGTAGCATATATTGTGAACAGTTAATTTGCATGATCTGTCAACAAATTGTCAAAATATTAGGCTTTATAAAGCTGGTTGAAAAAATCCAAGAGGATTGTTGTTGGAGATGTGTAATTGTGTATAGTTGGTTTGTTGCTTATAGCTAAACCATGAAATTAGTTGCATCGTATTGTCATTACTGGAGACTCCTATGTTGTTTGCTAATAATTAAAATATGAATTGCTTATTAATTTCTAGAGGTTAAGGCCATGAATGCATCTGTTGGTTACATTAAGAATTGGATTCTATTTGTTGAAAAAAAAATTCAATTATCTCCATTGCATCAACTAAACTATTATCAAATCTAGCACAAAGTTGTATAAACCAACTACATCTGACCATTTTTAATTTGGTAGCCTGCTACATCTGACCATTTGTTTGTACTCTTACATGTTTATTTGGATTTTATCTGCTGATAATTTTGACGTCTGGTCTGTTTCTTGTCACCTAATTAAGAACTTCACCCTTGTCGATCTTCCCCGACCCTTTTTTCAAAAGTTGCTACATTAACTTACTTTTTGGTAATAGAAAAGTGTTTGATAGTAAATAACTTTTGCATGGTGTATTGTTTGGATTTGCAAAAATAGAATTGTTCTCAAATTCATAATATTTGTTTGCTTGTGTTGATACCTACTTCAACTGAAAAAGCTATATTACTTCATATCTTATTTGCAAAGATAAAACTTGAGCTTGAATTTTGATTTTTCTTAATTTGACTCTTTTAATATTTTTAGAAGTATAATTTCATTTTTTTTTCAATTCATTAATTTTTATTTTCTATTTCTTGGGTTTTTTAATATTCTTATTTTATTGCTCAACAAATTCTTAGGTAAGAACAGCTCATTTTATAGGAGATATACTTGAATCATTTTTAAATTTTAAAACTTCTGTTAGTTTATTTAAATGTGATTACTTCAATGATTTTTACGCCAGTGGTTGGTGTCCTAATGGTTACTCTGATAGTTAAATTTATAGTGATGAAATATGCCAATTAATTATTAGTTAATATTTTTAAATTAAAATCTTTTATAACTTTTATTTTTATGTACTCGATGCTTTAATAAGCACTTCACAAACTATTACACTTTGCTTTTGACTGGGAGAAGAAAATTGACTTAATGATTCTTATTTTAGCATTATCGTCTATGTTACTTTGTCATGTTTTATCATTTTTCTCTCTACAAGAATTTTGGTATATTTGACATGGGCATTTGAACAATTTTAGACCATTTTCTAGCTTAGCTTAAATTATAGCTTATGCTTGGAAGAGTTTGTCTATTCCTGTCAGTGGTTCATAGTTATCTATTAATTCATTATCTTATTCCGGCCAATGATGGAGGTTTATCAACATATCGGCAAATGTTGTCTCAACCTAAAAATTCATTTGTTTGGCAATATCTCTCTTTTGAAATCAAAAGCATGTGGACCTTTCTTAATTATGTAAGGCTTTATTGTTATTTTCGTTTATTAGACTTGGTCCTTGTATTGGGCATAATAAATAATCTTTTACCTTCAAGATTTTATGAATCTCGCGATCTGCTAATTTACGATCATGACCTTCTACTTTCGAGATTTTACGAATCTCGCGGTTCGCTGATTCACGATCACGACCTTCTGCTTTTGAGATTTTACGAATTTCACAGTCTGTTGATTTACGATCACCACCTTCTACTTTCGAGATTTTACGAATCTTATGGTTTGCCGATTTATGATCATGACCTTCCACTTTCGAGATTTTACGAATTTCACAGTCTGCTGATTTCCAATCATGACCTTCTACTTTCGAGATTTTACGAATTTCACAGTCTGCTAATTTACAATCATGACCTTCTACTTTCAAGATTTTACAATTCTCACGGTCCACTGATTGACGATCACGACCTTTGTAACACTCTGTACCTGATTAAGATTTGGATGTTACATCCTGTAACAACCTTTACCCGTGTTCAACGCCGGAACATGGTCCGAGGCATTACCAGACTTATTCGTTCACAACATGCAAAAATCGGGCTACAATTTTTTTTTAAAAACTTTTCATGCATAGGTATAATGTCCCATACACGGGCCTACAAAGTCCTAAACATGCATTGAAAGTAGTTAGGGACTAAACCGAAAACCTTAGGCAGTTTCTTTCCATGAAATAGGGTCACACTTGTGGATATCGGGACACACCCGTGTGCCTTTAACACGCTCGTGTCCTCAGGCCGTGTAACTTTCTGTTTATGACGTCAGCATGCAAATCGAGCCACATGACCAGACCACACGCCTGTGTCCCTCACACGGTTGAGACACATGATCGTGTCTCGGCCCGTGTAATCAACACTTAGGCTATTTTTCAAGCTTTCATGTTACCCATAAACCTTTATAACCTTATACATATTAAAACCACAATTCATTGTATCATTTTAGTGATTAAACACTCTTTATTAAGACATATTCATAACATAAACATGGCCTCTTACAAGCAATGCATCCACTCATGCAATACCAAGTCTAGCTTCCTTAATTCACATTCATAAGACTTGTCATTTTGATGATCACTTTTACCATTATACTATGGTTACCAACTTATCCATTAAGCACTCATGTCCAACCATTATCACGTTTTTATAACATGCAAATACTATATGGCTATGGTCATAGAGTATACATCCAACACACATGTCATATTACCAACAATGCATGGCAAACAAACATAATCACATCATAAACATTAGACATGACATGGATAGCTAGATTTACAAGCCATAATCAATATGAGCCACATCTTATGGCCATATACATATAACTCAATATAAGCCAATGCATTTAGCCAAAGCATAATAATACATGTCAATAAACTAATCCCTATACATGCCACTCACTTGAAATTTCTAATATATGCTTCATTAACCCAATGATAGTGACTTGATAGTGTGACGCTGCTTCCGACGATTTCCAACCCTGAGCTAACCTGACAAAGCTAAAAGAAATGGAAAGGAGGGAGTAAGCTTCACGCTTAGTAAATCCATATGAAAATAATAAGCAACTTATCAACATGCTTCCACCAATTCTTGCAACATACTCTCAAAGTAATACTATCATCATTTGCCTTTTTACCTATGTTCAGGTTAAGTTATTTTCTCGATTCACAGTCTCTAAATTAGTTATATCTGGAGTTACGGAACTCCAAATAGAGCTTCACTAATTTTCCCAGAAACTAGACTCACATATATTCTTACCATCAAATTTTCAAAATTCTTAGTTTAGCCAATTAGTACAATTTATTCTTTAAAGTTACCCCATTTTCACTGTGTAATAGTTTCGACCCCTCTTCACTAAAAATTAATTATCTCATAATAAAGGACTCGGATGACGTTCTTGTCTATTTCTCTTGAAATTAGACTCATTAAGAATTCTAAGCATATAAATTATAACCTATAATTATTTTTGTACAATTTTCAATGATTTTCTCAAATCATAACAGGGGATTTCGAAATTATTCTGGCTCTGTCTCACAATAATTTAAATATTTCATAATATGAAACTCTTTTGCTTATACCATTTCTTCTATGTGAAACTAGACTCATTAAGCTTTAATTTAATATTTTATTCAGCCTCTAACTCAATTTCCACAATTTTTGGTGAATTTTCAAAGTCATACAACTGCTGCTGTCCAACATTGTTTTAGTGTAATATAATGATAACTATCATAAGTTCACTTTCGACTAATCAGGGACTCACCATCTCATGAATTCCATGTTCAAATCGTAAGAAGCAAAATGTGGTTTTAAATCGCAGACTACTTCTGTGGCTAGTGTGGGAATTTCTAGATTTGTTAGACTCGAGTGCCAACGATGTGGTAGAAGTCACCTTGGTCCATGTAGAACTAATGAATGTTATCAGTGTGGTTCTCCAGATCATTTTATTAGAGACTGTCCCGAGAGAATTGAGAAAGAAAAATTTCAGAATGCAAAACCTAGTGGTGCAGTTTCGAGAGGAAGATCTTCGAGAAATGCTAGGAATGAGGCAAGCAACAAGAATGTAGTTAGAGATTCAGCGTTTAAAACTAAAGCTAGAGCTCCGGCTAGAACTTATGCCATAAGGGCGCGTGAAGATGCTTCATCTCCCGATGTGATCACTGGTATTTTCTCTCTTTATGATGTTAATGTTATTGCTTTGATTGACCCCGGTTCTACTCATTCATATGTGTGCATGAAATTGGTGTCTAATATGAGTATACCTGTTGAGTCTACGAAATTTATGATTAAAGTGTCAAACCCGTTAGGCAAATGTGTTATAGTTGATAAAGTATGCAAGAAATATCCTTTGATGATTAGAGGTCATTATTTTCTGGCCGACTTGATGTTGTTGCCGTTTTACGAATTTGATGTTATTTTGGGTATGGATTGGTTGACATTGCATGATGCTAAAGTAAATTGTAAACAAAAGGTTATTGAATTAAAATGTGAAAATGGTAAAATTCTGCGGGTTGAATCAGATGAATCAGAGGCATTGGAAAGTATGATTTCTTCGATGTCGGCTCAGAGATATTTGAGAAAGGGTTATGAAGCTTATTTGGCGTATGTGTTGAATACAAAGGAAATTGAGAAGAAAATTGAATCAGTGCTGATTGTATGTGAATTTGCGGATGTATTTCCAAAAAAGTTGCCAGGTTTGCCTCCTATCAGAGAAGTAGAATTTGGTATTGAGTTGATACCGGGAACAACTCCGATCTCGATTGCTCTATATAGAATGACACCAACAGAGTTGAAAGAATTAAAGTCGCAGTTGCAAGAGTTGACTGACAAAGGTTTTGTGAGACCGAGAAGGATGGTTCAATGAGATTGTGTGTAGACTATCGGCAGTTAAATAAGGTGACAGTCAAGAACAAGTATCCGTTGCCGAGAATTGATGATTTATTCGATCAGCTGTAAGGAGCGACATGATTCTCAAAGATTGACTTGAGGTCTGGGTACTACCAGTTGCGAGTAAAAGAGTCATAGTCAGATGTGCCTAAAACTGCTTTTAGAATAAGGTACGGCCATTATGAATTTTTAGTTATGCCATTCGGTTTGAAAAATAATCCTTCCGTGTTTATGGATTTAATGAATCGCATATTTCGGCCATACTTGGACAAGTTTGTTGTGGTATTTATTGATGATATCTTAATTTATTCAAAAGATGAGACAGAGCATGCTGAACACTTGAGGATAGTTTTGCAAACTTTGAGAGATAAGCAGTTGTATGCTAAGTTCAGTAAAAGTGAGTTTTGGCTTCGAGAAGTCGGATTCTTGGGTCATATAGTTTCGAGTGATAGTATACGAGTTGATCCCAATAAAATTTCAGCTATTGTTGATTGGAAACCGCTGAAGAATGTAACTGAGGTTAGAAGTTTCTTGGGTCTAGCTGGTTATTATCGACGGTTTGTAAACAGATTTTCTATAATTGCTACTCCTATGACTAGACTACTCCAAAAGAATGTTAAATTTGAGTAAACGGAAGAATGTCAACAGAGCTTTGAGAAATTGAAAAAGTTACTGACTGAGGCACTAGTGTTGGTACAACCCGAATCAGGTAAAGAATTTGTGGTGTATAGTGATGCTTCTCTAAATGGCTTGGGATGTGTACTTATGCAAGAAGGAAAAGTTGTAGCTTATGCTTTGAGGCAGTTGAAACCTCACGAAAGGAATTATCCAACTCATGATTTGGAACTGGCTGCTATAGTGTTTGCTTTGAAGATTTGGCGACATTATCTGTATGGTGAAAAGTACCGAGTATATAACGACCAAAAAAGTCTCAAGTACTTGATGTCACAAAAAGACTTGAATTTGAGATAGCGGAGATGATTAGAATTATTGAAAGATTATGAGCTTGTGATTGACTACCATCCGGGGAAAGCGAATGTGGTTGCCGATGCTTGGAGTAGAAAGTCGTTGTTTGCTTTGAGAGATATGAATACTCACTTGACGGTGTCTAACAATGGTTCAATTTTAGCAGAGTTGAGAGCAAGACCGATGTTTTTACAAGAGATTTGTGAAGCTCAAAAAAGTGACCAAGATTTGCAAGCCAAGAGAAAGCAATGTGAGGCTGATACGGGATCAGATTTTAGAATCGGTTTTGATGGTTACTTGATGTTTAAAGATCGGATTTGTGTACCGAAGAATGATAAGTTGATTCGAAAGGTCTTGCACGAAGCACACAGTGGTTGTTTGTCAATGCATCCGGGTAGTACAAAAATGTATAATGTTTTGAAAAAAATGTATTGGTGGAACGGAATGAAAAGAGATATTTCCGAGTTTCTATCGCGATGCTTGATTTGTCAGCAAGTAAAAGCTGAACACCAGGTGCCTTCGGGTCTACTTCAGCCTATCATGATTCCTGAGTGGAAGTGGGATCGAGTTACCATGGACTTTGTGTCAGGGTTGCCGTTAACTCCAAGGAAGAAAGATCCATCTGGGTAATAGTTGATAGATTGACTAAATCAGTGCATTTTATTTCGGTATGTACTGATTATTCTTTTGATAAGTTGGCTGAATTAAATATCAGTGAGATTGTTAGACTTCACAGAGTACCTTTGTCGATCATTTCGGATAGAGATCTGAGGTTTACCTCGCGGTTTTGGCAAAAGTTGCAAGAGGCATTAAGTACGAAGTTAAATTTCAGCACTGCCTTCCATTCGCAGACTGATGGACAATCAGAAAGAGTAATTCAGATTCTTGAAGACATGCTCAGATGTTTTGTATTGGAATTCCAAGGTAGTTGGGAAAGATACTTACCGTTGGTAGAATTTGCCTACAATAATAGTTATCAGACGAGTTTGAAGATGGCACCTTATGAAGCATTGTACGGTCGTAAGTGTCGGACGCCATTGTATTAGACTGAACTCAAAGAAAATCAAATTTACGGAGTCGATCTAATTAAAGAAACCAAAGAAAAAGTGAAAGTGATTCGAGATTATTTGAAAGCTGCTTCAGATAGACAGAAATCCTATGCGGATTTAAAAAGAAAAGAAATCGAGTTTCAAGTCAGTGATAAGGTATTTTTAAAAGTGTCTCTATGGAAGAAAGTTCTTAGATTTGGTCGGAAAGACAAATTGAGTCCGCGTTTTATCGGACCGTATGAGATAATTGAAAGAGTTGGAACAGTAGCATATCGGTTAGCATTACCACCTGAATTAGAGAAGATTCATGATGTGTTCCACATATCTATGTTACGTCGGTATCGTTCGGATCCTTCACATGTAATTTCACCGACGAAAATTGAGCTACAACTGTATATGACTTACAATGAAGAACCGATTAATATTTTAGCTCGGGAAGTCAAGCAACTAAGAAATAAAAGTATCGCTCTCGTGAAGCACGGAGTAGAAAAGGCTACATGGGAGCCCGAGGAAACTATAAGAAATCAATGCCCACAACTGTTTACCGGTAAAATTTTCGGGGACGAAAATCCCTAAAGGGGGGAGAGTTGTGATATCCCGAATTAGGGCCTAAACGGAATAGTGGTTTTGAAAAGACAATTCTAAAGTAAAAAAAATTATTCCGATTAATTTTTATAATTTATTGAGTGATTAGATGCATGTGTTAGAATATCAATAGAAAATTTCATGAATTGCATGTCTAATTTGCCTATTAGGACTTAATTGCAAAAGTTGATAAATATGAGTTTTAGATGTTAAAGGATTTAATTGAAGAGCATAATTGAAGTAGAGGTCCTTAAATGGAATTATACCATTAGGTTTTCATGGACAAAAGTGGACATACATAGGTAAAAATAACCAAAGTTTTTAATGAAGGATATTTTAGTCATTTGATAATTAAAAGATTAAAAAAATGAAAAAGATGGCAAAATATGTCCATCTTCTTCATTAGGACGAAATTTCAAGGGTTCTCCATAGCTAGGGTTTGTTTCAAGCTTCCAAGCTCCATAGTAAGTGATTCCAAGCCCCGTTTTTAATGTTCTTTACGTTTTTGGAGTCTCGGTAACTTGATTTTGCTTATTCTAGCAATAATTTAACCTAGAATTTATATTTGGAAAAATACCCATAGGTGAAATGTGTTTACTTTGATGTTTTATGGTAGAATATGAATCTTTAAATTGTATTAAACAACTTTTTCTAAACGATTTTACGTGAAAACGAGTAAAATGACATAATCGGTAAAAATACCTAATGTTTATAACTACATGTTAGAGTGAGAATTTGATGTTGCCATAGAATGGAAAAATGATCAGCATGTCATAAAACATAATAATTTTGGGAAAAAAATTTAATTTTTGAGCTTTGGGGCAAAAGTGTAAATATGCAAAAATTTAGTGGCAAAATCGTAATTTTTCCAAAGTTAGAGTTGAGGACTATTTTGATAAATGTGAGTATTAAATCAGCTAAATGTGTTAATTTAGACCAAGAAAGACGTGGAATCGACCTTGATCGGGGAAAGGAAAAGATGGTGGACTAAATTGCAAAATTTCTTTATTTTGTACCGCGGTAAGTTCATGTGTAAATATAGTAACATAATTTTCATTTTAAGTAATTTAATGTTATTTATATGATATGATGATTAATATCATGAAATATTATGCTTTGTGGTTATTATTGAGTAATATGCAAATTATGTGTGCTATTTGTTAAATATGAATTGCTACCGAGTATCGGTTTCAATATTCTGTGGAAGACGGCAAAGATGTGTGATCGAGGGAAAAACCCATTTGAACCTTGGGAATAGATTAGAATAAAAGTGACATGTCACTAAGATATTTGAGTTCCGAGCTCGTTGAGTTGAGTCCGAGTTCGTGAGATGTAACTAGGCATCCGAACTCGTTAAGTTGAGTCCGAGTTCACTTATGGATGAGAACGCCCGAGCTCGTTGAGTTAAGTCCGAGTTCACTTATGGGCGGGTTACATGGTAGCTTGGCTACATAATTTTTGTAGGCTATTGACTTTGTCTAGCTGCGGGTATGGCACTTAAGTGCATGAAATCCGTTATTCGAATCATATTCCGATGTGTTCAACGGGTAAATCTTAAGTGGATAAGGTGAGTACCTAAAACGAAGGTGACATGTTGGTAAGTGTGGTGAATGAGAAAATTTGTACAGTTATGTACTTAACCCTCGGGTTGAGACTTTAATATAACAATAATATGGTAGGATCATGAATGAGAAATATGATATGAATGCTTTGGTGATATTATGCAAATGTGGATTTCGTATTATTGCATGGTTATGTTACTTGCTATTTACATGTGAAATTACTAAGCAATTATGCTTACTCCTTCCTCTCTATTCTTTGTAGTTTTGTCAATCTGGCTAGGAGATCGGGAACGGTCGGAGGCGCGCTCACACTATCAACAAACTATTTCGGTATAATGATTTGTATATTTTGGGAATATAGCATGTATAGCATTATAATCATTTTGTGTATATAATCTTATGATATGGCTCATGGATGGCATGGAAATGTTTGAGAATGATTAGCTATTGGAGTGGCTAATCAAGATTATATTTGATAACACGTATGCTTTATGTGCTAACTAATCTATGGAAATCCATAAAATGGTGAAATTGGCTATAGAACAGAATCGCACAGCAGCAGTGATGTGAGTTCGGAAAATCAATAAAAATAGTAGAGATAGAGTTAGATAATGAATAAAATATGGAATTTAATATTAATGAATCTAATTTCATGTGGAAGAAACAAAATAGGTAAAAGAGTTGTATTTTATGAGATATTTACTTTTTGGTGAAACAGGGTCAGAGCAATTTTTGGATTCCCTATTCTAACTTTAGAAATTCATCATAAATTGTGTAAAAATAATTATGACTCAGACTTCATATTTATAGATTCCTTGTTGAGTATATTTTTAAGAGAAACAAACGACATGGTCATTGGATCTCTGTACATGAATAAATTTGATTTGTAGTACATAGTGGTTAGAGTAGCCAAACCCTGAAATAGGGGAGAATTTAACTAATAAACTGTACTAATTTGCCCTACAAAAAATTATAGAAAAAATTTAGTAAGTATATATATGAGTATAGTTTCAGAGAAAATTTACGGAATTTGATTTCAAGTTTCGTAACTCGAGATATGATTTTTTTAGCGACTGTGGCGCAGATGGACAGTTTACTACGAGAATTGTTGAACTTGTTTAATGCTAAAATAAGTTTAGTAATGTCTCATGCTCGACTCCGGCGACGGTCTCGGGTAAGGGGGCGTTACAGAAAACACGCACATAGTCCTTGAGCATTCCAAACCTTGATCCAATCCATAAACATTCAATTAGTCACGAGGTAATCAAATTAATACTACTCCTCTCCAAACTACTCATCCAAAGATCAATTGTCACATACCTTGTTTCGAACCCCCAAGCCTTTACATACCTAAACCGTTGATCAAGAATGATCGTGTGCACTGAAACTGAGAACCAGACTTACCAACACAAAACTGATGAATAGAATGACTATAGAAATGGCGAATAGCAACAAAGGGAAAGTTAGTCACAACGAGGGTAAGAGAGGCAGGGGTATACGACCAAGTATTATGATTGAGAGAGAGGGAAGATAAGAAGAGAATCGGCCAACCAAGAAACGATTGAGGGGAGAAGGAGAGGGAGATGAGAAGGAATCATTCAAGCATTAGGAGTTAAAAGTCGAAGAATTTGAGAAAGGGGAGTAGAGGGAACATTCGGCCAAGGAGAACAACAAACAACAGAAAAAGAAAAGAAAGGTACTAGTCATACCCACAACAATAATTGGTCTCCAAGAGAGAAAACAGTTGGAAAAAATAGAAAATCAAAAAGAAAAGTTCGGCACAATGGGAGAAAATGTGAGCTAATACCATCCCAAGCCGAATTCTTGAGAGCCACCAGTTCCAAAATTGGCTCTCCCTCCCACTCCTATCCAATTTCGAATTTGGCAACATACAAATCCCACATTCGGTATGCTACTCCCTGTCTCTTCAACCTCCCTTGATTTCTTCCTAAAATCTCTCCTGAAATCCCTCAACCGATCTCAACTACTCAGTTCAAACTCCACTACAACACCACTACTCAAACTTTTAATGAAACACAAACTCTAGCCGTCCAGCACTGCGAAATTTTAATCCGTTCGCGCATGCAGGGAATCAAACCTCAGACCTCAGGTGTAGATGACACGCCAATTATCCCCTAGACCACAAGGCCCTTTTTGTCATGTTTTACCCATATTTAATTAAAATCCTACTGCCTAGAGACAGTGCTTATTCCTTTAAAAACAAAACTTTTTGCACCTGCCCAGGCTTGAACCCAAGACTTCTCAGACTCTTCCCAGAACACTTAACCATGAAAACAGATACAAATATGTGTCACTTTCTTGCACAACTAAACATTTATGTGCTACCTCCTAACTGTTCCCAAGCTCAAGACCTAATACTTCTAGGCCCAAATTCGGGGCGTTACACATGCCATATACCATATATACACAACTCAAAAGTACCAAATAGATGTCTGATAGTGCGATAATGTTCCCGATGACTTCCAAATCTGAGCTAGCCTTGATTCACTATAAAACATAGAAAATAAGCTTCATAGCTTAGTAAGCTCGTATATAAATAACTTAATTCATCGAATAAATGTAAATAAACTAATTTCACATTAACTACAAACCTTTCTAATGTCTTAAAACATGATTAAATACCATCTCATTGAACTTTCTCTATTTAATACTCAAATAGGTTCTCTACATACCTATATCACCTCGTACTAACCTTTTTCTCAACCACATCATTCCTTTACCAATTGAACCATTCGGAATAGAAATTGGATACTCAGTAGTCTCATACGATAAGTACCTATACCATGGCCCATAGCCAAATCAAGGTAACTTATCCGAAGAACAATTATCATGGCCCGAAGCCAAATCATTCGATATGGATGGCCGGAAGCCAAATTGGTATAACTCGCACCCGAAGTGATAATATCATGGCCCGAAGCCAACTCAACTAGGATTTCACACTTTCCGTTTCTATCATAAAATGCATTCGTAGAGTCGTTTTCCCAATTCGAACATTACCCATAATCTCATAATCACAGTTTATGCAATATCAAAGCTTTTAACATAGTTTTATAATGAAATTACCACATACGAACTTACCTCGTATTCAGAATTGACAGATCAGATCGACTACTCGATAACCTTGCTTTTCCTCCGATCTAATTCCAGATTCCTCTTTTCTTGATCTAAATATATTCAAAATTAACTTATTTAATCAACCATTCATTTAATTTAGTCCAAGACATACATTTAGGCCTATTTGCACATTAGCCCCTAAACTTTCACATTTAATAAATTTAGTCCCTAATTTCACAAATACACAAAATTCACATAATTTCAATAAACCCAAGCTTGGAAAAATTATTCGTAGGTCCCTAACAGGCCAAAACTTTCATTTATTTCATATTTTAACCACTTAATTTGCATATTTCACAATTTAATCCCTATTTTGTATTTTCATAAAACATCACTTTACAAAACATAAAAATCTATCATCAAAAATTCATGTTTCATCTTCAAATACCAAAGAACTCATAAACTCATCAATGGAAACTCTTAAAATCTTTAATAGTTTCGAAATCTAAGGTACGGGCTAGCTAGATTGAGCTGCAACGATTACAAAAACATAGAAATCATAAAAAAATATAACAAAAATGAACTTACAATTGAGCTAAGCAATGACCGAACCCTTCAAACCCTAAAATGGTATTCTTTCCTCTTGAATTTTCAATAATTAAAGAAGATGAAAGGAATTAAAGTTTGTTTGTCTTATTTATTATCATATTAATATTCAAATTACCTAAATAACCTTTAATAAAACATTTAAAAACACCTAATCATATGTCCATATAAGTTCACTAATGTTTCAAATGGTTTAATTACCGTTTAAGGACATCATATTTAAAAGCCAAAGCTATTTGACACATTTAACAAGTAGAATGTAACTTTTGCATTTTACGCGATTTAGTCCTTTTTATCAATTTAACCAACCAATCGATAAAATTAACTCACGAAATTTTCACACATATCAAATAAAATGATATAAATATCGAAAATAATATTAAAATAAATTTCCAACATTAGATTTGTAGTTCGAAACCATTTTTCTGATTTAGCTAAAATTGAGCTATTACAATATAGCATTCGTGTATCAAATATAAAGTATTCATTCTCATAAATCATTCAACTCAATCACATTATCCCTTATAAGGGCCTATGAGGCCTTAAACATGCTTTAGAAATGGTTCGAGACTAAACCAATAATATATGAAAATTTTGGAAACTTTAAAAAAATTTCAACCTTATAGGGGTCACACGCCCATGTGAACGGGTCGTGTGCCTCACACGGCTCCAAACACGCCCGTGTCTCAGGCCGTGTGGAAACAAGGCATACATACTGACTTGGGTCACACAGCCAACCACACGTCTGTATGTCTAGCTCGTGTCAAACCTGTAGGGTATATTGACTTATGCAACACGACCAAGTCACACACCCGTGTGCTAGGCCGTGTGCCAATTAGGAGGTATACTGACTTGTACCGCATGGCCAGTCACATGCCCGTGCATGTGACTGTGTGGAGCATACTGACTTCAATTCAATTTCAAACCAGGGGACACGCAACCATGTAACATGACCGTGTGTCACACACGGATGAGACACACACCCTTGTCTCTGTCCGTGTGGACAAAAATAGGCCATTTACCAAGCCATTTTGTGACCCATTTTGCACATACCTAAACAAGATCAATCGTTACCATTTTAAGACACAAATATGCAGCCAAAAGTCATCAACCAATACACAATCACACTATATCCATTTCAACCAATTCAATACTCAATTCAATGCCATTTACCTATTCAATTCAACTTGCCTTACCATACATAATTCACATATATATTTCATTTAGTTAAACTATTCCAAACATGCATTATTTATTCAACCTCAATCACTCATTATAGGTCAATTACCAAACTCAAATTAGAACCATTTGCACATATATAAACATCATCAAGTTCATCATCTTATGCCAACTCAAATGGCCAAAATACATATTCATCAAGCATACCAAATTGACAGAAGCCTATACATGCCATGTACCATATATACACACTTCAAAAGTACCAAATTAGATGTTAGATAGTGCAATGACGTCCCTGATGATCTCTGAATCCTAGCTAACTTCGTAGAACTATAAAACATCAAAAATTAAATAGAGTAAGCTATAAAGCTTAGTAAGTTCGTATGTAATTATGAAATAATCTCGACATTCAGTAGCTTTTCAAAATGGATAACATAATTAACATTTAAAGCATCAATCAATGAGCTAACATAAAGTTTAACCATATCGTAATTCATAAGTCCTCAACCTCTTCTAACTCATCACATGTATAGTTTTTAATACATACCTGTACCGATACATATCTATTTATCATCAACTCTCTTGCCAAATCACTTTGAGGTTATAAATGCTTACAATACAAATACTTCGATTTTCTGATGCCATTGTCCAACTATGGTCTTACAAATACGTTGCCAAGGCCCTTCCATGGTCTTACATTCACATGTCATAACCCGGTTATGGTCTTATTATCCGATTGCCATAGCCTAGCTATGGTCTTATATAACAATTTGCCTTACTTAAATTGTAAATTTAATTCCAAATCTCACATTTAACTAATAGGATAAATACTATCTCAATTTCATCCATCAAATAAATAGATACACATTTAAGTTCAATTATACGAACATATCTCGTGTACTGAAATGACGAAACAGACCGACTATTCAATTACTTTTCTTTTTCCCCGATCTAAGTTTGAATTCCTCTTTTCTTGATCTATAAGTAATCAAAATCAACTTATTTATTCTTCTATTTATTCAATTCAATCCAAAATACACATTAGGGTTATTTTACACATTTGCCCCTACACTTTCACATTTTTACAATTTAGTTCTTGTTACACAAAATCACAAATTTATGCAGATTCACAATAAACCCAATGCTAGCCGAATTACCATAATGCCCCTAGCAGCCCATAATTTCCATTTATTTCACATTTCAACCACACATTTTCAACATTTCTCAATTTAGCCCTTAATTTGTCTTTTCACTAAAAATCACTTAACGAAACTTGTATATTTATCAACAATGTAACGCCTCAAATCCTTTGTAATTTAATTGCATGCTATGTTGCATGTTGGCTTACTTGCTGTGATGGTTAAGGGTCCTGAGTAGTGTGAGAGGCCCTAGGTTCAAACCTACGCTTCAGCAAAATTTTTGTCTTTTTGTTAAATAAACCCTTGCATGTTGTTAATGGACTCTTAAATTAAAATAAGTAAAACATGGAAATGTAATGCCTGTTAGCTTGATGGTAAGTGGCATGTTGGTGTGTCTAGGGGTCTTGAGTTCGAGCTACCCCATGCGCAAGGGAGTTACATTTTGTTGCTCTCACAAGGTTGGTGGTTAGGTTTGACCGAAACTCTGTTGGTTGGAGTGTTTGAGAGAGAGTGATGTGTATGGCCGGTTGTTGAGGGGGAATTTGAAAAGAGTTTGAATTGGTGGTTTAAGGGATTTGGGGAGAGATAAGGGGAGAGATTTTAGGAAGAAATAGGGGAGGTTGGGGTGTGAGGTAGTGTCATGTCGAAAGTGGGTAGCTTGGTGTGCAAATTCGGTCATAGGCTTGTTAGTGTCGAATTTGTGCTTCCCAATTTGTGTTAGCTATTGTTTCTTTTGTCGCTTTCCTCCCTATTTTTCTTTCTTTTAGGTTTTTGACATTTGGGGGTCCTTTTTCTTTTGTTCTGAAGCCAAGTCATGTGTTCGTTTTGAAAGTACTCTTCGGTGTTAGTGAGTGCGACTCTACTTTTCTCTCCAAACCATTACTTACTCTCCTACATCCTTTCTACACAGTTTCCCTTGTGACCAAACACCTATTGCTTCCTTACCTCTCAAATCTTTTGGGTTTAGCCTGGGGTGATCAAATCCATCTTTTCTTTCTTTCCTCTTCTCTCAAGTGCCATTACTCCTTGTTGGCCGAATATTGCCTCTCATTTACCCTCTGTGAGTCGACTTTTTCTTATGATTCTTCTTTTCCGATTGTGGTGATAAGTGCTATTATTTTAATTTGGTTTTGTTCACCTTTTTCCTCCTTACCGAATCTTTAGTTCTCTTCGTAATATCTTCTTTTCTGGTCGGCGATTGTTAGGGGAGGTTCAGCACTAGTTTTGCCTTGTTGTGGTGGCTTTCTTTTGGAATTGTGAACCGATTATTGCCTTCCTTAGTTTCGATTTTACATCTTTGGTAAGTGATGATGCGATTGGTTTGATTCATATGTGTGTTTTATATTAGTAATACGTTCGTTTGAAATGCAGGTGATTTTTAAAGGAGTTTGTAATCAGGATTGTGTATTGGTTTGAGGGTGGAATTTTTCTTTGGTAAGATAAAGGCAAGTATTAGTGAAGTAATTATGATAAGTATGAGAAGGGATGTTAATCCTATTATTATTTACTAATGGAGTATGCTGATGGAATGTAGGCTTTGGACTCGAGGATTTCTTGCGCATCTTCGTTAAGTTGTGTAATTACACTACTTCTATTGTGAAACGGCAAAAGCCGAAAAACTGGTATTATCGATGCCACATGGCCGTACGCTCGCTCGTGTGGTCACCTAAATGCTAAAGCGCGAGCATGTGATTGGGGAGACCACCATGGGCGATTTCATGGACTTAGGTCGTTTTGGGCCACGTTGGGCAGGAATAGGCCGTGTGGGTCCCATGGGCTTGTGGGCCCACACGGGTAAATCACATGGATGAGTGGAGTATGATGGGCCAGGTTGTGTAGTTCACATGGCCAAGGTCATTATTGAGCTTAATTGGCCACACGACCGAGTGGGCCCACATGGGCTGTGTTATGGGCTTTGGGCCCAATATCGCTGTTTGACTGTTAAGATTGCACAGGTCATGTAAGACGACTGTGGTCCTACTGTTGGGTCAGTAAGTACACTTAGTCCCTAATTTATATCATGACTATTATACCCTTATAGGTTAAATGACGGATATACCCCTGTATGTTGTATGACTGTTGAGCATGCCATCTTTATTGTATGAACATTTATATTATGCTGCATTGCATGGGGTGGGATATATGATATTGGAGGAAGTGTACTGAAAGGCTATAAGCCTTTACTGGCAGCTCCACTGCAAATACTGTTAGTGCCGAGACCGGTACCATATTTTGGAGTGTAGGGATGGGTGGGTCGATTTTATCCCCACATGGAGTGTAGGGCTGGACAGAGGGGAGTGTAGAGGATGGATTGGTAGGATCTCTGTATGTATTTATGATATTGTACTAAATTGGGCTAAGGCCCAAACTGATACTGCTACTGTAGCGGGCTAAGGCCCACACTGATATTGCTACTGTTAAGGGCATAGGCCCAGACTGTTTACACTGCGTGATTTATTGCTTGATAAATAGGGATTACACACTGAGTTTTTCATAAAATCGCTCTTCTGCTTATCTGTGCAGGTAATCCTTAGGCGGATTGGTGCTACGAGGGACTGAAGATGACCACACCACTGTTTATGTTTTTCGTATTTGATTTCTAGTAAGGTAGTTTTATTGGGTAAATTTTATGTAATAAGGCCATTTTAAGTTTTTATTTTTATTTGGGGATTTATTTAAATTGACTTAAATATATTAGCAATAGGACGCGGGTTTTCAAAAGGTAAATGATTTTCAACTACCATACCACGTAACTTGTTTTAAAAGCTTCCACAACGAACAAGGTTTTAAGGTGTAATAACGGTTTAGTTTGAAACATGTTTTGCTAGACAATCCTGTAACTTAGATAATGAATAATAAGTTGGCTTCTCATAAAGATCACAAACGAGGTTTTAACATAGAATGGACTTTTCTATTAGAATTACGCTTTTCAAAACACACTCCTATGTGACATCACAGATCGACCATAATGTCTAGGCCGGGTTTGGGGTGTTACAAACAAGCATTCAAAATCTATCATCAAACATCAAAACACTTGCTATTTCATCAATGAAAACATTCAAAATCTTTAACAGTTTTGCAAAATAGTCCCTAGGCTAGCTAGACCTAGTTGCAATGATCTCAAAAACATAGAAATCATTAAAAACGGGGCAAAAATCGTACCTTAATAGACAATGAAAGCTTGGCCGAATGGAAGCCCTAAGTATGGCTATTCTTCTTGTTAAAAATCGGCTAAGGAAGATGATATTAAAGAAAATAGCTTTTGGTTTTATTAAATTATCAATTATTTACTAATTTACCTTTTTAACCTTGGTTAAAAACCTTCAAATTACATGATAATATGTCCAATAATGTCCACTCAATTTAATTAGGGTCTAATTACAGCATAAGGATGCTTACTTTAATTTTCCATAGCTATTTAATACCTTTAGCTATTAGAACAGCACTTCTGCATTTTATGCGATTTAGTCATTTTTCACAAATTAACCAACCAATTGATAAAATTAGCTCATGAAATTTTCACACATATCAAATAACATGCTGTAAACATTAAAATAATAATAAAATAAATATTTCAACCTCGGGTGTGGTTCTGAAACCACTATTCACAATTGACTAAAAAATGAGTTGTTACATTACATGCTTAGTAAGTTCGTATAACAGAAACTAAACTTACCAATCCCGTTTATTAAATCTAGGCATACAATATCATGTTTTCCACCCATTTGGCAAAATTTCCTAAACACATGCATTAATCAAACATGTTAGTCACAAAATTTACATATACATCAAGTAAACATAGATGAGCTCATAATACAATATTCTTTCAAGACATTATCATTTCATATCGTAATTCTCTTATCATTGAAATTTCGATAGATACTCGAGTAGTACACTTAAGGTGTACAATTCAATACCCCGTCAATTCTTATTCGGAGGTACCCATTAGGGCACTTAATCAAAGAACAAAATCTCTAGCCACATATCGTATTACAGGATTACCAGTTTATTCTAAATCCTTTATGTAACGTATGCTTAGAAGAACTTAATTAGGATTACTAGTCCAGGCTAAATCCTAATTGTAACATATGCTCGAGAGGGATTATATCAAGATTACTCGTCTGGGCTAAATCCTTTCCATAACGAGGTCAATAGGATTACTCGTCCGAGCTAAATCCTGTCAGCAACAAATGCATGACCTCATTCATTTCAGGAAAGCACATATATTCATCGGAATTCAATATTCAAACTAGACTTTACCCTTTTTCCAACATTTCCGAACATGTATTCAATTCTTCATCATAGCAATCAAATAATTCACATCAATATAAGTCGCATTCCATATAAACACAACATTCAATTTAAACTATTTACATGCTTGATTAAGTTACACGAACTTACCTCGACACTGGTTTGCGTATAAAATCTACTAATCCAAAGCCTTTTCTTTTCCTCTATCTAACCTCGAATTTATGTTGTCCAAATTTATATAAATAACTTTAATCATCAATTTCACACATTCCATATTTATTTGGACTTAATTTATGTCTAGGAAAAATTACCATTTTGCCCCTAACTTTTCCATAAATTCCAATTTCGTCCCTAGGCTCGGAAAATGAAATTTGTGCAATTTACTCCCTATTCCAAGCCTAACCAAAATCATGTTTTCATTAAAAATCACTATGGAAAAGTTGTTTATCTATCAACAACCTTTCATTTTCTACCATAAATTTATAATTTTCAGCATATTCATTCATGACCTAATTTCTATACTTTGATAACTTTTCAAATTGATCCCCAGATAGATAGATTAAGCTATCCCGACTTTAAAAATATCAAAATTACTAAAAATGGGACAAGAAAACTTACCCAATTAAGCCATGAAAGTTTCTTCTCTCTCTCCTAAGGTTTTCATGAATTTTAGGTTGAAGATGATATAAAAATAAGATGATATCTTTTATCATCTTTTAATTAATTAAATATTTTTCAATTTCCAATTTAGTCCTTGCCCTTTTTCTAAATTTCCATGGATGAGTCACCAAAATATCTACACACTTTTCTTTAATGGTCTAATTACCATATAAGGACCTCGAGTTTTGAATTCCATAGCTATTTAATCCTTCTAGCTACTAGAATTCAACTTTTGCATTTTATGCGATTTAGTCCATCCCTTAATGAAGCACTAAATCGATAAAATTTTATTACCAGAATTTTCACATGAAATTTCTAACATAATACGGACCTTGTAATAAAATAAAAATAAATTTTATTTTTGGATCAAATTTGTGGTCTCGAAACAATTGTTCCGATTTCACTGAAAAATAGGTTGTGGCAGTAGTGCACTGACTACAAATAATGCGAACTTAATATACCACCAGTACTCCATGGAACTCCTCCGTCAACCATAAAATCCCAACCCAATGCATATGCAATAAGTCACACAATCTCATACATAATCATGTAACAACTCGATTGTAATGCCCTGAATTTGGGCCTAGAAGGATTGGGCCTTGAGTGTGGGAACACACAAAAGTTTATGTGTGCGAGAAATATCACAGTTTGCATGTTGGCTTTAGTGGCTAAGTATTTGGGCATATTTGGGAGTGTTGGAAAAGTCCTGGGTTCAAAACTGGGCTTTAATTAATTTTTTGTTTTAGTGAATAAAACTCTTGGTGCTTGGAAGTAGGATTTTTAAATATTTGTGGTTAAAAATAACACAAAAGGAGCTTGTGTTCTAGTGGCAAGGTGGTGTGCTTGGTGTGCATGAGGTATAAGGTTCAATTTGTGGCATAGGTAAAGGAATTATTTATTTTGCTAGCTGAGCTTGGAAGGAGGTGGAGTTGGACTGAGACTCTGAGGTTGAATTGGTCATGAGTGTTTCAAGGAAAGTTGAATTGGATGTTTAGTGATTTTGGAAGAAAATCAAGGAATTTGAAATAGGAGAGTTGCATGGGAGTAGTGTTTATGCCGAATTGGGATGGTGGAAAGGGAGAATTTTGGCTAGGGGAAATTGTGGTCACATTTTGGTTTTTCTTTGCTCAATTTCGGGTTTTTGGTGGTGTTTGACATCTAGTTTTGGTTTCTACTCCTTGGGTGTCGAATTCTCTACTGCCTTTTCTCTTGTGTTTCTTGCTCAATTTTTGGGATCGAATATTGACTTATTTTCTTGCTTTGGCTGAATAGGCACTCTCATTTTGGGCATTCTTATTTCTTTCTTTAAGCCGAATTTGGTATCTTCCTCTCAATCTTTTACTTTTAATTGTCAAATCTCTGCTCTTCTCCTCCTTTGATATTTCCTTTTCAATCATTGGCCGAATACTCCTTCTTTTTCCCCTCTCAAACCCCTTTCGATTTAGCCTTGGTTTAACAGATTCTCTGCTTCTACATCCCATACTGTCTCCATTTCTGTTCTCGATTTGGCAAGTAATCTTTGTTAATCAAACTCGCGATGAGCAAAAGGGGTTCTAGCAATAAAGTGATGATAGTGGTGCCGACTGGGAGTGGACGCGTAGCCTCTGCCCCCAAGTTTAAGCGACGTAGGGTATCGGCGAATCGAGACTTTCTGCCAGGTTGCGGAAGGGTGAATGCACCAAACTTTGGATTAAGTAGGCAAATCACAGTTGACCGTTCGAGTAAAGGAAAGTGGTAGTCGATCCTTTGGCTAGAGGTTTTGTTAATATTCTTTTAACTTTGTTGATAAGTGATTAACCGTTGTTATGTTTGAATAGGTTCCAGTGCTCGAGAATTCTTAGTACTCTACGTGATCAGGTGTGCAACCATATGCTATGTTTGATGATCGGCTGAAAAGCTGAAAGTGTGTGTGTTTGTATGCGGTTTTTGATAATCGTTTAAAAGCTGAAAGTATGTGTTGTTTACACTACTATGACTATAGATCGGTAAAATGCTGAAAAGTCGGGAATATGGTGTATGATGCCACACGAGCGTGGGATCGCACGTGTGGTGAACTGAGCCCACGAACATAGGCGTTAGACTGTAGAGGCCACCACGAGCTCTCTCGTGGTCTTGGGCTGTTCTGGGCCCGTTGGGTTAAAATGGGGCACGTGGGCCCAATGGGCTTGTGGGCCCACATAGATAAAATGTATGTAATGTGGTAAGTGTTGTTTTGACTGTGACATTTGCATAGCTGTAGCTGTTTCTGGGCTAAATGGGCCACACGAGTGTGTGGGCCCACTTGGGTCGAGTATGGGCCTTAGGCCCATTTACACCATTAGGTCTATTTATTTTACCTAAGTCGTTCAAGGCGACGGTGGACCTTCTGTTGGGTCGTTAAGACCCCAGTTTTTAAATTACCGAAATACCCTCAGTTTGTAAAATTACCGAAATACCCCCGATTTGTAAAATTACCGAAATACCCAGTTTGTAAAATTATTAAAATACCCCCAGTTTGTAAAATTACCAAAATACCCCTAGTTTATAAAATTACCGAAATACCCCTAATTTGTAAAATTACCAAAATACCCCTGTGGTGTAAAATTACCAAAATACCCCTGTAATGTAAAATTATCGAAATACCGTTGTAGTGTAAAATTATCGAAATACCCCCTGTAGTGTAAAATTATCGAAATACCCTTATAGTGTAAAATTAACGAAATACCCTTGTAAGGCAAAATGACTGTTTTGCCTTTGTGGGTAAATGACAGGCTTAGACTATGAATTTGACTGATTTGACTGTGATTGTATGACTGTGTTTTAACTAACTTGACTGTGGTTGTAAAACTGATATGATTTTAATATATGTTTAAATGACTGTTACTGAGCATGGCCATTCTGCATACACGTGTGATGATTGAGCATGACATACACGACATATTGCATGGGGTTGGGACATTGATATGGAGGAAGTACTGTTTTGATAGGGTCACACGGGTCGCACGAGACGACTGTGGACCGACGGACGGCTTAATGTCGCTTAATCTGATTATGGCTCTGTGCCAACCTAAATATGGCTTTATGCCATCTTGTTTATGGCTATGTGCCTATCATATTTATTGATGACTCTGTGTCAACCATATTTACCCATGGCTGTGTGCCGATCATATTACAGCTACTGATGGCTTTGTGCCAATCAAATTACTGCTACTGATGGCTGTAAGCTGTGTATATATCTGAAAGCTTTGCTGAGTCATCGTTTTTGTCAGCTATGCTGGGATATTGGTGTACTGGCTAGGTGGGTCGATTTTATCCCCACATGGTGTGTTGGTTAGTAAGGGTGGTGTGTTGGCTGGATTGAGATGGATTGCATTATTGCACTGTTGCATTTCTATTACTGATACTGTCACTGTAATAGGATTAGGCCCACATGAATTTTGTTTTTGATTCTGTTGCTGTATTGGGCTAAGGCCTACATTGTTCTGTTACTAAAAAGGGATCTGGTCCAGACTACTTCTGCATTTTGTTATCTTATTGACTATTTTTATTTTAGGGGATTACACACAGAGTTTTCGTAAACTCACCCCGTTTTTAACTGTTTAGGTAGTCCCCAGCCTTAGACGATTCGGAGCCGCGAGGGGCTCGAAGGTGGCCACACGACCATAGCTTTTAATGCTTAACTTTATTTATATTTAAAATTTCACTTTGGGTTTTGATTCTGTAATAAAGCCTCTTAAACTTAAGTTATTTTATTTGGGCTTTATTTATTTGATACTTAACTGATAGTGATAAAATGCTGGTTTTTGAAAAGATTAACTATTTTCAAAACACCGCGTTTTTGCAACATTTTTGGATATTACTTCCGCAACGAATAATGTTTTTAAAGTAAAGACGTTGTAAATGGTTAATAAATAGTTAAGATGATTTGAGTTTTTAACAAAGAGATTTCAACTCAGAAACGAATTTCTACCAACAAGTCCAATTTTCAAAAGACACTTTTACATGACACACCAGATTCAGACATAAGGTCGAGGCCAGGTTTTGGGTGTTACACCGATTTAGACCCTAATCAGAACGGTGGTTTTGGGACCACGAATTCGAGTCAGAAAAATATTTTAAAATTAATTTCTATGTTTATTATGTGTGAATTTATTTGTCTGAAATTTTCGTGCTTTAATTTTGTCGTTTGAGTGTCCAATTAAATAAAAGGAGTTAATCGCATAAAATGAAAATTTGGTGGTTATTTTTAGAAGGTTCGAATAGTGGTTGTTCTTTTAATGTGGAGGATTTATGTTGCAATTAGCCTATTGATTAAATGAAATGATGGCATTAGGCATATATTATATGGTTTTGTTATAAATTTATTAAGGTTAAACATGTAAATTAAACATTAAGTTAATATAAGTTATAATAAATCATAAAACATAAAAAAAATAAAGCCATTGTATGTTTATATATTTGTGTTCTTGCCGAAACAAAAGAAAAGAGAAAGAAAGCCTAGGTTTGGTCATTCTCAAGCTCGATTCAAGGTAAGTTTTAGCTCGATTTTTGATAATCTTTACGTTTTCGAGATCGTTGCTAAGTTATCTACAAAATCCATGCTTGAATTTTTCATATTGATGAATATTTTGAGTTATGCCATTGTTGAAAGCTTGTGATTTTTGTTGTTTGATGATGAAATGTGAAAGATATGTTTTGGATTAACATGTTTTGTATTGGAGTTTTTAATGATTTTGAGTAATTAGGACTAAATTGCAAAAATAATAATTTGAGAGACTAAAATGTAAAATAAATGAAATATATGGACTTGTATGAACACTAGGAACATTTAGCCTAACATGGGTATGTTGAGATTTTGCATATTTTGTGTTTTGTGCAATAGGGACTAAATTATAAAAAGTGTAAAATGTCAGGGGTAAAATGGTAATTTTATCATTTATGTGTTTTTGGACTAAATTGAATGAAAACATGTTTTAATGAGTTTAATTTGAATATGCTCAGATCAAGAACCAAAGTAATCAGATTTGGATTGAGGGAAAACTAAAGTTATCGACTAGTCGTCCTGTTTTGTCTTAGATCGTCCGAGGTAAGTTTATAAGCAAATAGACGTTGTTAATTTTAATTAAATGCGAACTATATATATGCTAGAATGAAATATGTGAACATATATTTATAATAGCCGAATGTATACAAGCTTGGCAATTATGTTTGTGAGTTCGATCCAACCAAGATACGACGTCCGAAAGTCCTGTATGAACCTTAGGAATAGCTAGGATACATATGTCATGACATAGGATTTTGATATGTGATGTGAGATTAAGACCATGGCATTGATATATGTGTGCGAGTAAGACCTTGTCTGGGACAGTGGCATCGATATGTGATTACATGTAAGATCACTTCTGGGATGTTAGCATTGTACGATATGTGTGATTATTTGAGTGTCCTATCCAATTCCGAATGGTTCATCGGGCAACAATAAGTTATGATCGAATGTGTAAAATGAGCTAAATGACCAGGTATGAGTTAGCTTAATACCTACTTGAAATAAGGTAAGTAAGTACTTGATATTTGTTACAAATCACTTATGAGATAAATAAAGAATGTATGTGAATTTGAAAGTGTATTCGGCCTTTGAAATGTATATTGTAAATATCTTTGAGGTGATGCTTGAATAAGTGTAAATGGGGTAATGTATATTCGGCCCATGTGAAATTGTAAATGGAAGTTATGTTTTATATGAAATTATGATCTTGTTAATAAATGTGAATATGATAGTATAAATTAGTTAGTTAAGTTGAGTTAATGTTAACATTGAATTATTTGTTTGTTTATGACTTACTAAGCTATGATAGCTTACTGTATGTGTTTATGTTTGCCTCTGTTTTATAGATTTTGGAAGTTGGTTACGAGCTCGGGGATCTTCAGCAAAGTCTATCACACTATCGACTATCTTCGATATTTTATAAGTTGAATATTTGAACCTATGGCATGTATAGGCTAGATTATAGTCGAAATGTTGAATTTTGGTTTTGTATAATTTAAGCCATGTGAAAATGGCTTAACTTCTATATTTGAGTTTGGTTTTGGTTTAATTATGGTTTAAGTCCATTTTAATTATTATGCTATGTGCCATGGATGATTAGAATTTGTAATATGTGTTTGTGTACTAAGGTTGGTTGATGATTTCAGATGTGGTAAGAATGAATTTGTTATGATGTATATTTGGTCTTGGTTTGAGCTTATATTGAGAGTGTATCCAAGATATATGATGTTTGTGAAGTTTGTTATGTGGTTAGGTCATATGGTATATAATGGTTGTTAATCAAGCTAAGATATTTAATGTATTAGCTAGATAAAAATCAAGATATATGCATGGGGTAAATTCAATGTTCACTTATAGACTATATTAATGATATGTATGATACTTTATTTGTTGTTATGGTAAGTCAGACATATTGGGACTTAGATTTATATAAGGAGATTGGGTTAATGACTAAAGGATATGTGTGCTTTGGTATTTGATCATGATATGTTAATTGAGCTCTTATTTGTTTTTACATGTATATATATGCGCTTATATTATGGTTGATATGTATATGTGTATGGCTATATAAATTCGTTAGTTATTTGCAAGCTTACAAATATGTACAAATGAATTGTGTCCACCGTATAGATATGGAAATGAAATGGGTTTTATATAAAACCTTTGGTAATGTTGGTTTTGCTTAAGAATTTGGGTTATTAATTTGTACAGATATGACATGAATTATTTGAGTGTAATGATACTGATTAATTAAATAAGGTAACTTGTTTGATTCATAGTTATAATTTCAAATACCATAGTTATTAAATAACTATATGAGTTTATTGTTGGTAATTATGGAGCATGCACAATTTGTTGTTAAAGTGTACATGAGCATTAGCTATAAAATTGTTTTGATACCCAGATAATAAGTGAGTTGGTTGATATATGCTCGGTATATGATATGTATTTCAGATTAATAATTTGAAATTTTAAATAAGATGAGAGTATTCATGTGATTGATTTACGAAGTACAAATTGTTTAATTGTCTGTTTTGAGTTGCGTTTGATCAGTAATGCCTCGTAACTCTAATCTAGCGAGGATACGAGTTAGGGGTGTTACATAATCATATCTCAATACTTTTTACATTCATTTGACATGCTCAGCATGTCCTCAATAATCACATACTTTCAATAAATGGAAACAGTGTTTCGATCTTTCAAACTATCATTGTGTTGGTATCAATCAATATCGTTCAATTTCACATACTTTACGGATTTTCATTGTGCATAAATAGCACCCTTTTCAATATACAATATACAAATATCTCATGCGTTTAAATCATACATAAGATTAATATCTCAACACATATCATTCAATCAAACATTCTCATATCTCATAACTCAAATATGCAATTACAAACTCGATCAAACATCCATACTATCAAACTAGCAATTTTGCCAATATGTCAATCTTTTAAGGCTTGAAACATTCCTGGTTTGACCACTCACAAAATCAATAATTTGGCTATTAAGAAATCCAACCAGCAAGATAATTTATCATATATAACATGATATTTAACATTTTCAAACAATTTTATGAGTTTAGGACCTACACTTTATTTTTCGCTTCATCGCAGCACACTAGCGAATCTTTCAATTTTCCTTAATAATTCCTTAAACAAACCTAAACCAAAATTTAGTATAAATTCAATAAATTTACCATTAAACCAGCCCCAAAAACACCCACTTATGAGTTCAAACCAATCGTTGAAATTATAACTATTTTATGAATCCAAATTAGTTAGATTCTTTATACAGTATTGATGCAAACCGTACGTACAATCGTTCTTCACCTTTATGGATGACTTGGGGCATTTGGGTCAGTACCTAATTCAATAATATACTGGAAAATCAGTAGCTAATTAATGATTAAATTCCTTCATTTAATGAATTCATTACCTTTACCCAACAACTATGTCGAAATAACAAACTAATTACCCTTAATTGCACTTACGCTTCACGATTTGTGGGACTTGAATGGCCAATGGATCAAGAACGTTTTTCCACAATTGAAATGGGTTTAAAAGCTGATTAGGAGGGTTAAAGAAATCAAATTAATTCTGGAAAAATATAGGCAAGAACCAAGAAACAAAGCGGCCCCTTCCTTGCACATAAGCACACGCACCACCACCCATGGTGGCCAAATTGGGGATGAATTTTAAAACAATTTAAGATCTTATTAAATTAAGGAAAAATAGCTTTGAAATAATTTAAAATCCCCCAAATTATAGATTTGGAAATTTATTTTTTTAATGGACAAGATTAATTAAGAAATTAAAGAGAGAAGAGACCTTACCTAAGCTAGTCGAAATAAACGACAATGGCACTTTCTTGGCAATGTTCGAGATCAATCTTGGAGTTCAAGATTTAAAATTTGGGGCTTATTTTAATGAGGAAAAATTACAGAAATATGGTGGAGAATGTGTTAACAAATCTTTTGGCAAAAATAAAAAGAAAAAGAAAAAGAAAAAGAAAAAGAAAGAGATGGTAAAACTAGGAGTAGGTGACGACAACAATGGGAGAAAGAAAGAAAATTGAAGAGAAAAGAGGAGAGGAAGAGGGTGAACGGCTAGGGTAGGTAAAAGTTGAAAAATACAATAAAGTTATATTTATTCTTTGGCTTCAAGGGTATGGATGGCGCACAATTTAAAAAAATAAGGGATTTTGCAAAATTTAATTATTTCGCAAGGAAAGGGATTTGAACTTAGGACCTCATTTAATTTCCATGCTTTCTCATATTTATTTTAACCATTATGCTTTTTCCTCCTTGATATAATTTTGCAATATTTATTTTAAAAAATTAAGGTAAGATCACTCTCTCTCGATTCACAAACCCTATTCTACTAACCCCATATTTTTGAGATGTTACAATCATGATGAGTATTCTTATTATCATATTATGTCATGGGTCTCAACCACATGGACTTACACATCCTTATATCGTGATCTACCAATCTAGTCTTCGTCTCACTAGTGGTAATACCATGATTGTATTCATTGTCACGTAATGTCATGGGTCTCTACCACATGGACTTACGCGTATCTTCATATCGTGATCTACCAATCTGGTTAGCAATATAACTACCCTACCAAAGGCATCACAAAGGGATGTTTTACTTTGAAGTTACTTACCTAAATTTATTCACATACCTATCTGATTCTTACTTTCTCATATAAGATCTCACAGACATACTTTCCATTTAACTTCTTACTCAAACAATACCTCACACATATCATCCTTAATCATATAGAACCTCTATATTAATTCGTATACACATTTACCAGTGTCTGAGATGTTATCAACATATATATCTCTAATTGAACAATTCACATGCAGGAGCCCAGATAGAGAATCACCTAATACTTACCTATACTGTAGCTTAAAGTTCCAAACTCAAGCACTCTTCATGTAACACCCCTATTTTGTAACCGTCGCCAGAATAGGTAAGGGGCATTACCAAATAGATAGAACATTATAGATCAATACAGAATCACAGATATCATATAATATTAATGCATAATCAAATCAACAATTCATCCCTTACGGAGGTCTCCAAGACCTAAGACATACTTTTAGATAAGGTCGGGATTAAATCGAACACAATCAGAATTTTTAGAACATAGAAAAATTTTTCAATTCTGTTGAGGTCACACGCCCGTGTGATCAGGCCGTGTGCCTTACACAAGCACCAGACATGCCCATAGAGTCCAGCCGTGCCATAACAGAGTATATATATACTGACTTTTACTGTGATACTTAGCTAGCTACGACTTAAGCCCACGGCCATATGACACACCCATGTGTCTTAACCGTGTGATCTTAAGAGGTTACTGCTTTGCATACACGACCACAAGGCACACCCGTGTTCCCTAACTGTGTGGCACAATGCAGGCTTGGTTTAAGCCAACTTGCCACCCCTTTTTGGGTCATTCCTACAAACAATATTAAACAACATTTATACCAAAACACAATAAAAATCTTATTACAACAACATGCCAAAATGCTTATTTCATAGCTCACTTATGGCACCTTCTAACTCATGCTTAAACTTACCATTTCCTTAGCTTGCCATATGTCAAAATGATCACCATATATAAGGCCATATATCCATTACAAACATACACAATTTGGCATCACAAACCATTTACAAAAACTAAGCACATAAATACCACTTGCTAGCCAACTCTCATGGCATAACATATATACATATCAAAACTTAAATACATAGACATTCTAGCCTATACATGCCATACTTAAAAATATTTACACTTTCAAAAGTACCAAAATGAGTTCGATAGTATGGTGACAATCCTCGACTATCCCCGAGCCTTCTGTAGCTACGATAACTGTAAAACAGACAAAAATCACACAGAGTAAGCTACAAAGAGCTTAGTAAGCCAAATACAATTGGTTTAACTATTAAATCATATAAAGTACAAATCAATAGCAAGAATTCATAACCATTTCACAGAATAGTTCATGAGCCTAACCATGCTTATTTGTTTGTATACATGTCATGTTTCATTTCCATGATTTCATACATACTTTGCATTCATTAATTTACAGAAACAAAGTCTTTCATATTCAGAAATTTAGTACGACACAAACGTACTTGTATAGATTATACATTTCATATATTCATTCCTATATCTCGTACTCTATCATCAGACGGTTCAGAAATGATACAGATACTCATAAACGGGTACAATGCCGACGTCCTAGACGTGGTCTTACATGTAATTCAATATCAATGCCTCTGTCCCAGACAGAGTCTTACACGAAATCAGATATGATGCCTGTATCCCAGACATGGTCTTACATGTAAATCTCAAATCGAGGCTTGTGTCTTAGACATGGTCTTACACGATATCTCAAATCAATGTCAACGTTCTTTTAAAAACATACAGAGCTTTTCAAATACTACCATATTATCGGAGTTTACTCAAAATTTATTCATCAGGCTCTCAAGGCCACCCAATACAAATTATAGTTTGTATGTGCAAAATTTATTCAATTTAACCCGTAATTGTAATTTGACTTACCTCGTACGAATTTTGGACGAAAATGAGTCGACTATTCGACTATTTTGGACTTCCCTCGATCTAAGTGTGATTTTCTTTGTTCTTGATCTAATACAATTCAAATTCAACCATTCAATCATTCAGTTCATTCAAAATAATCCATGAACACATATTTAGGGCACTTTGCATTTTAGCCCTTACATTTTCACACTTTGATAATTTAGTCCATTTTTCACAAAATCACAAATATGCAAAATTCACCAAGACTATAGCTTGGCCGAATATACATAGCTTCCATACAAGCCCAAATAACATATTTAATTCACAATTTAGTTTTCCAAAACCTCATTTTCACAAATTATCCTAAATAGCTCTATTTCATAAAAAATTTAAGAACAAAGCATGATAATCTCACATATATCTTTCATAATCCATATAAAAACATTACAAAGCTCATATAATCATCAATGGCACATTTCATAATCTTCAATAGAAACAGAAATTTAGACATGGGTTTTGAAGAACACGAAGCAACAATCACAGAAACATAGAAATTATCAAAAACTGAACTCGAATGAACTTACAATTTAAGCATGCAAATGTCGAATCTAAAAATGCTTCAATTGCTTTCTTTTTCTCCTTCATAATCGGCCAAGAGGTAAATTTTGCATGGCCATTTATGTTTTGTTTTTATTAAACAACATATATTAAACCTTTTACTAAAATACCCTTGCATTTGAACATTAATAAACCATTTACTAATGTCCAACAAAGTCATTTAATACATTACATGGTCAAATTACCACATAAGGACCTATTATTAGTCCAAAGCCATTTCAAATACATACATTAAACATGTAGCATGCTAATTTCACCTTTTATGCGATTAAATCTTTTTTCATAATTAAGCATAGAACCAGACAAATTAAATCACAGAAACTTTGCAAATAAAAATTCACATATCACAAACACATAAAATAATATTAAAATATTTTTCAGAATCGGTTACGTGGTCTCAAAACCACTGTTTCGACTAAGGTCTAAATCGGACTGTTACAACTTTCCTCTTAGGGATTTTCATCCCCAAAAATCTTACCGTTAAACAGATTCAGATTTGTTGTCTCATAGCATCTTCAGACTCCCACGTGGCCTCTTCAACACCGTGTCAATGCCACATCACTTTAACTAACGAATTTTTTATTTCGTAATTCTTTAACCTCACGAGCTAAAATACGGATCAGCTTTTCTTTAATATCAGATTGGATTTCAATATCTGACGGGGAAATTATATGCGAAGGATCGGATCTGTATCGTCGAAGCATCGATACATGAAACACATTATGTATCTTTTCTAAGTCAGATGGTAGCCTCAATCTATAAGCAACCGGCCCACCTTGCTAGATGATTTCATACGGTCCAATGAACCTCGGACTCAACTTGCCTTTTTACCAAATCGGAACAGTTTCTTCCACGGAGATACTTTCAGAAACACTTTACCATTGATCTTAAATTCAATACCTTTTCATTTTAAATCCGCATAAGATTTCTGATGATCAGAGGTAGCTTTCAGACTATCTCAGATTACTTTCACTTTCTGTTTTGTTTCTTTTATCAGACCAATACCATAAATCTTACTCTTGCTAAGCTCATACTAGTATAACGGAGTTCTACACTTTCTACCGTATAAGGCTTCGTACGGTGCCATTTTAATGCTCGATTGAAAGCTATTATTATAAGCAAATTCAATCAAAGGTAGATATTGTTCCCACGTACCTTCAAATTCAAGAATGTAACATCTCAACAAATCCTCGAGTATCTGAATAATCCGTTCAAATTGACCATCTGTTTGCGGATGAAAAGCGGTGCTAAAATGCAATTTCTTCCAAAATCGCGATGTAAATCTCTGGTCTCTATCGAACACTATTGACAATGGTACACCATGCAGTTTCACGATATCAGAAATATATAACTCAGTTAATTTATCGAGTGAGTAATCAAATCGAATCGAAATAAAATGAGCTGATTTCGTCAAACGATCAACTACAACCCAAATTGCGTCTTTCTTTCTCGGAGATTGAGGCAAACCCGAAATAAAATCCATGGTCGCTCGATCCCATTTCCACTCTAGAATCATAATCGGTTGTAACAATCCAGATGACATTTGATGCTGAGCTTTGACTTGTTGACAGATCAAACATTTAGAAATAAATTCAGAGATATCTTTTTTCATTTTGGACCACCAATAATGTTGCTTCAAATCATTATACATTTTCGTACTACCCGGATGTACAGATAAACAACTACTGCGAGCTTCACTCAAAATCATCTAAATTAACTCCGAATTTCTCAGAACACAAAGTCTATTTTTGAATCTCAAACAATCATCAACATCAACTCAGAATTCAGAATCACACTGAGCTTGTTTTGCTATTATCAACCTTTTGAGCTTCGATAATCTATTGTAAGAATAAGGGTCTTGCTTTTTAATTTAGCTAAACTGAGCCATCATCAGACAGAACCAAATGAGCATTCATCATACGCAAAGCAAACAACGATTTCCGACTCAGGCATCAGCAACAACATTTGCTTTACTTGGATGATAATCTATCACAAGTTTGTAGTCCTTTAGTAATTCAAGCCATCTTCTTTGTCGCAAATTCAAATATTTTTTGCGTCATTAAATACTTCAGACTTTTATGATCAGAAAACACGTGACATTTCTCACCAAACAGATAGTGACGCTAGATCTTTAAGGCAAACACAATAGCAACTAACTCGAGGTCGTGAGTTGGATAGTTCTTTTCATGCGGCTTTAGTTGTCTCGAGTCATAAGCTATAACTTTTCCTTTTCGCATTAGAACACATCCCAGACCAATCAACGAAGCATCACTATAAATTACAAATTCTTTACCCGATTCAGGTTGTACCAAAACCGGAGCTTCAGTTAATAAAGCTTTCAACTGATCAAAGCTGTTCTGACACTTTTCAGACGAATCATACTTCACATCTTTCATGAGCAATTTTTTCAATGGAGTGGCAATCATCGAGAAACATTTTACGAATCTTCTATAGTAACCAGCAAGTCCTAGAAAACTGCGAACTTCTGAAACATTCCTCGGAGGTTTCCAATCCAAAATAACTAAAATTTTGCTTAGATCAACTCGGATACAGAAGCCTGATACAATATGACCTAAGATACCAACTTCTCGCAACCAGAACTCACATTTATCGAACTTTTCATACAACTGTTTATCTCGCAGAGTCTGTAGCACTATTCTCAGATGTTCGACATGCTCAGATTCATCACGTGAATAAATCAATATGTCATCAATGAATACCACAACAAATTGATCTAAATACAGTCTAAAAATTCTATTCATTAAATCCATAAAGACAGCAGGTGCATTCGTTAATCCAAAAGGCATAACTAAAAATTCATAATACCCGTACCTCATTCTGAAAGCAGTTTTTGGAATATCAGAGTCCTTTACTCGCAACTGATAGTAACCCGATCTCAGATCTATCTTTGAAAACACAGTAGCACCTTTCAACTGATCGAATAAGTCATCAATTCTGGGTAGAGGATATTTGTTCTTTATAGTCACTTTGTGAATCTGACGGTAATCAATACACATTCTCATTGTGCCATCTTTCTTCTTTCACAAATAGGACAGGAGCACCACATGGTGAAAAGCTCGGTCTAGCAAATCCTCGATCGGTTAATTCTTGCAATTGAGAATTAATTGCTTTAACTCGGTCGGAGCCATTCTATACGGAGCTATCGAAATCAGAGTAGTACCAGGTACTAATTCAATGCCAAACTCAACTTCTCGAATCGGAGGCAAACCTGGTAGTTCTTCAGGAAACACATCAGAGAATTCACAGACATCAGGCACTGATTCAACTTTCTTATCATTCACTTTCGAGTCAAACACATAAGCTAAGTAGGCTTCACAACCTTTCTTCACATATTTCCGTGCTTTAATTGCAGATATCACAGTTGGTAGTCTATTTAGATCACTAGACTCAGTTCGAATTTTCTCATCATTCTTACATCTTGAATCAATAACTTTTCGTTTGCAATTCACAATAGCATCGTGCAAAGTTAACCAGTCCATTCCCAAAATTATATCAAACTCAACGAAAGGCAAAAGCATCAAATCAACAGGAAAACAGATATCTCTAATCAATACGGGAAATTCTTGCAGACTTTATCAACCAAGACACTTTTGCCTAAGGGGTTCGATACTCTAATTACGAATTCAGTAGACTCTACAGGCAAAGTCTTACTGTACACTAAATTCATACAGATATAAGAATACGTTGATCTAGGGTCTATCAATGTAATCACAGAAGTATCATAAAGAGTAAAAGTACCAGAAATCATGTCTGGAGACGAGGCTTCCTCATGAGCCCAGATAGCATAGGCTCTAGAAGGTGCTCTGGCCTTAGATCTAACAACAGTATCCCTAGTAGCTCTTTGACCACCACTTGCATTTCTCGTATTTCTGGACGGTCTACCTCTGGCTGAGGTGTTGCTCGGTCTCAAATTCTATGCATTCTCTTGCTAAGCAGGTTCAGAGCAATCTCTTACAAAATGGTCCAGAGATTCACATCGTAAACAGGCTTTGTCATTCAATCTACAATTTCCCAGATGTCTTTTACCACAGTGTTTACATTCAGGTTTCTCAGATCAGACATTCCCAACACTTGCAACAGAAGTAGCAGGAGCTCTAAAATTCGAATGCAATCTAGCTTGATCTCGAATCGAATGTCCTACATCAGCCTTTGAACAGCTAAGATCATCTCAAAATTTCTTTGACACAGACTGAAATGATCTACTCGAAGATCTCTTTCTAAAATCTCTAGCTTCAAAATTAGCTTTTCTTTTCTCTTTACTTAATTCTTCAGCTTTACAAGCTCGCTCAACGAGTACTACCATTTCTTTAATCTACAAAATCCCAACTAACAGACGGATATCTTCGTTTAGTCCATCTTCAAACCTTGTCCACATTATTGCTTCATTTGATACACATTCCCGAGCATACTGACTCAATCTCACAAATTCACGTTCGTATTTAGTAACAAACATATGAGCTTGTTTAAGCTCGAGAAACTCTTTATGTTTCTGATCGATGAATCTCTGACTAATGTATTTCTTCTAAAATTCAGCTTGGAAGAAATCCCAAGTAACCCATTCACTCGGAACCACAGATGTTAAAGTTTTCCACCAATGGTACACCGTATCTCTCAGAAGTGAAACCACACATTTTACACATTCTGTAGGATTCAGAGACATTTCATCAAACACTCGTATTGTGTTCTCTAACCAGAATTCGGCTCTTTCAGCATCATCATTCGTTGTAGCTCGAAACTCTTCAGCCCCATACTTTCTAATCTTATCAACTAGTGGTCTATTTAACTAAACCGGATTCACTAAGGGCATAACAGGAATTTGAGAAGGTTAACCGGGGGTGGAGGTTGTTTTACAGTCGGATTGGTTCTAATGATTGGGTGAACCAATCATTCATCATCTGATAGAAAGCTTGTTTAGCCTCACCATCATGGCTACTCGTAGCCGGTCGAGAATTAGCTTGCATCGTCCCTTACGCGGGAGCAGGTGCATTGCTTTCAACATCGTCAGCTACAGCTCTATCAGGATCCATTGCTATATAAAAGCACATTTCAGTGTCAGGATTCATCATACTATAGCAGCTCATAAATATGGCATGTATAGCTAGACTCACATATAATATAGTAGTCCTAGAACCGACTAAATCATAGCTCTGATACCAATAAAATGTAACACCCCTATTCCGTAACCGTCACTAGAATAGGTAAGGAGTATTACTAGACAGACAGAACATTACAGATCAATACAGAATCACAGATATCACATAATATTAATGCATAATCAAATCAACAATTCATCCCTTATGAAAGTCTCCAAGACCTAAGACATACTTTTAGATAAGGTCGGGACTAAATCAAACACAATTAGAATTTTCAGAACTTAGAAAAATTTTCAATTTTGTTGAGGTCACACGCACGTGTGACCAGGCCGTGTGCCTTACAAGGGCACTAGAGACGCCCATGTAATCCAGCCGTGCCATAACAGAGTATATATATACTGACTTTTATACACGGCCCACAGACACGACCGTGTGATACTTAGCTGGCTACTGACTTAAGCCCACGGCCATATGACACGCCCATGTGTCTTAACCGTGTGATCTTAAGAGGTTACTACTTTACATACACGACCACAAGGCACGCCCGTGTTCCCTGACCGTATGGCACAAAGCAGGCTTGGTTTAAGCCAACTTGCCACCCCTTTTTGTGTCATTCCTACAAACAATATTAAACAACTTTTATACCAAAACACATTAAAAATATTATTACAACAACATGCCAAAATGCTCATTTCATAGCTCACTTATGGCACCTTCTAACTCATGCTTAAACTTACCATTTCCTCAACTTGCCATTTTTCAAAATGATCACCATATATAAGGCCATATATCCATTACAAGCATACACAATTTGGCATCACAAACCATTTACCAAAACTAAGCACATACATACCATTTGCTAGCTAACTCTCATGGCATAACATATATACATATCAAAACTTAAATACATAGATATTCTGGCCTATACATGCCATACTTAAAAATATTTACACTTTCAAAAAACCAAAATGAGTTTGATAGCATGGTGACAATCCTCGACTATCCCCAAGCTTCAGTAGCTATGATAACTGTAAAACAGACAGAAATCACAAAGAGTAAGCTACAAAGAACTTAGTAAGCCAAATACAATTGGTTTAACTATTAAATCATATAAAGTACACGAAATCAGATACGATGCCTATGTCCCAGACATGGTCTTACATGTAAATCTAAAATTGAGGCCTGTGTCCCAGACACAGTCTTACCCGATATCTCAGATCAATGTCAACGTTCTTTTAGAAACATACAGAGCTTTTCAGAACTAGCATATTATCAGAGTTTACTCGAAATTTATTCATCAGGCTCTCAAGACCATCCAATACAAATTATAGTTTGTATGCACAAAATTTAGTCAATTTAACACGTAATTGTAATTTGACTTACCACGTATGAATTTCAGACGGAAACGAGTCGAATATTCGACTATTTTGGATTTCCCTCAATCTAAGTCTGATTTTCTTTATTCTTGATCTAATACAATTCAAATTCAACCATTCAATCATTCATTTCATTCAAAATAATCTATGAGCACATATTTAGAGGCATTTTAGCCCTTACATTTTCACACTTTGACAATTTAGTCCATTTTTCACAAAATCACAAATATGCAAAATGCACCAAGACTATAGCTTGGCCGAATATACATAGCTTTCATACAAGCCCAAAAAACGTATTTAATTCACAATTTAGTCCTTCAAAACCTCATTTTCACAAATTATCCCAAATAGCTCTATTTCATCAAAAATTTAAGATCAAAGCATGATAATCTCACATATATTTTTCAGAATCCATATAAAAACACTACAAAGCTCATATAATCATCAATGGCACATTTTATAATCTTCAACAGAAACAGAATTTCAAACATGGGTTTTGAAGAACACGAAGCAATTATCACAGGAACGTAGAAATTATCAAAATCTGAACTCGAATGAACTTACAATTTAATCATGCAAGTGCCGAATCTAAAAATGCTTCAATGGCTTTCTTTTTCTCCTTCATAATCGACCAAGAGGTAAATTTTGCATGGCCATTTATGTTTTGTTTTTATTAAACAACATATATTAAACCTTTTACTAAAATACCCTTGCATTTAAACATTAATAAACCATTTACTAATGTCCAACAAAGTCATTTAATACATTACGTGGTCAAATAATCACATAAGGACCTATTAGTCCAAAGCCATTTCAAATACATACATTAAACATGTAGCATGCTAATTTCACCTTTTATGCGATTAAGTCTTTTTTCATAATTAAGCACAGAAAAAGACAAATTAAATCACAGAAACTTCGCAAATAAAAATTCACATATCACAGACATAGAAAATAATATTAAAATATTTTTTTCAGAATCAATTACGTGGTCTTGAAACCACTGCTCCGACTAGGGTCTAAATCGGACTGTTACACTTCATGAACCAACAACAACAAGCGCTTAGAGAACATGGAACCACCATTAAAAACCCATTAACAAACAATTTGCTATCATTTCAACTACAGACGACTCCCAAGAGTTGGAATATTGAAACACAAGAATATATAGACCTTTTTAGCTCCTTTTTAGCCCTAATTCACTCAGTTTCGTAGTAATTTTTGTTGAAATTCATACTTTAATTATAAAATAATGAAATTGCACTCAAATTATGAAAATATTAAATATTAATTATTTTTATAATATATCTACACAAATTTGATTTATTTTCGATAGTTTTGCACAAAGGGTGAAAATAAGCTCGATAGGCACCTTGAGAAGCTTGAATCGTGGAGGCAATTTTTGTACCAAGTGACCCAAGAGCATGGGCGATTATTTTTCCAGCCAAGGGATGGTCCAAAAATAATTATTAGACATATTTCATAATTAATTTTAATCCAAGACAAATTGGGTTAAAATTAATTACAAGCCTGATGAAGAGAAAGTGGCCCAATTTGCTAAGTGAAGAGGACTGACCCACCAAGGAATTTGGCAGCCCAAACCGTCCCATATAGCTGATCCAATTAGATTATTTAGCTGATTTTTATAATTTCAAAATAACCCTTGAAGTTGCCTTTAATTCCATTCATACCCTTCTTCTTTTCATACCTTCTATTTTTAGCCTCAAGTTAAAAATAACAAGTATAAATCAATCAAACTTTGCACCAAGCATGGCCAGCCAAGGAAGATGGAGTGGCTGATTTTTTTTCTATTTTTAAAACCCTTTTCACTCCCTCATTTATCATCCCTCACTTCACACATCTCTCTCCCACTCACTTTCTCTCTTTCCCTTTTTCTTTGTTGCCTTTAAATTCCTTTCTTTCCTTGGTGAATCCCCCTCTTGAAAAAGAGCTTGCATGCATCTTGGAGTTACAAAAATAAAGTGTTCATGAAGGCCTTGGATCATCAGAATGAGTAGAGAAGAGAGGGGCGTACTAGTTTGGCTTCGAAAACCATCGAGATTCGTTCTTCTGGTTCCCTTCTCTTAACTTTATTTTAATTTTTTTATCATGAACATATGAATATTATTTTGTTCTTCTTCAATTAATTAAAATGACTTAAATTCATTTTATGTTAGATTAGTTTCATTCTATCCACTTAGATTACTTAAAATGTGTTGTGTTGTTATTAGATCTCAATAAATTATTCAATTAAATAAAACCATGCCTATGTTTTGCTTACATTTTAATTATAAGGTAGCAATTGAATTAATTATTAACCAGATTGAAATTATAAGTAATTGACGCAATATTTAATTGATGCATGTTTAATCTTTTAAGGTAGTTAAATTAGCAACGGTATTAAACAGTACATTAGCCTTGCATAACTTGTAAGATTATTGTGATTAAATTGTTTCAATATAGCAATGTATTGTTATCTCACTTAATCTTATACTTGCTTATTAAAATTTGATAGGGATAGAGCTCTAAGATAATATGTTGTGCCAATGTTTCATAAGCTTAATTCAATTATTAGGAGACCCAAAATCGAGGTACAATAATTTGAACTGAAGTCAGTCATGTTCTAGATGCTTCAAACAGTGGGCCAATTTAGTGGAATGCCGGTTGAGGATCCTCACCTTCACCCCAGATTGTTTGTGGAGGTGAATGACTTCTTCAAGTTAGCCAAAGTACCAAAGAAGCACTAAGATTAAATTTGTTATTGTATTCACTAAGGGATATAACTCGAGCCTGGTTGAACTCATGACCACCAGATTCCATCACTACATGGCAAGAATTAGTAGAATGACTCCTTATGAAATATTTCCCACCTAGTAAGAATGCTAAGTTGCAGAATGAGATCACTACATTCCAATAGATGGATGACGAGTCCTTTTATGAGGCGTGGGAAAGATTTAAAGAACTATTACGAAGATGCCCTCATCACAGAATCCTGCATTGCATCCAATTAGAGATGTTCTATAATGGTCTCAATGCTTATATGAAGATGGTAATAGATGCTTCTACCGATGGTGCTCTCCTTTCTAAGTCTTATAATGAGGCTTATGAAATCATTGAGAGAATTTTTAGCAATAATTACCGATGGCCAACTAATTGAACAGTGTTAGGAAGACGAGTTGTAGGAATATATGAAGTATCCCCTCACTTCACTTGCAGTTTAGGTATATTCGATATCCTCAATGCTTAAAAGCTTTACTACTAATGGGTTTAAAAATTTTGTAGTTCAACCACCGAATCGATTTGAAAATGTATCATGTGTTTATTGTGGGGAAGGGCACCTGTTCAAAGAATACCTATCAAACCCAGAATTTGTGTATTACATAGGTAATTAGAACCAAAATCGAGGTAGGCAGGGACCATCATCCAATTTCTGTAACATATCTTGGTGAAACCACCCGAATTTCTCTTGGAGTAACCAAGGGGTTGTACCCAGTAATTATTACTCACAACCCAGACCAATCTAGCCCTCTGGATTTACCCAACAAGTTCAAAAGAGTCGAACCTTTCAATGGCTTAGAAAACCTGTTGAAGGCGTATATAGCAAAAAATGATGCCTTAATCCAAAGCCAAGTAGCCATATTGAAAAACCTTGAAAACCAAATGGGCCAGGTTGCAATTGAACTTAAGAACTGACCTACCTGGCCTAGGAGAATCCGAGAAATTCAGGGAAAGAGCATTATAAACCATTGACATTGAGGAGTGAAAAGATATTAGAGCCTAGCACTATCGAAGTAACAGAAGAGCCAACTGGTGCTTAAGATGCAATAGAAGTTCAACTAAGTGTTGAAACTCCAGTTTCTCCAGAAGCAGAATTTGCAGACTCTGAAAAGGTAACTTTAAAACCAGTCAATTTTGATAAACTAACAACTTCGTTAGGTGAAGAAGTGCCACAGAAGATGAATCAACCAATTCTAGTAAAGAATCCTCCACTACCCTACCCTCAAGGAATTTAGAAGCAGAAGCAGGAAGTCTAGTTTAAGAAGTTTTAGACGTACTCAAGCAACTTCATATCAACATTCCGTTGGTAGAAGCATTTAAGTAGATGCCAAAATATGTTAAATTCATGAAGGATATCCTGTCAAAGAGTTGAGGAATTCGAGATGGTAACTCTGACGAAGGAATGCAGTGCATCTCTACAAGATAAACTTCCCCAAATATAAAGAACCCTGAATGTTTTACCACACCTTGCAACATTGGATCAACTTATTGTGGTAAGGTAATATGTGATTTGGGTGCAAGCATCAACCTGATTCCCATGTCCATATTTAGAAAGTTAAGGATAGGTAAAGTTAAACCTACTGTGGTTACGCTTTAGTTAGCAAATCAATTGTTAGTGTAACAACCCATTTTCAGTGAAATCGGAATAGTTGTTTTAGGACCACAAATACGAGTCGACAAGAAAATTTATTTTAATATTATTGCATGGTTTCCGTTATTATAGGAATTCCATGTAAAAATTCTGATAAGAAAATTTTGCTGATTATGTGTTTAATTATGGAAAGGACCAAATTGCATAAAATGCAAAAGTTGAGTTATAGTAGCTATAAGTACCAAATAGCTATGGAATTCAAAACTTGAGGTCCTTATATGAAAATTAGACCATTAAAGAAAAGTTAGTAGATATTTTTGATGAATCATCCATGGAAAATTAGAAAAAGGGAAGGACTAAATTGGAAAATGAAAAAAATTAAAAGATGATAATTAAATTAAATCAAAAATATCATCTTATTTTCATCATCTTCCCCAAAATTTCTATGGAAACCCTAGGAAAGAGAAAACAAGCTTTCTTTGCTTAATTGGGTAAGTATTCTTGTCCCTTTTTTAGTAATTTTTATATTTTTGAGTCGGAATAACTTAATCTATCTATTTTGGGGATTAATTTGAAAAGTTATCAAAGTATAGAAGTTCTTCCATGGATGAATATGTTGAAAATTTGAAATTTATGGTAGAAAATGAAAGGTTGTTGATAGATAAACAACTTTTACAAAGTGAATTTTGATGAAATTATGATTTAGGGACTAAATTGTAAAGATGTAAAAGTTATGGAAAAATTCTAAATTTTGTGAAATACATGTGTTGTAAAAGTTATATGAAAATTTCTGTTAGGCTTGGAATGAGGATTAAATTGACCATAAGGCCTTGCATACGGGCGTGTGGCAGGCTGTGTGACACAAGTCAGAGAGTTACACAGATAAGGACATGGGCTGGAACATAGTCGTGGACCTCACATCGAATACCAACACGGCTTGTGTAACACCCATTCCCGTATCCGAAGTTGGAACATGGTTCAAGGCATTATCGGACTTACATCATAACATTTATACATTTCAGGTCATAAATCTTGCATACAATTTAAAACTTTTAACATTCGTTCCCATTGTCCCTTATAAGGCTCTACGAGACCTTACATCATGCTTGGAAGAGGTTCGAAACTAAACCGATAACTCAAGAAATTTCTCAAAAACTTAGAAAAATTTCAACCTTGTAGGGGTCACACGCTTGTGTGCCCCAGCCATGCCACTCACACGGCCAAGAGACACGCCCGTGTCTCAGGTCATGTGGACATTCGAATTGGAATCACATGGCTGTGTCCCAGCCCGTGCTCAACTCCGTGGAGCTCACTGACTTACCTCACACGACCAGACCGCACGCCCGTGTGTCTAGCCCATGTGTCATCCACACGCCCGTGTCCAGGCTGTGTCGTAATAGGGCATACATACTGACTTGCATCACACGGCCGGCCACACACCCATGTGCCAGCCCATGTGCTACACACAGCCAGTAGACACGCTCGTGTGTCTAGGCCATGCCAAGTCTGTAAGGTATACTGAGTTAATTCAAAAGGCTACCCCAGGGGACACATGGCAGTGTACCAAGGCCATGTGTCACGCACGATCAAGCCACGCGCCCGTGTTCTCAGCCGTGTGGAGTGAAAATAGGCTTGGTTTAAGCCATATTTCTCACCCTCCACAAGCATACCTAACCCACGTCATCTCATACCATTTCAATGCATTCAAAGGTAGCCAAAGCATATTAATCCATACACATATCATGCCATATCATTATACCAAAATCATCAAAAACTTACATAACTTCCAATTTCCTTTTCTCACTTTTTCGTCAACTAAATCATGCTTCTCAAACATATCAATTCATCACCTATACTTCATACCAAAATATGCCAACACAAAAACATTATATACCTCACATATCTCAATTATCAAACACATACTTCAGGCCAGCTTAAATGGCCAATACACACCATCATTTACAAGCCAAATCACATGGCCAAAATCACAACTCAAGACATATCATCTTAACACTAGCCTATACATGCCATATATCCAAACCCCAAAGTGTAAAAATACCGTAAGTCAATAACCATAGTGTGATACGGTCTCCGTTGGCTTCCAACCCGAGCAAACATCCGAAGCACTACAAAACATAGAAAAAAAACACAAAGTAAGCTTCATAGCTTAGTAAGTTCGTAATTCAAAGAAATAAAGCTTATAACTTCAATTTATAAGCATAATCCATTTAAGTCAATCCAACATGTCTTGGCCTTAGCCTAAACAACATTAGCTTTTAAATTTTAAACATCACATGAACTAGCAAATTATCATAAAGCATTATGACATAAGTTATATTACTTATGTGTATTCACATATCAAGCATATGGCTAAGTATCTTTAAATCATCCAAAAACTCATTCTTTTCCATGCTTCCATTAGCAATCCAAATCTAAGACTTTGCCAATATTTACCCTTTTCTCATAATCGTTGAGCCACAATTTAAATAAGTTAAAATGGAGCATATCACAACTTATTTTGACCCAAAATCCTAACACGTAATCATCAGCCAAATTTATTATTCTATCACTATTCAAGTAATATAACATAATATATTACCAAACCATTAATCACATCATTATTACATATTCAGTTCCACAATAATCATGAACTCATAATTTTCATAGATTCAATACTCAATTGAATTTCTGTACATACCTGTACCATCTTGTACGAATTTCTGTACATACCTATACCATCTTGTACGAATTTTCGTACATACCTGTACCATCTTGTGCGAATTTTCATACATACCTATACTATCTTGTACCAATCTCATACTCAATCACATCTTTCGTTTACCCGTGAATATTCAATGTCTCGCACACTAGGTGCCATTCCCGATACCTCGCACACTAAGTCCATTCTGGATGTTTCGCACACTAAGTGCCATCATCGATACTTCGCACACTAAGTGCCATTCTGGATGTATCGCACACTAAGTGCCATTTATATGGTCAATATATCATCCAGCATAGTAGTAGTCATGAATATACAATTTATACGTTACTAAAGTATTTAAAATACAATATTAAATAAGTTTATTGCATACAAACTTACCTCAAGTTGATCGGATAAAAGTTATGGCCTAATCGTCCACTTTTCGTTTTTCCTCTACCTAAATCCGATATTTATTTATCTTGATCTATATATAACATCAAATTCAGCATATTAACATTCCTTTTTATTCAATTTGACACTTTATACACATTTTGGAAAAATTACGCTTTTGCCCTTAAGGTTTTACATTTTTACAATTTAGTCCTTAATTGACATTTTTGTCAAAAATCACTTCATAAAACTTGTTAATATAGCTTCAAAAATTAATAATCTATCATAAAACATCTAATAACCAAGCATTCATGTAACACCCCTAACCCGTATCCATCATTAGACTAGGATTACAAAGCATTACCGGACATATCGGAACACTTTGCATTCATTTCACAAACATCATAACATCATAGTCAGACATCAACATAAAGTCCCTTTCTTAGGTCAACGAGACCTTAAACATGCATTAGGAAGAGGTTGGGACTAAACCGAACACATTCACAGATTTCAACACTTAGAAAATTTTTCTATTCTGTTAAGGTCACACGCCCGAGTGACCAGGCCGTGTGCCTTACACGGGCACTAGACACACCCATGTAATCCAGCCGTGCCAAAACAGAGCATACATACTGACTTTCACCTACAGCCAACAGACACACCCGTGTGCTATGGTCGTGTGTTATGGCCGTGTGACACAATGCAGGCTTGGTTTAAGCCAACTTGCCACCCCATTATGGGTCAACCTACAAACAAGGAATCAAGCATATATGTACAACCCAATCAACCATTTTCTCATGCTAAAACACATATCATTCATACTATAATATTATCAACCATTTACATACTTATAATCCTTAACAATTTATACTAAGACATAATGTAATATAATATCAAAAACATCATTCATTCTTCTACCATGAACTCACCAAACTTACCTTTTCCATTATCCAACTAAAATATGCCACAATTGCAAATTAACATCACATATCATAAGCCTTTCATCATCATAAGTTCAAACACAATTTAGCCAAATCACATGGTTAAATATATACATCACAAAACATACTCCACAACTACTAGCCAATACATGCCATACTTCAAATATATACATTTCCAAAAATACCAAAATGAGGATCGATAGTGTGGTGACAATCCTTGACGATCCCCGAGCTTAGTAGTGATAAACCGTAATTTATACATATTTTACCCCATGTTTAATGCATTTTATGGATGATTTTCCATTAGAATTGGTGAATTTGATGCTTTTAATGCTTTAATTTCATGTTTTACACGTAGGAGAGCATAGGAGAGCAAAAGGAACGAGAAACGGGCCAAAAACGGAGAAAATGGGCTAAAGTACGAAATCAACACAGCTTGGACCTCCTCGCACGAGCGGACCACATGGCCGTGTCAATTTGACAGGCTCGAGCACAACCTGAAGTAATAGCACAAGGGCGTGTCCCTACCGAGACCAAGTTGAGTCTAATTTAGAAAAGGCTAGTTTTGTGGGCTTTTAGGCATTCCAAAGCCTATAAATACACCCTAGAGAAGGAAGAAAAAGAGGACAGAGAGGAGGGGAGTAAGGAATTACTCCAAGGAAACCGATTATCCATCTCAGAAGCCAGATTCATCTTCAAGACTGAAGATCTCTCCTCAATTTCCCTTCAGGAGTTTTAGGTTTTCTTTATGTTTTGTATTCTTTATCATTCTGAGATGTTTTCTTATTTAGTTATAAGCTAAATCCCCTAAATACTTAAGGGGAATGAAACCAAAGACGAATCTTGTTATTATTTTCTGAATTGTATGATAAATATTTGACTTGTTCTTAATTATTTGTTCTTAATTCTTGTTTTGATATCCCAGGATACCAATTCAAGATAAGCTCTTATTCAGAGGAGGAATAGACCCTATTTAAGAGTACATTTGTCATAATTAAGCGGAGTTGATTGCGCGCCTAGACATAGGGTAACAAGATTTTGCTGGATTAGGGTGAAACCTAATAACGGGATCCATAGATCGAGTTAATGTAACCCTACAGTGTTAATTAGAGAAAAGTCTCGGTTATTCAATTTAGGGATTAGACGTTATTAGTCTTGAATAGGGATAATAACATAATTTAGGGATCTCTACGGAACAAGTTAAATGAATAAATCGTCCGATTCAGAGCCAGAATAACAAGTACAATCTATGTGGATTTTTCTTTAGGTATTGTCTTCATTCAATCGATTTTTCCAAAAGCAATTCCCCAATTCCATTCTCTGTGCGTTCTTAGTTTAGATAATTAGTTAGTTAAAACAAAAACCTCTTTATTTTTAGGCTAGATAATAAAAAGATAGTCGTTACTAGTACTTTTAGTTCCTTTGGGTTCGACAATCCGGTCTTGCTAAAACTATACTACTGTTCGATAGGTAAACTTGCCTACATCGCGATAATAGTTAGTTCAAGAATGAGTAATTATAAATATTTAAAACCTATCAGGAAACCACATGATCAAGTTTTTGGCGCCGTTGTCGGGGAACTGAAATATTAGGAACACTCAATTTTTATTACTTTAGCCATTTAGTTTTCGTGCACTTTAATTTATTATTATTATTTATTAATTTACTTTTTCCTTCGCTTGGCAAGTTTTTATAGTTTATGACTAGAAGAAATTCGTCAGGACCACTACTTTTTGACGAAGAAATCGATGAAGCTTAAGATACACAGAGAACGAGCAAGAAGACGATACTCAACCCCCAACCGAAGAGATGGCTGAAAACCAAGGCAACCAGCTACCTCATGCAATTGCGGTTAATCAAAATCTTGCTCCACGCACTATGTATGATTATACTAAACCTTCTTTAACAGGAACTAAATCGAGCATGGTTAGACCTGCTGTAGCTGCAAATACTTTTGAATTAAAACCTAACACTATTCAAATGATACAATAATTTGTTTAGTTTGATGGTTTGCAGGATGAGGATCCCAATGCTCATTTAGCCAACTTTTTAGAACTATGCGATACATTTAAAATTAATGGTGTCTCTGATGATGCCATTCGTCTTTGGTTATTCCTTTTTTCATTGAGGAACAAAGCTAAAAAGTGGTTGAACTCGTTACCACGAGGGTCAATTACTACATGGGAACAAATGACCGAAAAATTTTTACTAAAATATTTTCCACCGGCTAAAACGACTAAATTATGTAATGATATCTCTTCTTTTGTGCAGATGGATTTAGAAAAACTCTACGATGCATGGGAGAGATACAAGGACCTTTTGAGAAGGTGCCCTCACCATGGGTTACCATTTTGGCTACAGGTTCAAACGTTCCATAATGGCCTGAATCTTTCGACTCGGCAAATGGTTGATGCAGCTGCTGGCGGAACCATCAATAATAAAACACCTGAAGATGCCTATGAGTTTATAAAGGAGATGTCACTGAATAACTATTAGTGGCAAGTCATAAGGACAAAGCCAACGAAAATAGCCGGCATTTAAAACGTCGATTCGGTCACCATGCTCTCTAATTAGGTAGAACTTTTAAATAAAAAGATTGATGGTTTTCTTAGTTCTTCGCAGGTTCACCCTGTAATGCAATGTGAAGCGAGTGGAGATGGAACAAGCCATTCAGAATACCAACCTTATGGCCACAACATGGATAACGAGCAATTAAACTACATGGGTAATAATCTTTGACCTCAAAACAATCCATATAGTAACACTTACAATGTAGGTTGGAGGAACCACCCTAATTTCTCGTGGAGCGGTCAAGCAAATCAAAGACCACAACCACCCCCAGGCTACCAACAACCACCCTACCAAAAGGAAAAGAAGCCGAACCTTGAAGAAATGCTCTTAAAGTTTATATCAATGTCAGAAACTCGTTTCCAGAATATCGAGACAGTACTTAAAAATGAACAAGCGTCGATCCAAGGGCTTGAAACTCAGATAGGCCAGCTTTCCAAACTAATTTCAGAAAGACCACTAGGAAGTTTACCTAGTAACACTAAATCAAAAGAGCATGTGAAAGCAGTTACGCTGAGGAGTGGGAAAGTGTTAGCGGAAACTGAAAAGAAGCTAACACAAGAAGCCGTGGTAAGCGAAAGGGGGGAAGAAAAACCCAAAAATAGTGACAAACTAGTGCCAAGGGAATATAAGCCTCCAGTCCCATACCTAACAAAATTAAAAAAAAGGGACCACATTGATACATAATTCGGTAAGTTTCTTGAACTTTTTAAGCAGTTACATATCAACTTATCTTTTGTTGAAGCCATCTCGCAGATGCCTACATACACAAAATTTTTGAAGGAGCTTCTAACAAATAAAAGGAAATTCGAGGACTTGTTTATAGTAGAACTCAACGAGGAGTACTCAGCCATACTCTAAAACAAGCTGCCAACCAAACTAAAAGATCCAGAGAGTTTTACTATCCCTTGCTTAATTGGTAGTCTAAATGTTGAGAAAGCACTAGCTGATTTAGGCGCTAGCATTAATTTGATGCCATATAAAATGTTCAAACAACTTGGTCTTGGGGAACCTAAACCTACTAGGATAAGTATTCAATTTGCCAATAGATCTGTTAAATATCCTAGAGGCATTATAGAAGACGTACTTGTGAAAGTAGATAAATTCATATTTCCTATTGACTTTGTTGTGCTTGACATGGATGAAGATGTGGAAGTGCCCTTAATATTAGGGCGTCCATTTTTAGCCACTGCTAGGGCTGTAATCGATGTGGGTGATGGTAAATTGGTACTTAGAGTAGGTGACAAAGAGATTATCTTTAAAATTTATGATGCTATGAAGTTTTCTAGGGAACATGACGACTTATGTTATTTTATTGACTCTATTGATCATACTATTCAAGATTTTTTTCAGGAAACTTTACAAAAGGACATGATGGAACTGTATCTTGCTCAAGAAAAGGAGACAGATGATGAACCTAATGAGCATTGTTCAAGAAGAGTAGAATATGAAGGGATTAAGATAAACAATGAACTTAAGCAAAAACCCTCTATTGAAGAGCCTCCTGAACTGTAACTTAAACAATTACCAAACCACTTGGAATACGCATTCCTTGGAAATAATTCTATATTACCAGTTATCATTGCCTCTAACTTGCAACCCAAGGAGAAAGAGGAATTAATCCAAGTATTAAAAGACCATAAGAAGGCCATAGCTTGGAAAATTTCTGACATTAAAGGAACCAGCCCTTATTTTTGCACCCATAAAATTTTGATGGAAGATGAATACAAACAGTGTGTGCAAGCTCAAAGATGACTGAACCCTAACATGAAGGAAGTTGTAAAAGCTGAGGTAATTAAATTTCTAGATGCTGGAATTATTTATCCTATTTCTAACAATTCTTGGGTAAGTCCAGTGCAGGTTGTCCCTAAGAAATGAGGCATGACGGTTGTGACCAACGAGAAGAATGAATTAATCCCAACAAGGACAGTCTCAGGATGGAGAGCTTGCATAGACTACAGGAATTTGAATGATGCCACAAGAAAAGATCACTTCCCCTTGCCATTCATTGACCAAATGTTGGAAAGATTATCCAGACACAAGTATTACTGCTTTCTAGACAGACTCTCTGGTTACTTCCAAATCCCAATAGCTCCTAAAGATCAAGAAAAGATGACATTCACATGCCTATATGATATGTTCGCTTATCGTTGAATGCCTTTTGGATTATGTAATGCTCCTGCCACTTTTCAGCGCTGTATGATGGTCATCTTTGACGAACTCGTGGAAGATATCATGGAAGTATTTATGGATAATTTTTCGGTATTCGGTAACTCTTTCCATCTCTGTCTTAAAAATTTAAAATGAGTTTTAAGAAGATGTGAGGAAACAAAGCTTGTGCTTAACTGGGAGAAATGTCACTTCATGGTTCAAGAAGGTATTATATTAAGGCATAAAATTTCTAGTATAGGGATTGAGGTGGACAAATCTAAATTAGAAACAATCGAAAAATTACCCCCTCCTAGTTTGGTTAAGGCTACTAAAAGCTTTTTAGGACATGCTGGTTTTTATAGAAGATTTATTAAGGATTTTTCTAAAATAGATAAGCCTTTGACTAAATTGCTAGAAAAAGATATACCTTTTAATTTCAATCAAGAGTGCTTAGAAGCATTCAATACTCTAAAGGATAAATTAATTAATGCTCCAATTATAATTGCACCTTATTGGAATTTACCATTTGAATTAATGTGTGATGCAAGTGACTTTGCAATAGGTGCAGTACTGGGACAGCAGAGAGATAAGCATTTTCAACCTATCTATTATGCTAGCAAAACTTTAACATCTACACAAGAGAATTGTACTACTACAAAAAAAGAGTTGTTAGCTGTGGTTTTTGCATTTGATAAATTTCGATCATATCTCATATTATCTAAAGTTGTTGTTTACACTGACCATTCCGCCCTTCGCTACCTTTTAACTAAAACTGATGCAAAACCTCGACTTATTCGATGGATTCTCTTATTGCAGGAATTCAACTTGGAAATTTAGGATAAGAAAAGAGCTAAAAATCTCGCGGCTGATCATCTGTCCAGGCTTGAGAACTCCAATACCAGAGAACTAGATGAAGTGGAAATAAATGATTCGTTCCCTGAAGAACAATTTCTCGCTATATCTGACTCCGAGGTACCTTGGTTTGCAGAAATCGCAAAATTTTGTAGCTGCTAACATTATCCCAAAAGGGTTAACACACCAGCAAAAGAAGCGATTCTTTAATGAAGTGAAAAACTACTTTTGGGACGACCCCTTTCTGTTTCGTAGATGTGCAGATCACGTCATTAGAAGATACGTTACAATATCAGAAACATCAAAATTATTGGAACATTGCCACTCAGGGCCAACTGAAGGACACTATAGTGTAATTAAGACCGCACACAAAATGCTTGAATCAGGTTTTTATTGGCCCTCATTATTCAAAGATGCTAATAGGTACGTTACCTCATGTGACAAATGCCAATGGACAGGTAACATATCTAGACGTGATGAAATGCCTCAAAACTATTTGCTTTCATGTGAAATATTTGACATTTGGGGTATCAATTTCATGGGCCCATTCCCCATTTCATTTGGGAATAAATACATCTTAGTAGTAGTTGATTACATGTCCAAATGGGTGGAAGCCCAAGCTCTACCTACTAATGATGTTAGGGTGGTAGTACGTTTTTTTAAGAAACTCTTCTCGAGATTCAAAACACCTAAAGCAATTATCAGTGACAGGGGCACTCATTTTTGTAATACCCAATTTGAAAAAACCCTAAAGAAATACGGAGTTCATCATAAAACAGCCACCCCATACCATCCTCAAACTAATGGACAAGTTGAAGTAGCAAACCGAAAAATCAAATGGATCCTTGAAAAAATAGTAGAATCAAACAGAAAAGATTGAGCAATGAAAGTAGACGATACCTTATAGGCTTACAGAACTGCTTTGAAGACCCCCATAGGAACATCACCTTACAGACTTGTTTATGGAAAAAGTTGTCATCTACCATTCGAACTAGAGCATAAAGCTTTTTGGGCTATTAAATTTCTAAACCTTGATCCCAAAATTGCAGGAAAAAAACTAGGTTGATGCAGCTGAACGATCTTGATGAGTGGCGAGCCAATACATACGAAAATTCACACCTATATAAGGAAGCAACAAAGCGGCGCCATGACACTCGTTTAAAGCAACGAAAACAATTTGAAGTTGGAGATCTTGTCTTACTATACAACTCAAGACTCAAATTGTTTCTTGGGAAACTTAAATCACGATGGTCAGGACCTTTCGTAATTCAAACTGTTTTCCCATATGGCATAATAGAGGTAAGTCACCCATCATATGGTACTTTCAAAGTAAATGGAAAACGTCTCAAACTTTATAATGGTGAGAATTTTAAATACAATGGAGAGGAGCTACGACTCCATAAATTGCCCTGAATAAACCAACAAGGTAACAGTCGAGCTTCGACTATAAACAAGCGCTTCTCGGGAGGCAACCCGAGTACTAACGGTTTTAAATTACTTAAATTTCAAGTTTAAAACATTTAGGTCACTAATAGAGTATTTGAAGCACAGGTTCCCAACACCACACGGACGATCACACGGCCGTGCTTAAGGCCATGTGACCAACACTGATGGAAACATAGTCGTGCTATACGACCGTGCGAAAATAGGATAAAAGATTTCCCCAAACACGGGCCGCGATAAACCACCACGGCTGTGTGACATGGCCGTGGCTGAATCTGCCAAATGAACACGAGCGTGCGACATGCCCGTGTCTAGCACTCGTGGACAACACTATCAAAATAACACGGGCGTGTGCAGAGCTACACGACCATGGGAGAAGCGAATCACATCACACACGATCGTGTAACATGATCATATAACCACATGCCCTATACACACGGGCATGCCAAAAGGCCGTGTGACGACACCTTAATTTGCGATGAACATGGCCGAGCCATGACCCACACAGGCGTGTGCACTGGCCGTGCAATTTGAGAAATTAGAATAATTCTTTTATTTTATTTTTCTTTCATTAAGTTTTTAAGATTCATTTGTTTTCCTTTTAAACACGGCTTATCTTTGTGACTACTATCAAGATTATTCCCCTCACTCTCCTTTTATCATTCAAAATCATGCTTGACATCCAGATTAATTCCCAATACTCGATTTCGCCAATCCAAGAATATCATCCATTCTTAATACAGGAAGTTTCACTTCTCCCCCTATCTTATTTTTATACTCTAATATCTATCTTTGTACATTGAGGGCAATGTACATCTTAAGTGTGGGAGGTATTTATTTCATTATCAAAAAAATCCTTGAATGATTGCCTTGTTCTCTTGAAAAGCTTTCATACCATATTTAGGATAAATTTTAATTGATTTATGATTTTGATTGATATATCTTAAATTAAAACATAGGCAATTATGCATTGATTGTTTAAACTTTAAGACATTAGAGAATCAAGCATGATGAGTTGATTTTTAAGAATTTAAAATCTTAGGCTGTTTCCCCAAGGTTTAGGTATTACTTTGAGTTGGGATTCACAAGTTTTAAACATCAAAAAGCCATAATTTTTGTGAGATTTTTGAGCCTTTTGAGCATCTATTAATTATTTCATGCTCATTTTTATTGTTTCTTTGAGTGTGTCAGTAGTGAACTTTTATTCTGGTACTTGCTTGATTATTCATGTTGAGACCGTACTATTTGATTTGATATGTCAAAATGATTAAGGCACTTAGGATTAACCCACTCATGCCAAGAAAAGCCTACCTCCACAATTAACCTCTAGTGAACCCCCTTGAGCCTAACAAACGATTTCTTGTATTACCCTTAATATTAACCTTTAACCCATTATTGTTGAAATTCCCCAAATTAATTTAAGCCCTATTTTTGTAGAGATTTGAATTGAAATAGTTACTTAGCTATGTTTTATTCTACTCTGTAATTTGACTTGTTCTTAAAAAAAACATATATACATATTAGTAGTGATCTTCTGTTTGTAAGCTTCAGAAGTTAAATTCCTTAGTCTGAGAAGAAGCTTTGTTGTACGCAAGTGATGATGAACTCTTTTTCTAGTTAGGTAATTTTTCAATTCAATCTCGATTCTAAACCTTTGTTTCGGCTTGTGACCACACCCCCTAACCAAACCTCATTACAACCCTATAAAGACCTTTTGATTGATGTATCATCTTAAATTATAGTGGTGAAGATTTGATTTTCATGCAAGCCTATGGTAATGACTTTTCATTATTGACTATTGAGTGCTTCATTTATTGTCCTTAAACACCTCGAGTGATTTGAGTGAATCTGTAGTGAGGATGTGAAACACTGTGGTATTCTGAATCAAAGGTAATTACTTAAATGAGGAGAGACACCTATGTTTGCATGATTAAATACTCAACTTGGAATGTTTGAAACTTTTATGTTCTTTTAGTTGAATTATCAATGTATGATTACCTATGGATTATTCTAAGATATTATCAATAGAAATTATAAGTTGAGAAGAATTTATTTTGATTATGAGTTGAGAATTTTGCTTGAGGACAAGCAAATGCGTAAGTGTGGGGGTATTTGATAAACAATAATTTATACATATTTTTACCCCATGCTTAACATATTTTATGGATGATTTTCCATTAGAATTGGTGAATTCGATGCTCCTAATGCTTTAATTTTATGTTTTACAATTAGGAGTGTTGGAACGTCGGTGCCTCCAAGGCGCAGCGGAAAAATAAAATAATTAAAAATATTTCGGCGATCCAAACCATGGATCCATGTGTAAGGAACGTATCGGGGTGATAAAAGGTTTCAAAATTACCGAAACTTCAATTTGAGTAGACAGCGACGCCTAGGCAACGGGAATCCTGAACCACTATCGAACCAAGCCGCAACCTTTCCGATGTCGGCCTCTACGTAGTCCACCCAGTTGACAATGAACGGTAGAAAAATCTCATAAACTATTTCATTGATTTTTATGCTTGACGGCTGCTAGACCCTTTAGCATAGTTTTGGGCTTATTTATATATTATCTCTTTAGGGTTTTTACCCTTGCCATATATAACACCCTTTTAATTGGTATATCTTTTTAATGAATATTAATTCATTAAAATTAATCTGAACATAATAGTCATCATTAAAATAAATATAATAATGTTTAACCGAAAATTATAATTACATTAATTATAATAAAGATTTCGGTAAACTATATTCATTTAAACTTATATACGAACCAAATTCATATACTAATGAAATTATGTTCTGATTATGTGTACAACATCCTTGTACGTATAGTATGTTCAACAATTTGATTGCCCAATTAAATTAATTCTATAATTAATTTAATTCATCTGACAATCAGAATACAATACCAACTACGTTTTACTCCGTTCATTTCAACCATAGGGTGTGACCCTATAGGTTCTTGTAACGTTAGCAGTAATATTAGAACGATTCTAATGTTAAAAATAATGAGTGGCATCTAGCAATGCATTATTGCTACCTAAGTTACGAGAAGTCATGACTCGACATAACCTTTTGTGATTAACCTTTCATGCATTAATCCTTAAGTCCTATATCTTTGGAATGGACACAAGTCATGGAATAGTCACACTTGCATAGTCCATCCCATGTTTCTTGATACCTTAAGTGAACTATGATACACAAATAAGTATGACATCTCATATCAACTTATTTGAGCATGGCCATGCATTTCTAGCCTCACTCAATCAAGTGGCCTAAGATATTACTCCCATTATGTAGGAGGGACTTATCCTATATTGATCAACCATATCCCTCTACATAGATTGTGGTATATCCAACATCAGTCTTTATAGAACAACCAGTTACGATGTTCGTTTGACTATATCAAAATATACAACTCATGATGTTGGGATAATGATGATCTCAAGTATGAGGATCATATACATATTAATCACTATGAGTAATGTTGTGACAATTACATAATAATCCAAGAAACATACTCATAGCAGGTCAGTCCAATATGTTGTTCTCTAACACACATATTCATGTATTGATTTTGACACTCCATTTCAATGACAACTCTTTATCATCAATCAACTACATGTTAGTCTTAATGCATTATTATTGTCCTAGCCAACAATAATACTTGACTAAGGATCTTTTAAGAATAATCATATTATTCTCAGGACATTATTATAAAACAGTTTATTTATGTACACAGAAAAGAAACTGAAATAATAATGGCAACGCCTTATATCAATAAACATGATAAATCAAGTATGTTATTACAACCATCTCGTGATTGATCTTTGGGCATACTCTTACAAGGAGAGCATAGGACAGCGAAAGGAACGAGAAACGGGCCAAAAACGGAGAAAATGAGCCAAAGTATGAAATCAACACAGCCTGGACCTCCTCATACGGGCAGACCACACGGCCGTGTCAATTTGGTAGGCTCAAGCACGGCCTGAAGTAATCGTACATGGGCGTGTCACTACCGATCCCAAGGTGAATCTAATTCGGAAAAGGCTAATTTTGGAGGGCTTTTAGGCATTCCAAAGCCTATAAATACACCCTAGAGAAGGAAGAAAAGGAGGACAGAGAGGAGGGGAGTAAGGAATTACTCCAAGGAAGCCGATTATCCATCTCAGAAGCCAGATTCATTATCAAGACTGAATATCTCTCCTCAATTTCCCTTCAGGAGTTTTGGGTTTTCTTTATGTTTTGTATTCTTTATGATTCTGAAATGTTTTCTTATTTAGTTATGAACTAAATCCCCTAAATACTTAAGGGGAATGAAGCCTAAGATGAATCTTGTTATTATTTTCTGAATTGTATGATAAATATTTGACTTGTTCTTAATTATGTGTTCTTAATTCTTTTTTTGATATCCCAGGATATCGATTCAAGATAAGCTCTTATTTAGAGGAGGAATAGACCCTGTTTAAGAGTACATTTGTCATAATTAAGCGGAGTTGATTGCGTGCCTAGACATAGGGTAACAAGATTTTGCCGGATTAGGGTGAAACCTAATAAGTGGATCCATAGATCGAGTTAATGCAACCCTACAGTGTTAATTAGAGAAAAGTCTCGGTTATTCAATCTAGGGATTAGACGTTATTAGTCTTGAATAGGGATAATAACATAATTTAGGGATCTCTACGGAACAAGTTAAATGAATAAATCGTCCGATTCGGAGCTAGAATAACAAGTACAGTCTAGGTGGATTTTTCCTTAGGTATTGTCTTCATTAATCGATTTTTCCAAAAGCAATTCCCCAATTCCATTCTCTGTGCGTTCTTAGTTTAGATAATTAGTTAGTTAAAACAAAAACCTCTTTATTCTTAGGCTAGATAATAAAAAGACAGTCATTACTAGTACTTTTAGTTCCTTTGGGTTCGACAATCCGGTCTTGCTAAAACTATACTACTGTTCGATAGGTACACTTGCCTACATTGCGATAATAGTTAGTTCAAGAACGAGTAATTATAAATATTTAAAACCTATCACGAAACCATGCGATCAGGTAGCTTCGATATCTACAAAACAATTCAAACACACACACAAAGTAAGCTTTCAAAAGCTTAGCAAGCTCGTACTCAAATCATCAATAGTATATGAACATAAAATAGCAACGTATGAGTATTTGCACAATTTCAATCCGTAAAACTATATCAACTCAATGAAATTCACATACATAACTTCATCTACCACTTAGTTATTATACATACCTGAATCTTTCCGTACTTGTTCACTTTCGTACTTACCTTTTTATTGAATGTTATAAGACTTTCCATAACTTATTCATATTTTAGTCATCTGCACACTTAGTGCTATTAGATTAGCCGACGCTAAATATTTTTGCACACTTAGTGCCATCTCAAATAATCGAAATTAAGTCGGTATCGCACACTTAGTGCCTCAAGTAGCCGAAGCTAGTTAAATCGCACACTTGTGCCGAAGCTAGTTTAAATCGCACACTTAGTGCCAAAGCTTCTGATTCATCACCATATTATCCAATTCAATTATATACAACCCATGTATAATAAAGGCATCAAAACTTACTTAACATCATATTTTAAGTACGAAATTACCTCGTACTCGAAGGAGTCGACTCGAACGTTTATTCTATAATCTTTGATTTTCCTCGATCTAAATCCGAACTCCTCTTTTCTTGATCTATAAGTATTCAAAATTAATCCTTTTATTCACCAAATAATTCAATCCAATCCATAAACACATATTTAGGTAATTTGCAAACTAACCCTCACATTTTTACATTTCGACACTTTAGTCCCTATTTCACAAAATCACAAAATACACATAATTTGCATATACACAAGCTTAGCTGAATTCTCCTAGTAATCATACTAGTCCACACATTTCATTTATTTCATATTTTAACCCCTCAAAATAACATTTTTACAAATTAGCCCAATTTACTCAATTTTATCAAAAATTCAAAGACAACATATGTCAATCCAAAACATACCTTCCATAATTCACCATTTAATAACACAAAACTCATGAATTCATCCATGGCATATTTTAAAATCATCACCAAAATCAGAAATTGAAGCATAGGCTTTGTAGTCTATTAAATAACGATCACAAAAACTTAGAAATTATCAAAAACAGATAAAAAAATGAACCTTAAATCGAGCTTCCAACTAGCCGAACCGTAGAACTCTTTACCTTTTCTTTTTGTTCTTCAATTTTCGGCACAAACAAAGCATATAATGCCTATTTTCATGTTTTGTTATAACATATATTAATTTATGAAACATTTGACCATTATAACCTTTATTAAATCATTATAAATTCACCTAACACATACCCTTTTATGTCCATTCAAACTTCCAATGGTCAAATAATCACATAAGGACCTTTTCTTTAAAACGCCAATTCAAATAAGCACTCTAACAACTAGCAAACAGCTTTTACCTTTTACGCGATTAGGTCCTTTTTGCAAATTAAACACACAAACAATTAAATTTTCACACGAGACTTTCACACCTGTTAATTCACTTATCATAGGCACAAAAAATAATATTAAAATATTTTCTAACTCTAATATGTGGTCCCGAAACCACTATTCCAACTAGGGTCAAAGCCGGACTGTTACAATTCTCCCCCTTAGGGATTTTCGTCCCCGAAAATCTTACCATTAAACTGATTTGGATATTGTTGTTTCATAGCATCTTCAGGTTCCCACGTGGCCTCTTCAATACCGTGTCGATGCCACATCACTTTAACTAACAGAATCTTCTTATTACGTAACTCTTTACCCTCTCAAGCTAAAATTCGGATCAGCTTTTCTTCGTAAGTCATATCAGACTGAATTTTAATCTCAGACGGACAAATTACATGCGAAGGATTAGAACTGTACCGTCGAAGCATCGACAAACGAAATACATTATGTATCTTTTCTAACTCAGATGGTGGCCTTAATCTATAAGCAACCGGCCCAATTTGCTCAATGATTTCATACGGTCCGATGAACCTCAGACTCAACTTGCCTTTTCTACCAAACCAAACCCCTTTCTTCCACGGAGACACTTTCAGAAACTCTTTGTCGCCGATCTCAAACTCAATGTCTTTTCTTTTCAAATCTACATATGATTTCTAATGATCAGAAGCTGCTTTCAAACTATCTCGGATCACTTTCACTTTCTGTTTGGTTTCTTTTATCAAATCAACCCGATAAATCTTATTTTTGCTGAGCTCTATCCAATACAAAGGTGTACGACATTTACGACCATATAAACCTTCGTATGGTGCCATTTTGATGCTTGACTGAAAGCTGTTATTATAAGCAAATTCAATCAAAGGTAAACACTGTTCCGACTGATACGTGATATTCGTGACAGGTTTTAAATATTTATAAAGAATCGTTCTTGAAACTAACTATTATCACGATGAAGGCAAGTGTAGCTATCGAACAGTAGTATAGCTTTAGCAAGATCGGATTATTGAACCCAAAGGAACTAAAAGTACTAGTATCAAATTTTTTTTATTATCTAGCCTAAAAAATAAAAGGGTTTTATTTATCGAACTAATTAATTAAACTAAGAAATCACATAAAAGAAATTTGGGGAAAATACTTTTTGGAAAACTCGATTGATTAAGACAATACCTAAGGAAAAATCCACCTAGACTTCACTTGTTATTTGACTCTGAATCGGACGATTTATTCATTCAACTTGTTTCGTAGAGATCCCTAAGTTATATTATTATCTCTCTCGAGACTAGCAACGTCTAACCCTAGATTGAATAATTGAAATCTCTTTCTAATTAACGCCCTAGGTGCATTAACTCGATCTATGGATCCCCTTATTAGGTTTCACCCTAATCCGGCAAAATCTTATCACCCTATTTCTAGGCGCACAACTAACTCCGCTTAATTATGACAAATTTACTCTTAGACAGGGCCTATTCTTTCTTTGAATAAGAGCTTAACTTGAATCAATATCCTGGAATATCAAAACAAGAATTAAGAACACATAATTAAGAACAAGTCAAATATTTATCATACAATTCAAATAATAATAACAAGATCCGTCTTAGGTTTCATTCCCCTTAGGTATTTAGGGGTTTTAGTTCATACTAATGAAAGAACAAATCTCAAAAGAATAAAAATAACAAAACATAAGAAAACCCAAAACTCCTGAGGGAATCTGAAGGGAGATCTTCAGTCTTGATGGTGAATCCTGCTTTTGAGATAGATCGATCGGCTTTCCTTGAGCAATTCCTTGCTTCCTCCTGTACATCCCTCTACCCAAGTGACTCCTCAGGTGTTTAAATAGGCTTTGGAATGCCTAAGAGCCTTCAATATTGGCCTTTTCTGAATTGGACTAAACTTGGGCTCGGCAGGGACATGCTCGTGTGAAACGCCTGTGTGCGATTGGTTAAGATCGTGGTCAAGGTTGTTAAATGGGCACGGGGTGTGATCTACCCGTGTACATCGTGCTTTGACCTTGCCAAAGGGACACAGCCATGTGAGGAAGTCTAGGCCATGTTGTTTTCCCATGTGGGTCCATTTTCTCCGTTTTTGGCCCATTCTCTTTTTATTCTCCTATGCTCGCCTAAGTATAAAACATGAAATTAAAGGATTAGGAGCATCGAATTCACCAATTCTAAGGAGAAACCATCCATAAATGCGTTAAGCATGGGCTAAAAATATGTATAAATTACGGTTTATCAAATACCCCCACACTTAAGCATTTGCTTGTCCTCAAGCAAAATCCTCAACTCACAATCAAAATAAATTCTTCTTAACTTATAATTCCTATTAATAATATCTCAAAATAATCCATAAGTAATCATACATTAAGAATTTGACTGAAAGAACATCAAAGTTTCAAACATTCCAAGTTGAGTATTTTATCATGAAAACATAGGTGTCTCCCCTCATCTAAGTAATTACCTTCGACTCAAAATATCACAGATTTTCACATCCTCACTAAAGACTCACTCAAATCACTCGAGGTGTTTAAGGATAATACATGAAGCACTCATTAGTCAATAATGAAAAGTTATTACCATATGCTTGCATGAAAATCAAATCTCCACCACTATATATTGAGATGAACATTAATCAAAAGGTCTTTAAAGGGTTGTAACGTGGCTTTGGTTAGGGGGTGTGGTCACAAGCTGAAAGAAAAGGTTAGAATCGAGGTTGAATTGAAAAATTACCTAACTAGAAAAAGTAATTAAACATCAATTGAGTACAAGTGAGCTTTTTCTCAGAAGATGGAATTTAGATACTGCGGCTCAACAATACCGAATTACTACTAATATGTAAGTATGAATTTTTATTTTTATTTTAAGAACAAGTCAGCTACATAGAAGAGCAAAACATAGCTAAGCATTTAGTTCAAATCAAATCTCGACAAAAATAGGGATCAAATTAGGGGATTTCAACAATAATGGTTTATGGGTTAATATTGAGGGTAAATCAATTAGTGGCTTGTTAGGCTCAAAGGGGTTCACTAAGGGTTAATTATAAAGGTAGGCTTTTGTGGAGTGAGTGGGTTAAACCTAAGTGCCTTAGTATTTTGACATATCAACTCAAATGGTGTGGTCTTGACATGCATAATCAAGCAAGTTCTAGAATAACTATTCAATACTGACGCATTCAAAGCAACAATAAAAGTGAGCATGAAAGAAATGATAGATGCTCTAAAGGCTCAAAGTCTCACAAAAATTATGAGTTTTTGATGTTTAAACCTGTGAATTTCAACTCAAGATAATACCTAAACTTGGGAAAAACAACCTAAAAGTTTTTAATTCTTGAAAAATCAACTTATCATGCTTGATTTTCTAATGTCTTAAAGTTTAAACACTCAATGCATAAATGCCTATGTTTTAATTCAAGACATATCAATAAAAATCATAAATTAATTAAAATTCATTCTAATAGTGATATAAATGATTTACATGAGAATAAGACACAATTTAAGGATTTCTAATGATGATATAAAACAACCCCCACACTTAAGATGTACATTGCCCATAGTGTACAAAGATAGATATAATGAAAAAGATATATTTATAATCATAAGATAGGGAGAGAAGTGAAACTTCCTGAATGATGAATGAATTCCTTGAACTGGAGTTTTGGAGGATAATCGGCGTGAGAATGGAGGAGAATACTCTGGTGGTGGTAGAGGTTCATTAGTCCATAAGTCCTGCACCAAAAGAATATTATATTTGGTGGTAGCTATGGTCGTGGTCAAGCAGGACATGGCAGTCGTGGAGAACCTTTCCCGGGGGATTTTTTCATTCCTATGCGAGGATGAGCTTTGGAGCTCTTTTCTAACTGTGATAAAATCAGGAACTCTTTAAGAAGTATACTGAAGCATAATTACTCGTAGTGAAATAGCCGAAGAATAAAAATTGTAAAAACTCAGGATAAAATAGTATTAAAAGGAAATAAAAAAATAATTTCAAAATATAGAGATAAAAATAAAATAAAATAAATAATAGGTGTTTATAGAGAAATTGGGGACACGGCCGTGGGGTACCCCCGTGTGCTCTAAGCTCAGCCCGTGTGTTTCGTAATTTTCAAAATTAGGCGCATTGGTGTACACGGCCATGTTGCACGACCGTGTCGATCTCCGTTAGCTTCTCCCAGGCCTGTGTATGTAGGCACACGACCGTATTAAATTGACAAGTTTACCCATGGTTTCAAAACACGGGCGTGTTGCACGCTGGTGTTATTTTGGTAGTTTCACCCATGACTATGTTGCACGGCCGTGGCGACTTATCGTATCCCGTGTTGGGGAAGAAATTTTTGCCCTGTTTTCACACGGCTATATCGCACGGTCGTGTTGCATCCTGTGGTATGTGTACGGCCTACGGCACGCCCGTGTTCCTGGCCGTGTGGTTCTGAAAAGCCTGTGTTCAATGATTTGGTTAGTATGTTAGATTTTAAAAACTAAAATTTAAAGAAAGTAATATTGTTAGTGCTCGGGCTGCCTCCTAAGAAGCGCTTATTTATAGTTTAAGCTTGAATTACCTCTCTAGTGAATGGTCATGGTGATTTGAGGAGTTTATACTCCTCATTCCTGCTATGAATCCCATCAAAATAATGTTTGTGACAGCCCAAAATTAACCCTAGTCGGGAAGTGGTTTTGGGACCGCTAAACCGAGTCACCGAAAGGTTTGAATGTGATGTTTATTGTCTAGAATATGTAATCATGAATGTGTAAAAATTTCAAGCTTCGATTTAGTCGATTGCATGTGAATTTAGTCAATAGGACTTATATGGGAAAATTTTAAAATGTGATAGGTCAATGCATGAGGACCTATTAGTGCATGTGGAAGAAAAAGGGGACTTGCATGTCAAATTCCCCCTCCCTAATATGTAGTGGCCGGCCATGCTATGGGTGGAAACATGTCACCAACATGTTGTGTTAGTGATGTATGGTAAGGAAAATAAAATAATAAGCATGATAATTAAATAATGAAAGGAAGGGTGATGGAAAAAAAAATAAAATAACATGGTCTCACCCCCTTGTTGCCGTGAATTGAAGAAAGAAAAAAAAAAGTGTTCATTCTTGAACATCCTTGGCCGAATAGAGGAAAGAAAGGAAGGGGAAAAAGCTTGAGAAGGGGGGGGAATGGGTGAAGAAAACTAAGTGTTCATCTTTGTTTCTTCTAAGCCGAATGTGAAGGAAGGAATAGGGGCAAAGAACTTTCGGCCATTTGAATGCTTAATAAGGTTAGTATATTGTGTAAAGTTGTGAAATTTTAGCTTGTTTTAGGTTAATTATCATGGTTCTTACTTAGACCATGCAAAATTTTTAACTTTGATGGATGGATGGAGCATTCGGCTATGGCTATTAAAGAAGGAAATTTGATTACTTCCTTTAAGTTTTGATGAAGAATGTGTTGAGGAAAGAAATTGATCTTGCTAAAAATATAAATTCTAAATGCTCATATATGTAATACCCAAATAAAAATGCTTGATGTCTTGAACAAATATTGTTTCGATGGGTGGAATGAGTAATGTCATGTATAGGTTTCGGCTATGGATTTTCATGTTTAATATTTTTATGTTGGTGTTCAAATTGAAAATGGATGTTAGTTGTGCTATAACATTTGCTTAATGATGAAAGGATCATGAGCTTAGGGCTTGAGAGGCATTCGGCTTTGGAGTAAAAATAATAGAAATGGTGTTTAGTCAATGCAAGTGTCCATACTTGTAGAATGTATTGAGTGTTGCAATCGGCCTTAACATAGACATGTGTGTGTTCGGCCATATAAATGGGCACCTAAGTTGATGTGTATGTTCGGCCAAAGGTAAGCATGTTGATGGCTTTATCTTGACTTAGAAGGTTCGGCTAAAGGGAAAATTAGCTAATATGTCGAATTCGATTCGTGAATTCGTACATATGTGACTCTAATGTCTAATGTGTATATGGACTAAGTACCTTGAGGTTCTCTTTTGATGTTCGAGTGAATTGTATTGAATCATTTGATGTGATTAAAAATGCATATGACCATTGTGTATTTGAGCAAAAAGGTGGCCATATGACCCATCAAACTCCTTGTCATATTCGACCATAAGCTAGCAAAATGAGACTTTAATGAGTTAAATTTGTTTGATTTAGCTCTAGGAGTTAAAGGAGGTGAATCGAGCAAAGGCAAAGAAAAGGTCATCGAGTAGCCGAGTTGGAACCGTCTTACCCAACACGAGGTAAGTCATTAAGCATGTAGTTGGCGTTATTTCAAATGGTCATAATGTTTATGTATTGATGCTGAATGGAATGAATAAATATACATATATATATGCATGTACGGATGTGATAATGAAATTGTTGAATGGAAAGAAAAGAGGTAAGATGTACTGAGTTGTTGATCTCGGCACTAAACGTGCGGGTATAACCATTTACGACCATGAGATTGGCGCTAAGTGCGCGGGATTAAATTGTACAGCACTAAGTGTGCGATTTGACTATGTTGCACTAAGTGTGCGAAATGAATATGATGCACTAAGTGTGCGAATTGACCATGCGGCACTAAGTGTGCGAGTTTGACTATATAGCACTAAGTGTGCGATTTGATTACGTAGCACTAAGTGTGCGAGTTGATTATATAGCACTGAGTGTGCGGACTCAATATACATTCGTGAATCATTATGGACACTATGTGTGCGACACTATTGAGTCGATCGCGGACAGCGGATCGGGTAAGTGTCTTGAGTACTTGGCTAATAGGTGCTATGCTTATACTTGGTGTTGAGCTCCGTAAGTTTGAACCTATGTGACAAATGTACTTGAAGTCACGTACATAAAATTTATCGTAGGATGGGTGAAAGGCCGTTTAGTCGTTCGATTGTAATGAAAATAAATTGATTAATGAAAATGCTTCAATGTCCTATTGATGAGTATATGGAATGTGAATGCATGAATTGATATGAAACTGAATCGATAGGTTGGAGGAACTATGGTATGGTTCGGTATGGATGGAGTAAATTGTCTCGTTCCATTTTGTTTCCTCTTGTGATAATGTTATTGATGGATGGTAGTGCATTGCTTATGACTTACTGAGTTATAAACTCACTCGGTGTTTCCTTGTCACCCATTATAGGTTGCTTGGACTCATCTAATTTTGCGGGGTCAGGCCGTCATCGAAGTCATCACACCGGATAGCAAGTTTTGGTACTTTCTTCTTAGTTGGCTTAGAAGAACATTTTGGCATGTATAAGCTATTACGTTGTGTTTGAACCTTGGCATGTAAACTTTAAGCCATGCGAAAATGGCACGAATGTTCGATTGAGTTGGATCAAGGGTAGGCATGAAATGGACCTAGTTACTTTCGTAACAGATGCTGGCAGCAGCAGTGTCATGAGATTGAAAAATCACTAAAAATAGTAGGAGTGGAATTAATTGATGAATAAATTATGTAATCGAAGCTCGATGAGTCTGTTTTCATGAGGAAGCAACGAAAAGATCATATGGGCAGTATATTAAGAGATAATCAGATTTTTGTGGGACAGGGCCAGAACGGTTTCTGGATTCCCTGCTCCGACTTTGGAAATTCATTATAAATTAACCAGAGATAATTAGGGGTCGTACCATATATGTACAGATTCCTCTCTGAGTCTAGTTTTCATAGAAACAAACGGCATCAGTATTGAAGCCCCGTGCAGGGAGATATCCAAGTCGTAATGGGCAAAGGTCAGTGTAGTCGACCCCTGCAATATGGGAGACTTTGACTAATAAACTGTACTAATTGGCCCGACCAAAAATTCTAGAAAAAAATATATAGATGGGAACATGAGTCTAGTTTCTGGGAAAAATCACGAAATTGATTTTCGAGTTACGAAACTCAAGATATGATTTTTAAAACGACTAGTACACAGATTGGGCAGTGTCTGGAAAATAAATTTTATAAGGGGTTAAAGTCAGTTAACACCTCGTGTTCGACTCCGGTGTCGGTTTCGGGTTCGGGGTGTTACAATGTTTTAGACTGTAACACCCCTAACCTGTATCTGTCACCGAAACAGGGTTACAGAGTGTTACCAGTACATACAGAACATTTACAGATTAATCGAAACATTACTATTCACTTTCTGAGATCATATATATATAACGACCTTTATTTGGGCCCTCGAAGCCCAACATGAACATTAAAATCAAGTCGGAACTTAACCGATTTCTCATAAAATTTTTCGCTTAATTTTTTAAAAAATTTTACTTGTGAACAATACCCACATGCCCGTGTGATTAGGCCGTGTAGATTCCACACGCCTGTGTGACTTGGGACACGCCCATGTCCCTTGTCCGTGGAGTCAATTTAGGGGCACACAGCCACATCGTACGCATGTGTCCTAAAGTCGTGTTCCATACACGGCTGAGACACACGGTCGTGTCTCTACCTGTGTGGTCAATACCTAAGCTATTTTCCAAGCCTTGTTCAACCTTAATCTCTTACACACTCATACAAAATCAAAAGCATATAACATGGTATTCATTTAGTGATTAAACATTCTCAATTAAACTACAAACATAGTATTTGTATGTCATCATACATGTATCTCTCATACTCATTTTTCCTTGTCTATTATGGTACCACTTATACTTTTATACAATAATTATCATCTTAGCAAATATTTTCAGCTTAATCATCAAGCATTTATATTTAAAGCTAGATCATATCTTCATAAAATACCATATTTCAGATGCGCAGAATAAAATACTTGCCTGAGACATTTCAATCCAACTTCATACCCAACAAGCATCATATTGAAACTAGTTATATATATACATGTCATGATATGTATCATTCTCATACTGTTTTCTTATAAACATACATAATTTATTTTCCTCCTCCTTTTCTCCATTCCACATCCTTAATACATGAAACTGTTCACACGAGTCATAGCCACTCAATTATTTATAATTCGAGCTAAAGAGCTCCAAATTAAGATCCATAAATTTTCCATGAAACTAGACTCACATATCATTCCATCATAAAATTTTCATAATTTTTGGTTTAGCCAATTAGTACAGTTTATTCATTTAAGTTTCCACTATTTCACTATCCGACAGTTCTGACCCCTCTTCACTAAAAATTAATTATATCACAGTACAAAACTTGGATAATGTTCCCGTTGATTTCTATTGAAAATAGACTCATTAATGATTCTAAGTACATAAATTTTAGCCTCAAATAAATTTTCTCCAATGTTTGGTGATTTTCCAAAGTTAAAACAGGGGAACCCGAATTCATTCGGACCTTGTCTCACAAAATTCATTATATCTTATAATTTACAATTCAATTGCTTACACCGTTTCTTCTATGAGAAACTAGACTCAATAAGATTTAATTCAATATTTTTTTCATCCTCTAATTTGATTTTTAAAATTTATAGTGATTTTTCAAAGTTAACTTACTGCTGCTGTCCAAAACTGTTTTAGTTCAAGATGTTTATTACCATTTTTCCTCTAAATTTCACAGGTCATACAATTCAGTCCTTGCTCAATTAGCCCATCTATTAAGCTAATTTTTATCAATTAATATTTTATTCCATCATTTTAAACTATTACACAACCTTTGAAGATCAGAATTTTAACACAAAACCTTAATTCACAACTTTTTCAGAATTAGGTCCTAAAATCAATTTCTATAGAAATTACTTGATAAAATCATCAAACAACAAAATCAAAGCTTCAAATTCATTTTACTTCATCATAAACAGCAAACACTTATCAATGGTAGCTTTCAATTTCATCCATAAAATCAAAAACTAATGAATTAAACGCTTGGACCTAATTGTAAAAGTCACAAAAACATAAAAATCTCAAAGAAAAGGGCAATAATTGAACTCACATATGTCAAAGTATGAAAAACCAGCAACTTTCAGACCTCCCATGGCGTTTTTGCTGAAGAAAAATGATGATATCTCTAGATTTTTCAATTTTGTCTTGTTTTATATGTTTAATTTGCAAAATTTCTCATTTTGCCCTTGTTTCTCCTTTTCTTTTTGCTGATTTTCTTGCCCAACCGTCCAGCCCATATTATTTGGGTCCAATTGCCTTTTAAATCCCTCCTTTTTAATCACTTAAACTATTTAATCACAATTTAACAAATTTTGTACTATTTTCAATTTAGTCCTTTTTAATTAATTGATTAACCAAACGTTAAAATTTTCTAACGAAACTTTAATACTAACTTAATAACACTCCATAAATAGTTATAAAAATATTTATGGCTCGGTTTATGAATCTGAGGTCTCGATACCTCATTTTAAACCTAATTTACCTGATTAATTATTTTAAAATCGCAAAATTCACTAATTAAAAAAAATCTTTTAAGTTCGTGCTTGGCCCATAATTATTATTTATTAAAATTTCTAAACTTACTCGTCAGATTTAGTGATCTCAAATCACTGTTTCTGACACCACTGAAAATTTGGCTGTTACATAGACGGGTATTGTTTACCTTAAAGGTGCCAAATTTGGGATGACTTACCTTGACTGTACCAAATGGGAAAATGCTAAGTACCGTAAGAGGAATTTCTTCATTCGGTTTGGCAGTGTCAATATGAGGATCTGCGGCATCTAATGAAACTTTATCTCCAACCTTAAGTTGATTTCGTGAGGCATTGAGCTCGTTCTGGCGTAGTTTTGGTTTATCGTGTTTTCTTGGTTTAAATGTCAGCCATTCATCTGACTCATCGATTTGTAACCTTTGTTCTTCATGGTTAGGTTCTTTGTTGTGGATTGAACATGGCTCATGTGTGTCCTTCAAACTTATTTCCTGCAAAATAGGTTGAACTGTATAATCAATCTTAGTAGAACAATTTGTACAATCACTTTCAATTTTCGATGTGTTGTTCGGGTTGCGAGCTTGAAGGTTGATTGTTTCTTCTCCTACACAAAGTGTGAGTTCACCTTTGCCAATGTCAATAATTGTTCTAACAGTTGCTAAAAAGGGCCTTCCCAAAATTAAAGGAAAATTACTGTCCTCTTCTATGTCTAAAACAACGAAATCAACTGGGAATATAAATTTGTCAATTTTAACGAGTACGTCTTCAATGATACCCCTAGGAAATCTGACAGTTTTATCTGCTAATTGAATGCTCATCCTAGTTTGTTTGGGTTTCCCTAGACCTAGTTGCTTAAACAATTTGTAAGGCATAACATTGATACTAGCCCCTAAATCAGCCAACGCATTATTAACATCTAAACTACCAATTAAACAAGGAATCGTAAAACTCCTTGGATCTTTTAGTTTGTTGGGTAGTTTATTCTGAAGAATGGCTGAGCAAACCACGTTTAGCTCCACATGCGACCTTTCATCTAACTTTCGTTTATTTGCTAGAAGCTCTTTTAAAAATTTGATTGCGTTCAGCATCTATGAAACTGCTTCAATAAACGGTAGGTTAATATGTAGTTTCTTTAAAAGTTTAAGGAATTTACCAAATTGTTCGTCTGAGCGGTCTTTCCTTGTCGCATTGGGGTATGGCAGACGAGGTTTATATTCTGTACTTACCAATTTTTGTTCGTTTTGGCCTACCTCATTCTTACCTTCGCTTACCACCGGTTCTGGCCTTGGTTTTGCCACTAACCCTTCCTCATCTTGAGTGGCAATTGTGTTGAGTTGCTCCCTTGGGTTAGATTCAGTGTTGCTTGGCAGGCTACCTTGTGGTCGTTCAGAAATCAACTTGACGAGCTGTCCAATCTGAGTTTCGAGCCCTTGGGTTGATGCTTGTTGATTTTTGAGTGCCGTCTCGGTATTTTGAAAATAAGTCTCTGACACAGAGATGAATTTGGTTAGTATCTCCTCAAGGTTCAGGTTTTTCTCCTACTAGTATGGTGGTTGCTAAAAGCCTAGAGGGGGTGGTGGTTTCTGATTTCCTTGGCCTCCCCATGAAAAATTTGGGTGATTCCTCTAACCTGCATTGTAAGTATTGCTATAAGGATTGTTTTAAGATTAAGGATTATTACCCATGTAATTTAACTGCGCATTCTCCATGTTGTGGCCATAAGGTGGGTATTCTGAACTGTTTGATCCACCTTACTACGTTACTGGGTGAACTTGTGAAGAACTAAGAAAACCATCAATTTTCTTATTCAAGAGTTCTACCTGATTAGAGAGCATGGTGACTGAATCGACGTTATAAACATCGGCTGTTTTTGTTGGCTTTGTCCTCATGACTTGCCACTGATAGTTATTCAGTGATATCTTCTCTATAAATTCATAGGCATCTTCAGGTGTTTTATTATTGATAGTTCCGCCAGCAGTTACATCAACCATTTGTCGAGTCGAAGGATTCAGGCCATTATGAAAAGTTTGAACCTGTAGCCAGAGTGGTAACCCATGGTGAGGGCATCTTCGCAAAAGGTCGTTATATCTCTCCCATGTATCGTAGAGTGTTTCTAAATCCATCAGCACAAAAGAAGAGATATCATTACGTAATTTAGCTGTTTTAGCCGGTGAAAAATATTTTAGTGAAAACTTTTCGGTCATTTGTTCCCAAGTAGTGATTGAACCTCATGGTAATGAGTTCAACCATTATTTAGCCTTATTCCATAACGAAAAGGGAAACAACTGAAGGCGGATGGCGTCATCAGAAATGCCATTAATTTTAAAGGTATCGCAAAATTCTAGGAAATATGCCAAGTGAGCATTGGGATCCTCGTCCTGTAAACCATCAAACTGAACAAACTGTTGTATCATTTGAATTGTGTTAGGTTTTAGTTCAAAATTATTTGCAGCAAAAGCAGGTCTAACTATACTTGACTCAGTTTGTAACACCCCGAACCCGAGACCGACACCGGAGTCGGACACGAGATGTTAACAAACTTTGAAAAATTTTTCCAGACACTGCCCAGTCTGAGTACTAGTCGCTTCAAAAATCATATCTTGAGTTTCACAACTCGAAAATCAGTTTTGTGATTTTTCCCTGAAACTAGACTCATGTCCCCACCTATGTATTTTTTTCTAGAATTTTTGGTCGGGCCAATTAGTACAGTTTATTAGTCAAAGTCTCCCATGTTACAGGGGTCGACTACACTGACCTTTTCCCATTACGACTTGGATATCTCTCTGCACAGAGCTTCAATACTGATGCCGTTTGTTACTATGGAAACTAGACTCAGAGAGGAATCCATACATATATGATATGACCCCTAATTATCTCTGGTCAATTTATAGTGAATTTCCAAAGTCGGAACAGGGAATCCAGAAACTGTTCTGGCCCTGTTCCACAAGAACCTGAATATCTCTTACTGTACTGTTCATATGATTGTTTCGTTACTTTCATATGAAAGTATATTCATCAAGGTTCGATTAAATAATTTATTCACTATTTAATTCCACTCCTACGAATTCTTGTGATTTTTCCAATCCACACCACTGCTGCTGTCAGCCTCTGTTTTCAAAGTAAACCTTACCTATTTTCGGGGTTTCATGGACCAACTAGGGCCTTGTCATACATATGCCCACATATGATCATACTTAGCCATTCCAATGGCTGATCATTTGCTCAACACTTCCATTCCAACTATAGTTACATCATGAAACTATCTATACATTCATAAACACGAATGGTCTAATGCCATAGTCCACTTCTACAAGCCATTTTCGCATGGCTGTACACTTATACATTTCATAAAGTACTCGAAAACAACAATGGGTAGTCCTATACATGCCATATCAAAATTCAACCAAAATAGTACCCAAAAGAGCCTTTGATAGTGTGGGCGACTTCGACTTCAAGATCCCGAGTCCGATAGCTGGAGAACCAAAAATCTATAAAACAGAGGAGCAGTGTAACGAGTAAGCAATTTATGCTTAGTAAGTTTTGAGCAAGGAATTCCAGCATAAACAAAGAATAACACACAATTAGCTAAACGGAATATTTCACAATACGCAATTTACCGATATCAAACTTGTTTCACAACATTAACAACCCTTATGTACATACACAATAGACTAACTTAGCCGAAGGCCGGTAGCTCGTTTATCAACTGAGCGAACATTTATTTGTAAGGGCTCGCTTAAATTCAACACATACGTAACATATCCCCATATTGGGATGTTTTTCGAGTATTCGCTGGAATTTTACAGCAAGCTCATTCATTACCAAATCACGTACCTTCGGAATTTAACCGGATATAGCTCCTCGTTCAAATGCCTTCGGGACATAGCCCGGTTTTAGTAACTCACACAATGCCTTCGGGACATAACCCGGATTTAATAACTTGCACGAATGCCTTCGGGACTTAACCCGGATTTAGTATCTCGCACAAAGGCCTTCGGGGCTTAACCCGGAATTTGTATCTCGCACAAATGCCTTCGGATCTTAGTCCGGATATATTCACTTAGCACAAAGCCTTCGGGACTTAGCCCGGACCGCATTCAATTAATCATGCACATCTAACAATAATTCATGGCACATTCATATTTCATTTTCATTTGCGAAACTCAAACACAAGGCACATATCGTCCTTGCACATCCGGCTCAATAGCCTCACATAGAGCATGATTTAATCACATCGTAATTTAAGCTCTCTTACTCAAGAACTTACCTCGGGTGTTGTCGAACGATTCCGCTAGCTATTCAACCACTTTTTCCTTCCCTTTATCGGATTTATTTCCCCTTTGCTCTTGAGCTTAATTAAACAAATAAATTGATTTCATCATTTAGGCATCAAAAAGATGAACACAAGGCACTTAGCCCATATTTATACATTAGACATTAAAGTCTCATACATGCAAAAATCATGCATCAACACAACATATTAGCTAATTTCTTTCCCCTTGGCCGAATATGCATGTCTATTTTTGGGGTCGATTTCAACACTTAATACACACATATACACACTAGTAAAGCATCCTCCCCCTTTTCATCAATTTAACACATGCATTGCTCATTAACATGCAAAGTTACATTCGGCCTTAGCACACATCTTGCTAGCCGATTATTCTCCATTTAGCAACCAATGCACATATGTGCTCACACAAAAATGCTAAAAAGGAGGTTCAAGAATCATCAAGCCATCATCACATGCATCATTAACAAGCTTCATATTTTGCATGCAATGGCATTAACACAACCTCCACCTAGGCCGAATCTTAACTCATCCTCATGCCTCATCACCACAACATCAAACACCAACCAAGAATGATGCATCCATGGTCAAGTGCCATTTCCATCACATAGCAAGATTTAGACCATGGGCTAGGTAGAACTCAAGCTAACAACTAAAACATGCATGCATCTCATGGAACATCATCAAACATACCTTAGCCTAGCTACATGCATGGCCGAATCTCTTCACCTTTCTTCTTCTTTCCTCCTTAAAATTTTTGGCCAAGGATGAACCAAAGGATGAGAAATTTTTTTCTTTGTTTTTCTTTCTAATTTAGGCTAAATGAAGGTGAGAAAAGGATGAACAAAGATCTTCTCCTCTCTTTTCTTTAGCTCACGGCAATGGGGGGGAAAAGAATCAACTACACACTTTTTTTTTGTGTATTCATCATACTCCTTTTCATTATTTAATTTCCATGCCTATTATTTTATTTTTTTCCACCCATGATGCACCAACAAAACATGTCTATGACATGTCTTGGCCATCAAACTTGGTCTACCATGCTTGTCATGGCCGGCCACTACTAGTAGGGGGGGAATTTGACATGCAAGTCCCCCCTTTGTCCACATGCACTAATAGGTCCTCACACATTGACCTATCACATTTTAGAATTTTCTCACATAAGTCCTATTGACTAAATTCACATGAAATCAACCAAATTGAAGCTTGAAATTTTCACACATTCATAATTACATATTCTAGACAATAAGTATCACATTCAAACATTTCGGTGACTCGGTTTAGCGGTCCCAAAACCACTTCCCGACTAGGGTCAACTTTGGGCTGTCACAACTCTCCCCCACTTAAGAAATTTTCGTCCCCGAAAATCTTACCGGTAAATAGGTTTGGGTATCGTTCTTTCATCGAGCTCTCGGTCTCCCAAGTAGCTTCCTCGATCCCGTGTTTGAGCCATAACACCTTTACTAGCGGAACTCTTTTGTTTCGCAACTCCTTCACTTCACGAGCTAGGATACGCATCGGTTCTTCTTCATAGCTCATGTCGACTTGAATTTCAACCTCTGATGGGCTAATTATATGCGATGGATCAGATCGATAGCGTCGAAGCATCGAAACATGAAAGACGTCATGAATCTTTTCAAGCTCCGGGGGCAAAATCAATCTATACGCAATCGGACCAACTTGTTCGGAGATTTCGTACGGCCCAATGAATCTTGGGCTCAACTTGCCCTTACGGCCGAACCTGAGTATCTTTTTCCAAGGTGAAACCTTAAGGAACACTTTGTCTCCCACCTGATACTCGATGTCTTTTCGTTTCAAATCTGCGTACGACTTCTGACGATCCGTGGCTACCTTCAGACTTTCACGGATTACCTTTACTTTCTGTTCAGCATCTTTAATCAAATCAACTCCGAAAATTTTACTTTCACCGAGCTCGGTCCAAAACAATGGTGTACGGCATTTACGACCGTACAAAGCCTCGTAAGGTGCCATCTTAATACTTGATTGAAAACTATTGTTGTAAGCGAATTCAATCAAAGGTAAATACCGTTCCTATGAACTACTGAACTCGAGGATGCAACATCTCAACATATCCTCAAGTATCTGAATTATCCGCTCGGATTGACCATCGGTTTGGGGGTGAAAAGCAGTGCTAAAATGCAGCTTGGTACCCAGAGCTTCTTGCAATTTCTTCCAAAATCGCGAGGTGAATCTCGGATCTCTATCCGACACGATAGAAACAGGTACCCCGTGTAATCTCACAATTTGATAAACGTACAATTCAGCTAGTTTATCCAATGAAAAATCCGTACGTACGGGGATGAAATGAGCCGACTTAGTCAGTCTATCAACAACAACCCATATAGCATCCTTCTTACTTGCTGACAAGGGCAGTCCGGACACAAAGTCCATTGTGACTCGATCCCATTTCCACTCGGGTATCATGATCGGCTGGAGTAATCCTGAAGGCACTTGATGTTCCGCTTTCACTTGTTGACATATTAAACATCTCGAAACAAAGTCGGAGATGTCCCGTTTCATACCATGCCACCAAAATTGACGTTTCAAATCGTTGTACATTTTCGTACTCCCCGGGTGAATTGACATTCGGCTACAATGGGCTTCGTTCAGAATCATCGAAATGAGTTCCGAATTCCTTGGAACACACAAACGATTTCTGAACCTCACACAATCATCATCATCAATTTGAAACTCCGATTCCTCGTTCGGAAAACACTTAGCCCGTTTTGCAACCAATTCATCATCGACTTTCTGAGCTTCACGAATTTGGTGAGTCAATAATGGTTTAGCTTTTAATTCAGCTACTAACACATTGTCTGGTAGAACAGACAAATGCACGTTCATCGCTCGTAAAGCAAACAATGACTTCCGGCTTAAGGCGTCCGCAACCACGTTAGCCTTTCCCGGGTGGTAATCAATGACAAGCTCGTAATCTTTCAACAACTCAAGCCAACGTCTTTGTCGCAGATTCAAGTCTCGTTAGTCATCAAATATTTGAGACTTTTGTGATCCGAAAATACATGGCACTTCTCACCAAACAGATAATGTCGCCATATTTTTAAAGCAAACACGATGGAAGCTAGTTCGAGATCATGAGTCGGATAATTCCTCTCGTGTGGCTTCAATTGTCTCGACGCATAGGCCACGACTCGACCTTCTTGCATCAATACGCAACCCAACCCAAGTAGGGATGCGTCACTATAAATGACAAACTCTTTACCTGATTCGAGTTGCACCAAAATTGGAGCTTCAGTCAAATGAGTTTTCAGTTGGTCGAAACTTTTCTGACATTTCTCCGTCCACTCGAACTTAACATCCTTTTTAAGTAGCTTCGTCATTGGTGTGGCTATCATCGAGAAACCTTTCACAAATCGTCGGTAATAACCGGCGAGCCCCAAAAAGCTCCGAACTTCAGTAATATTTCTCGGAGGTTTCCAGTCAAGTATGGCTGAAATTTTGTTCGGGTCAACTCGAATACCCGACGCGGATACCACATGACCCAAGAAGCTAACTTCTCTTAACCAGAACTCACACTTACTGAACTTAGCATATAACTGCTTATCCCACAAAATTTGCAGCACTAGCCTCAGATGCTCAGCATGTTCGGTCTCATCTCTTGAATAGACCAAAATGTCATCAATGAACACAACTACGAACCGATCCAAATACGGTCTGAAGATCCGATTCATCAAATCCATAAATACTGCAGGGGCATTAGTGAGCCCAAACGGCATCACTAAGAATTCGTAGTGACCATATCTCGTTCTGAAGGCAGTTTTAGGAATATCTGAATCTCGAATTCGCAACTGATAATAGCCCGATCTCAAATCTATTTTTGAGAACACTGAGGCTCCCTTCAGTTGGTCGAACAAATCATCGATGCGCGGCAACGGATATTTGTTCTTTATCGTCACTTTATTCAGCTGACGATAGTCAATGCACAACCTCATGGTTCCGTCCTTCTTTTTCACGAACAATACTGGTGCACCCCAAGGTGAGAAACTTGGTCGAGCGAAACCTCTATCCGTCAGTTCTTGCAACTGAGCTTTCAACTCCTTTAACTCGGTTGGTGCCATACGATACAGAGCTATCGAAATCGGCGTAGTCCCAGGTACAAGCTCAATACCAAACTCTACCTCCCGAACAGGTGGTAAACCCGGTAATTCTTCCGGAAAAACATCCGGGTATTCACAAACCACCGGCACAGATTCGGGTTTCTTTTCTAATTCTTTGTCATCAAGTACATACGCAAGGTATACTTCGCACCCTTTTCTTACATATTTCTGTGCCAACATTGCTGATATTACAGCTGGCATCCCCTCCAAGTCCGCAGACTCAATTCGGACTACTTCGTTATTTGCGCACCTCAAATCAATAGTCTTGCTCTTGCAATTCACAATCGCATCATGCGCGGTCAACCAATCCAAACCAAGGATAACATCAAATTCATCAAACGGCAAAAGCATCAAGTCCGCCGGAAAACAGGAACCTCGAATTTCCAGGGGACATTTCTTACACACTTTGTCGACAAGCACGTAATGACCCAAGGGATTTGACACCCGAATTACGAACTCAGTAGACTCAATAGGTAAAGTCTTACTGGATGCTAAGGTTTCACATATGTAAGAATGAGTAGAACCGGGGTCAATCAAAGCAATTACATTAGTATCAAAGAGAGTGAATGTACCGGTAATAACATCAGGCGAAGAAGCATCCTCGCGGGCACGTATAGCATAAGCTCTAGCAGGCGCACGAGCTTCGGATCTGGTTATATCATCTCTAGATCCTCTCTGACCACCACTAGCATTGCCCGTATTTCCAGATGGTCTACCTCGAGCAGTGGTAGCACCCGGTTTCCCACTCTGATTTTCATTCTGTTCAAACAACCTCGGGCAATCTTTAATGAAGTGGTCAACTGATCCGCACTTGTAACAGGAGCGGTCAGGGAATATACAACTCCCCGAATGCCATTTACCGCAATATCGACATTTCGTTCTATCTCGACGTTCATTCCCAACACTGGCGACCGAAGTGCCTCGTGTACCCACAGGGGGTCGATCACGATCTCGTCTAAAAAGGCCCGAAGTGCCTCTAAACTGGCCCGCATCATCTCGAAATCTCTTCGATGTCTGTTGAAGAGACCTTCCCGAGGATCTTTTACGAAACTCTCCAGTTCCCTCATCAACTCTTTGCTTTTCTTTTCTAAGCTCTTCGGCTTTACAAGCTCGTTCAACAAGTACCACGAACTCTCGTATTTCAAGAACGCCAACGAACATTTTTATATCTTCATTCAGCCCATCCTCGAAGCGTTTACACATAATAGCTTCGAACGAAACACATTCCCGAGCGTATTTGCTAAGTCTAACAAATTTTCGCTCGTAATCAGTAACCGACATGGAGCCTTGCTTAAGCTCAAGAAATTCCTTCCGTTTTTGATCAACAAATCTCTGACTGATATACTTTTTCCGAAACTCAGTTTGGAAAAACTCCCAAGTTACTTGCTCTCGGGGCACAACAGAAGTCAGAGTACTCCACCAATAGTAGGCAGAATCACGTAGCAAGGAGATAGCACACTTTAGGCATTCATCGGGTGTACAAGATAGCTCATCGAGTACCCGGATAGTGTTGTCCAGCCAAAATTCAGCTTGCTCGGCATCATCGCTATCCATAGCCTTAAATTCAGTAGCCCCATGTTTTCGGATTCTGTCAACTGGGGGCTTATTTGACCTTATTTGGTCTGTTACCGGTGGTATTGTAGGTGCGGGGGTAGTATTTGTCGGGAATGGAGGTTGTGGAACAGCCATATTAGTTCGAATGTATTGGTTGAACCAATCATTCATCACGCTATAGAATGCTTGTCTAGCTTCATCATTCGGATTACTAGCATTAGGTTGAGAGTCTGCCGGCACTGTCCCTTGTGCGGGAGCAGGCGCTACACTCTCAAGATCATCAGCTACCTCTCGGTCACGATCGGGATCCATTACTATAAACACATTTACAATTGTCAGAAATCACCACACTATCAAGTAATCACATAAAATGGCATGTATAGCTAGACCCAAAACATTACGGTAGTCCTAGAATCGACTAAACCGTAGCTCTGATACCAATTTATTTGTAACACCCCGAACCCGAGACCGACACCGGAGTCGGACATGAGATGTTAACAAACTTTGAAAAATTTTTCCAGACACTGCCCAGTCTGAGTACTAGTCGCTTCAAAAATCATATCTTGAGTTTCACAACTCGAAAATCAGTTTTGTGATTTTTCCCTGAAACTAGACTCATTTACCCACCTATGTATTTTTTTCTAGAATTTTTGGTCGGGCCAATTAGTACAGTTTATTAGTCAAAGTCTCCCATGTTACAGGGGTCGACTACACTGACCTTTTCCCATTACGACTTGGATATCTCTCTGCACAGAGCTTCAATACTGATGCCGTTTGTTTCTATGGAAACTAGACTCAGAGAGGAATCCATACATATATGGTATGACCCCTAATTATCTCTGGTAAATTTATAGTGAATTTCCAAAGTCGGAACAGGGAATCCAGAAACTGTTCTGGCCCTGTTCCACAAGAACCTGAATATCTCTTTCTGTACTGTTCATATGATTGTTTCGTTACTTTCATATGAAAGTAGATTCATCAAGGTTCGATTAAATAATTTATTCACTATTTAATTCCACTCCTACGAATTCTTGTGATTTTTCCAATCCACACCACTGCTGCTGTCAGCCTCTGTTTTCAAAGTAAACCTTACCTATTTTCGGGGTTTCATGGACCAACTAGGGCCTTGTCATACATATGCCCACATATGATCATACTTAGCCATTCCAATGGCTGATCATTTGCTCAACACTTCCATTCCAACTATAGTTACATCATGAAACCATCTATACATTCATAAACACGAATGGTCTAATGCCATAGTCCACTTCTACAAGCCATTTTCGCATGGCTGTACACTTATACATTTCATAAAGTACTCGAAAACAACAATGGGTAGTCCTATACATGCCATATCAAAATTCAACCAAAATAGTACCCAAAAGAGCCTTTGATAGTGTGGGCGACTTCGACTTCAAGATCCCGAGTCCGATAGCTGGAGAACCAAAAATCTATAAAACAGAGGAGCAGTGTAACGAGTAAGCAATTTATGCTTAGTAAGTTTTGAGCAAGGAATTCCAGCATAAACAAAGAATAACACACAATTAGCTAAACGGAATATTTCACAATACGCAATTTACCGATATCAAACTTGCTTCACAACATTAACAACCCTTATGTACATACACAATAGACTAACTTAGCCGAAGGCCGGTAGCTCGTTTATCAACTGAGCGAACATTTATTTGTAAGGGCTCGCTTAAATTCAACACATACGTAACATATCCCCATATTGGGATGTTTTTCGAGTATTCGCTGGAATTTTACAGCAAGCTCATTCATTACCAAATCACGTACCTTCGGAATTTAACCGGATATAGCTCCTCGTTCAAATGCCTTCGGGACATAGCCCGGTTTTAGTAACTCACACAATGCCTTCGGGACATAACCCGGATTTAATAACTCGCACGAATGCCTTCGGGACTTAACCCGGATTTAGTATCTCGCACAAAGGCCTTCGGGGCTTAACCCGGAATTTGTATCTCGCACAAATGCCTTTGGATCTTAGTCCGGATATATTCACTTAGCACAAAGCCTTCGGGACTTAGCCCGGACAGCATTCAATTAATCATGCACATCTAACAATAATTCATGGCACATTCATATTTCATTTTCATTTGCGAAACTCAAACACAAGGCACATATCGTCCTTGCACATTCGGCTCAATAGCCTCACATAGAGTATGATTTAATCACATCGTAATTTAAGCTCTCTTACTCAAGAACTTACCTCGGGTGTTGTCGAACGATTCCGCTAGCTATTCAACCACTTTTTCCTTCCCTTTATCGGATTTATTCCCCCTTTGCTCTTGAGCTTAATTAAACAAATAAATTGATTTCATCATTTAGGCATCAAAAAGATGAACACAAGGCACTTAGCCCATATTTATACATTAGACATTAAAGTCTCATACATGCAAAAATCATGCATCAACACAACATATTAGCTAATTTCTTTCCCCTTGGCCGAATATGCATGTCTATTTTTGGGGTCGATTTCAACACTTAATACACACATATACACACTAGTAAAGCATCCTCCCCCTTTTCATCAATTTAACACATGCATTTCTCATTAACATGCAAAGTTACATTCGGCCTTAGCACACATCTTGCTAGCCGATTCTTCTCCATTTAGCAACCAATGCACATATGTGCTCACACAAAAATGCTAAAAAGGAGGTTCAAGAATCATCAAGCCATCATCACATGCATCATTAACAAGCTTCATATTTTGCATGCAATGGCATTAACACAACCTCCACCTAGGCCGAATCTTAACTCATCCTCATGCCTCATCACCACAACATCAAACACCAACCAAGAATGATGCATCCATGGTCAAGTGCCATTTCCATCACATAGCAAGATTTAGACCATGGGCTAGGTAGAACTCAAGCTAACAACTAAAACATGCATGCATCTCATGGAACATCATCAAACATACCTTAGCCTAGCTACATGCATGGCCGAATCTCTTCACCTTTCTTCTTCTTTCCTCCTTAAAATTTTTGGCCAAGGATGAACCAAAGGATGAGAAATTTTTTTCTTTGTTTTTCTTTCTAATTTAGGCTAAATGAAGGTGAGAAAAGGATGAACAAAGATCTTCTCCTCTCTTTTCTTTAGCTCACGGCAATGGGGGGGAAAAGAATCAACTACACACTTTTTTTTTTGTGTATTCATCATACTCCTTTTCATTATTTAATTTCCATGCCTATTATTTTATTTTTTTCCACCCATGATGCACCAACAAAACATGTCTATGACATGTCTTGGCCATCAAACTTGGTCTACCATGCTTGTCATGGCCGGCCACTACTAGTAGGGGGGAATTTGACATGCAAGTCCCCCCTTTGTCTACATGCACTAATAGGTCCTCACACATTGACCTATCACATTTTAGAATTTTCTCACATAAGTCCTATTGACTAAATTCACATGAAATCAACCAAATTGAAGCTTGAAATTTTCACACATTCATAATTACATATTCTAGACAATAAGTATCACATTCAAACATTTCGGTGACTCGGTTTAGCGGTCCTGAAACCACTTCCCGACTAGGGTCAACTTTGGGCTGTCACACAGTTCCTGTTAAATTAGGTTTAGCATAATCATACATAGTGCGTGGAGTAGAATTCTGATTTACTGGATCAGCAGCAATCGCAGGAGGTAGCGAATTTTCTTGGTTTTCAGCCATCTCCTCGGTTGTGGTTGAAGTATCGTCCTCTTGCTCGTCCTCTGTGTATCTTAGGCTTCGTCTTATTTCTCTTCCGTTTCTGTGAACTGTGTGGTCAATCTCACCGTCAAAAAGCAGTGGTCCTGACGGGTTTCTTCTGGTTATAAACCAGAAAAACCTGTCAGAAGAAGAAAAATGAAGAATTAGAAAAGAAAATAAAAATTTAATTTGCAATAAAAGTAAAATGGCTAAAGTAATAAAAATATCTTAGTTCCCCGGCAATGGCGCCAAAAACTTGATACGTGATATTCGTGACAGGTTTTAAATATTTATAAAGAATCATTCTTGAAACTAACTATTATCACGATGAAGGCAAGTGTACCTATCGAAAGTAGTATAGCTTTAGCAAGACCGGATTATCGAACCCAAAGGAACTAAAAGTACTAGTATCAACTTTCTTTTTATTATCTAGCATAAAAAATAAAAGGGTTTTGTTTATCTAACTAATTAATTAAACTAAGAAATCACAAAAAAGAAATTTGGGGAAAATACATTTTGGAAAACTCGATTGATTAAGACAATACCTAAGGAAAAATCCACCTAGACTTCACTTGTTATTTGACTCTGAATCGGACGATTTATTCATTCAACTTGTTCCGTAGAGATCCCTAAGTTATATTATTATCTCTCTCGAGACTAACAACGTCTAACCCTAGATTGAATAATTGAAATCTCTTTCTAATCAACGTCTTAGGGTTGCATTAACTCGATCTATGGATCATTTTATTAGGTTTCACCCTAATCTGAAAAAATCTTGTCGCCCTATCTCTAGGCGCGCAACCAACTCCACTTAATTATGACAAATTTACTTTTAGACAAGGTCTATTCCTCCTCTGAGTAAGAGCTTAACTTGAATAAATATTCTGGAATATCAAAACAAGAATTAAGAACACATAATTAAGAACAAGTCAAATATTTATCATACAATTCAGATAATAATAACAAGATCTGTCTTAGGTTTCATTCCCCTTAGGTATTTAGGGGTTTTAGTTAATACTAATGAAGGAACACATGTCAAAAGAATAAAAATAACAAAACATAAGAAAACCCAAAACTCCTGAGGGAATCTGAAGGGAGATCTCCAGTCTTGATGGTGAATTCTGCTTCTGAGATAGATCGATCGGCTTTCCTTGAGAAATTCCTTGCTTCCTCCTATGCATCCCCATGTGTAAGTGCCTCCTCAGGTGTTTAAATAGGCTTTGGAATGCCTAAGAGCCCTCAAAATTGGCCTTTTCCGAATTGGACTAAACTTGGGCTCGGCAAGGACACGTCCGTGTGCGATTGCTTAAGGCCGTGGTCAAGGCTGTTAAATGGGCACGGGCGTGTGATCTACCCGTGTAAATCGTGCTTTGACCTTGCCAAAGGGACACTACCGTGTGATACACCCGTGTGAGGAAGTCCAGGCCGTGTTGTTTTCCCATGTGGGTCCATTTTTTCCGTTTTCTGTCTGTTTCTTGCTCTTTTTATTCTCCTATGCTCACCTAAGTATAAAACATGAAATTAAAGGATTAAGAGCATTGAATTCACCAATTAGAAGGAGAAACCATCCATAAATGCGTTAAGCATGGGGTAAAAATATGTAAAAATTATGGTTTATCACCCACGTACCTTAAAACTCAAGAATACAACATCTCAACATATCCTGAAGTATCTGAATAATCCGTTCGGATTGACCATCTATTTGTGGATGATAAGCAGTGCTAAAATGCAATTTAGTACCCAGAGCATCTTGCAATTTCTTCCAAAATCTCGATGTAAATCTCAAATCTCTGTCTGACACTATAGACAATGGCATACCATACAGTCTCACTATATCAAAAATGTATAATTCAGCTAATTTATCAAGTGAATAATCAGATCGAACTGGAATAAAATGAGCCGATTTCATCAATCGATCAACTACAGGGGCAAACCCGACACAAAGTCCATAGTTACTCGATCCCATTTCCTCTCCGGAATCATAATCGGTTGTAATAATCCAGATGACACCTGATGTTCAGCTTTGACTTGTTGACAGATCAAACATTTAGAAACAAAATTAGAGATATCTCTTTTCATTTTGGACCACCAATAATGCTGCTTCAGATCATTAAACATTTTCGTACTGCCCGGATGCACAGATAATCGACTACTGTTGGCTTCACTCATAATCATTTGAATTAAATCTGAATTTCTGTGGCAGCCCTAAATTGACCCTAGTCAGAAAGTGGTTTCGGGACCACAAAACCGAGTCACAAAAATAATTAACCGTCATATTTGATGCTTATTATGTGTATATATGCATGTGTGAAAATTTCATGTTTGAATTTAGTCAATTGCATGTGAATTTAGTTAATAGGACTTATGTGTGACACTTTTGAAATGTGATAGGTTAATCTATAAGGATCTATTAGTGCATGTTATGAAAATAATGGGTTTGCATGTCAAATTTCCACTTATGACAAGTAGTGGCCGGCCATGATGGGTTATATACATGCAATATGTATTAATTATTAGTTAGTAGCTTTATATTATATAATATAAATAAATAAATAAAAAGGAAAAATAATTGAAATAAGGAAATGAAGGGTGATGAAAACAAAGCTTGAGTTTCTTTCTTCTTGGCCGAATGTAAAGAGGAAGATGGGAGAAAGGCATTCGGTCATCTTAAGTGAGCATTAAGGTAAGAAGTTATGTTAATTCTTGAAATTTTGGTTAATCTTGAATGAGGTATCAAGTTATTTTAGTAACCCATGTCGAATTTTTGATTGTGGGAATGAGTAGGGCTTTCGGCTATGGTAATTAATAAGGGTGATGGTTCTTTCGGCTATGGTAATTAATAAGGGTGATGGTTGTTGTTTCATGATAAATTTAGATGAAAAATGGTAGATGAGTGTTTGAACTATACAAATGAGCATATGTGAGCATTGGGTGCTAAGGGAAAAGAATCGGCTACCTTATTATGTACCAAGACCGAATGTGAATTTGATTATGTTTGAGTAATTTATGTACTTAAAATTGATGTAGTATAAGTTACCATGTTCTTGCCGAATATGTAATTGATAAAGGAGGAGTTTGTTATTGAACGTTAGGCTAAGTCCCTAGTGGATGGATGAATTGATAATAATTGTGTATAAAGATTTGCTTTACTATGTTTTTGTTAACAAGATGAGAAATGAGTTAAGATGGTCTTGTGATATGGTTGCTAAGTGGTATGGAAATGTTTGGTAATGACTAGCCATTGGAATGGCCAATCATGGTCCTATTGGTGCTACGTACGTCATGGCTAATCGGGATTTCCCTTGAAAATAATGTATGTCAATTTGCTAGTTGATTCATGGAAAATTATGAAATAGGTAAAATCTACCTTAAAATAGATGCTGACAGCAGCAGTAATGTAAGTTCGAAAAATCACTAAAAATAGTAGGAATGTAATTAAATAATGAATAAATTATGTAATCGAACCTTGATGAGTCTATTTTCATATGGAAGAAGCGAAACGACCATATGAGCCGTATTTTATGAGATGTTTAAGTTTTCTTGAAACAGGGCCAAAACGGTTACTGGATCCCCTGTTCTGACTTTGGAAATTTACCATAAATTAAACAGAAATAATTAGAAGTCATTCTTTATATGAAAAGATTCCTTTTTGAGTCTAGTTTCATTAGAGACAAACGGCATAAGTATTGAAGCCCTGTACGGGGAGATATCGAAGTTGTAATGCATGAAGGTCAGAGTAGTCGAACCCTAAAATAGGGGAGACTTTAACTAATAAACTGTACTAATTGGCCTGACCAAAAATTCTAGAAAACAATTTGTAGATGGATATATGAGTCTAGTTTCAGGAAAAATTTACGGAATCAGTTTTCAAGTTTTGGAACTCGAGATATGATTTTTAAGGTGACAGTGACGCAGTTAGCCAGCTTGTATGGAAATTTTAAAATGAACTGTGAAAATAAATGAATTAAGTTCGTTAACACCTCGTGTTCGACTCCGGCAACGGTCTCGGGTGCGGGGCGTTACAATTCAAATGGTTGTTTAAATAGTATTCGGTTTATTAGTATATGTATAATTAGTTAAAGTGTAAACTTTGCATGTGTATTAAAGGTTTTTATGTGATATTCGGCCTTGGGAAATCTAAGCTTAAAAAGGTTTGAATGTTAATTGGGTTGTCTCTTTAATGGCCGAATGTGCTAAAAGCTAATGCATGATTTAGTTTAATCGATGTAATGATACAAATTATGATATTTACTTATGGTTTTGAAGTATAGAAAATTTGTTAAGTTGATTAAGTGGTTGCCGAATGTGAAATTTAGGTAAGGAAATGTGTACAAATAATATTTGTATGGATAATTGGTTTAAAGGGGTCGGCATTATACATTGTTGATATGGTGCTATTAATGTAAAGCACTTTAGTATAGACGTATATACATATGGTCACTTAGAACGTATTGAGATGGCCGAATAAGGCTAACGATGAGTATGCTTTGATTTTCTATAATACTTAGTAATTTGTTTAAGGTGATTAAAGATGTGTACGATTATTTTATATTGAGCTAAAAGTAGTTATATGGCCTATTAAATTTCTTGTAGTATTCGGCCATAAGCAAGCACAATGGGATTTTAATAAGTTAAATTTGTTTTAGATTAAGCTCAAGAGCTTAAGGAGCCTAATTCGGATAAGGGAAAAGCTAAACTAACCAAATAGCCGATTCGTAGTCGTTCGACGACATTCGAGGTAAGTCTCTAAGTAATTAAACTTATTTTGAGTTTTGATTAATGGATACTATTATAGAAATGGCTAAATTGAAAAATATGACGTGGCCATGATATGTTCTAAGGCCGAATGGAAAATTTTACGTATTTGAATCAATTTACTAATGTGATTTTGTACCTAAGACGAAATAAAATGACAAGGCGTAATATCTAGCTTAAGATCGAATGGCCAATGTGATGAATGTGAAAGTGTGTATATGTGATAAGGCCGAATGGCCAATGTGATATATGTGTAAGTGGATATGTGATAAGGCTGAATGACCAATTGTGAAAAGTGTGCAATATTAGATATTTATTGAGGCCAAAGTTAGTAAAAATATAAATATATATTAAATGAATTGTGCTGAGATTGCATCCGGGTTAGAGACCCGCTGGCTTCATGCTGGGATTGTATCCGGGTTTAAAGTCCCGCAGGCTTAATGCTGGTGAATCAAGTAAGATTATGATCTTGAATGTTCGCAATGAGCTACCATCAAGTAAGTACTATACATTTAAGATGTTCAGATACATATTACCTCCTCATTTGTAAGTTTACCTCAAAGTGAATCTAGCATTCAAGAAAAACGTATATGTGATTGATTATTATATTGCGAAAATGAGGATGACCTAATCAGTCTTGGTATGCTTGTATAATGTAGTATATACTAAGCTTTCATGTATGTAATCGTGTACATTCGGCCAACGATTCGGTGAATTATTAGTATTAAAGAACGATACATATGTGGGAATGATTATTATATCTTTGAATAAGGGAATAATCTATTCGGTCAATGGTTGTTAGTATGACAAAGTATTCGATTTAAATTTATCGTATGAGCTTTAAGTAAAGAAAAGTATGTGCTGAGATTTATATATGTAATTGTGCATATTCGGCCAAAAAGGCCTTATAAATTGAGAATAAATTGTATTCGGCTAGATGTACAAATGCAAGGGAAGGATTGTATTTTGTCAACCTACGTATATGTGATAAGGTTTATGTTTGGTTCTTTGCGTACCCATACTGTAATTCAATACATGCCACGTTGAAATACTCGAAAGTTTGATGCGATTATGAAATAAGGAATTAAGTTTTTATATATATATATATTCATGTATGTGCATGAAACGAGTACATTTGAGCAAGTGATTATGATTATTGAAAGAGTATATGTTATGCTAAATGAGTAGTGACTCTATGAATCTATTCATGATAGATTATGATATTACTATGTACTTCTAAATATGGAAACTAAACGTGGTAAAAGTATTATGTTTTAGTTTGATTGATTGAATTAGAAGTAGATATGAGGTTTCTAGATGCGAAAGACTATGTGAATCAAATTTGGAAGAAATAGATAAACTATATATGCGTGCATGAGGTTTGAACTATTTGACGGAATGGTGAGATCTCTTGATATTGTTAAACGGGGTTTCTGCAAGGTCTAAGACGATGAGGCTTAGTAATGAAACGACAGTTAAAGATGTTCAATACATTAAGTTGGCCAGGTATGTATCAGGTACTCGTATGTGATTTTCAATTCGGATTAGATCAAAAGTATACAAAGCGATGCATATGTGAATAAGTGTATGAATGCAAATTTGACCACAGTCCATGTGACTATGATACATTTGGCCAATGCGTTATGCCATAAGAATGTATTCGATTAAACTATAATAGAGGCATTTAGATTGGAGTGTATTTATGAGCTAAGTGTACCTTGTGAGCATACGAATATTTGACCATTTTCGTCATTATCATGAAATAATTTGTGGTAACTAAATGATGTGGTTATTGAAATTATAGTTCGTTATGGAGCTCTAGATTGACTTCATTTATTAGAAAAAAATCGAGCGATAAATGATAATTGAATTTGATTCTGCAAAATTATCGTTTTACTTAAGACTTACTAAGCTTATGTAAGCTTACTCCGTTTGTCTTTTGTCTTTGTTTTATAGATTGTGGACTCTGATTACCAGCTCGGGGATCGTCAGCACTTCATCACACTATCTACTATTATGGAAACCTTGTGATTTGGATTTAGCTTATGGCATGTATAGGATATATTATACTAGAATGATATCATAACTATTGTTTATAAGCCATGCGAATATGACATCCTTTGGAAGTCTACTTTTATAAGTTATAAGTTTGATCTTTGTTTGTGTTTAGAATTTAATTAAATGAACAATCTTTACTCACGAAAAAGAAAAAAAAAATGTTCAAAATTTTACTGTTTTGATCTGCTTCCAAATTTTCTGGTAACGCCTCGTCCTATTCCGGCGACGGTTACGGGATAGGGGTGTTACAATTTCTCAGAATACAAATCCGATCTCAGAATCTTAAACAATTATCTTTATCAACTCTGAATTTTGAATCAATCTCTACATTGCACTGAGCTCGTTTTGTTAAAATATCATTACCAATCTTCTGAGCTTCGATAATCTGTTGTAAAGACAAGGGTCTTGCTTTTAATTCAGCTAAAACTAAACCATCGTCAGACAAAATCAAATGAGCAGTCATTGCACTCAAAGTAAACAATGTTTTCTGACTTAAGGCCTCAGCGACAACATTTGCTTCTCCCGGATGATAATCAATCACAAGTTCGTAGTCTTTGAGCAGTTCTAACCATCTTCTCAGTCGCAGATTCAAATCTTTTTGCATCATTAAATACTTCAAACACTTATGATCTGAATAAATGTGACATTTTTCACCAAACAAATAATGGCGCCAAATCTTTAGAGCAAACACAATTGTAGCTAACTCAAGATCATGTGTCGGATAGTTCTTTTAATACGGCTTCAATTGTCTCGAAGCATAAGCAACAACTTTTCCTTCTTGCATTAGAACACATCCCAAACCAATTAACGAAGCATCACTATAGATCACAAATTCTTTACCCGATTCAGGTTGTACCAAAATTGGAGCTTCATTCAATAAAGCTTTCAACTGATCAAAGCTGTTCTGACACTTTTTAGACCACTCAAACTTCACATCTTTCTAGAGCAATTTTGTCAAAGGAGTCGCAATCATCGAGAAATCTTTTACAAATCTTCTATAGTAACCAAAAAGTCCCATAAAACTACGAAATTTAGAAACATTTTTCCAGAGGTTTCCAATCTAAAATAGTTGAAATTTTACTTGGATCAATGCAGATGCCAGAGGCTGATACTATATGACCCAGAAAACCAACTTCTCGCAATGAAAACTCATATTTACTGAACTTTGCATACAATTGTTTATCTCGCAAAGTCTGTAGCACTATTCTCAGATGCTCAGCATGTTCAGATTCATCACGTGAATAAATCAATATGTCATCAACGAAGACTACAACAAATTGATCTAAATATGGTCTGAAAATTCTATTCATCAAATCCATAAAAATAGTAGGTGCATTAGTTAATCTGAAAGGCATAACTAAAAATTCAATGTGGCCATACCTCGTTCTGAAAGCAGTCTTCGGAATATTTGAATCTTTCATTCGTAGCTGATAGTAGTTTGATCTCAAATCTATTTTCGAAAACATAGTAGCTCCTTTTAGCTGATCAAACAAATCATCTATTCAGGGCAGGGGATATTTATTTTTGATGGTCACCTTATTCAACTGTCGATAATCTATACACATCCTCATCGTACCATCTTTCTTTTTCACGAATAGAACAAGAGCACCCCAAGGTGCGAAACTCGATCTAGCAAATCCTCGATCGGTCAATTCTTGCAACTGAGACTTTAATTCTTTTAATTTGGTCGGAGCCATTCTATACGGAGCTATCAAAATCGGAGTAGTACTAGGTACCAATTCTATGCAAAATTCTACTTCTCTAACTGGAAGTAATCCCGGAAGTTCTTCAAGAAACACATCAGGGAACTCATGAACAATAGGTACAGATTCAACTTTCTTTTCTGACACTTTCGAATCAATCACATAAGCAAAGTAGGCTTCACAACCCTTTCTCACAATACTCAAAGCTTTCATCGAAGATATTACAGTAGGCAATCCATTCAAATCACTAGATTCAATTCTGACTATTTCATCATTCTTGCATCTCAAATCAATAGTTTTCCATTTACAGTTCACCACAGCATCATGCAAGGGTAACCAATCCATACCTAGAATTATATCAAACTCATCAAAAGGTAATAGCATCAGATCAGCTGGAAAACAATTGTCTTGGAACATTAACGGGCAATTCTTGTATACTTTATCAACTAGAACACATCTGCCTAGGGGGTTCGAAACTCTAATCACAAATTCAGTAGACTTTATAGGCAAAGTCTTAATGCTCACTAAGTTTACGCATATATATGAATGTGTTGATCCAGGATCTATCAAAGCAATCACAGAAGTATCATAGAGAGTAAATGTACCCGTAACCACATCTGGTGATGAAGCTTCCTCTTGAGCTCGGATAGCATACACTCTAGCAGGTGCACGACCCTCATATCTAACAGCTGTATCTTTCGTTCCTCTTTGACTACCACTTACATTTCCCGAATTTCTAGGAGGTCTACCACGAGAAACATTACCACTCTATTTTGGATTCTGAACATTATCTTTTTCAGCTAAATTTGGGCAATCTTTAATAAAATGGTTTCTTGAACCACAACTATAAGAAGCTTGATTATTACTCTTTCTCCAGCATTCACCAAAGTGTCGTCTTCCGCATTGATCACATTCAGGCCTTTCATTCTTTGCATTATCAACACTAGCAATAGATGTGGCTGAAGATTTGTAATTCGATTGCGATCTAACACGATCTCTGTTCAAATGCCCCGCACTAGCCTTTGAACGACCGCTATCATCTCTAAAAGTTTTGGATCCAGATTGATATGATTTACCCGATGATCTCTTTCGTATCTTTTTAGCTTCAAAATCAGCCTTTCTTTTCTCTTTCCCAAGATCTTCCGCTTTACATGCTCGTTCAACAAGCACCACGAATTCTTTGATTTCTAGAATACCAACTAGCAGACCAATATCCTCATTCAAACCGTCTTCAAATCTCTTGCACATTATTGCTTTCGAAGGTATACATTCACGGGCATATTGACTTAACCTTACAAATTCCCGTTCGTATTCTGTGATAGACATACAGCCTTGTTTAAGCTCGAGAAACTCTTTGCGTTTCTGATCAATAAATCTTTGGCTGATATATTTCTTTCAGAATTCAACTTGAAAGAAATCCCACATAACTCGTTCACTTGGAACTACAAACGTCAAAGTTTTCCACCAATGATGCACCGTGTCTCTCAACAGTGAAACAACATATTTTATACATTCTTTTGGACTTAAAGATACACTCTTATTGTGTTCTCTAACCAGAAGTCAGATTTTTCTGCATCATCATTTATTGTAGCTCAAAATTATTCAGCTCTATATTTTCTAATCTTGTAAACTGGTGGTCTACTCAACTGTACTGGATTTACTTGTGACATAACAGGATTTTGAGGAGGACCAACCGGGGGTGGAGGTTGTTGTTCAGCCGAATTGGTTCTAATATACTGAGTGAACCAATCATTCATCAGCTGATAGAAGGCTTGCTTAGCCTCACCATCACGGCTACTCGTAGCTGGTCGAGAATCAGCTTGCACCATCCCTTGTGCTGGAGCAGTGCATTGCTTTCAACATCATCAGCTACAGCTCTATCGGAATCCATTACTATACAAAAGCACATTTCAATTTTAAGATTCTTCACACTATCACAGTTTCAGATATATGGCATGTATAGCTAGACTCACTTACGCTATGGTAGTCCTAGAACCGACTAAACCATAGCTCTAATACCAATAAAATATAACACCCCTAACCGGTATCCATCATTGGACTAGGGTTACAAGCCATTACCGGACATATCGGAACACTTCGCATTCATTTTCCAAACATCATAGCATTATAGTCAGACATCATTATAAAGTCCCTTTCCTAAGTCAACAAGACCTTAAACATGCATTAGGAAGAGCTCAGGACTAAATCGAACACATTCACAAATTTCAACACTTAAAAAAATTTTCTATTCTGTTAAGGTCACATGCCCATGTGACCAGACCGTCTGCTTTACACGGGCACCAGACACACCCATGTAATCCAGCCGTGCCAAAACAAAGCATACATACTGACTTTCACCCACGGCCAACAGACATGCCCATGTGCTATGGCTGTGTGGTTCTTAACTAGCTACTGACTTAAGCCCACGGCCAATAGACATGCCCCTGTGTTATAGTCGTGTGGCACAATGCAGGCTTGGTTTAAGCCAACTTGCCACCCCATTATGGGTCAACCTACAAACAAGGAATCAAGCATATATGTACAACCCAATCAACCATTTTCTCATGCTAAAATACATATCATTCATACTATAATATTATCAACCATTTACATACTTATAAACCTTAACAATTTATACTAAGACATAATGTAATATTATATCAAAAACATCATTCATTCTTATACCATAAAGTCACCAAACTTACATTCTCCATTATCCAACTAAAATATGCCAAATTGTAAATTAACATCACATATCATAAGCCTTTCACAACCATAAGTTCAAACACAAATTAGCCAAATCACATGGTTAAATATATACATCACAAAACATACTCCACAACTACTAGCCTATACATGCCATACTTCAAATATATACATTTCCAAAAATACCAAAATGAGGTTCGATAGTGTGGTGAAGATCCTTGAAGATCCCCGAGCTTGGTAGCTTCGATATCTACAAAACAATTCAAACACACACACAAAGTAAGCTTTCAAAAGCTTAGTAAGCTCTTACTCAAATCATCAATAGTATATGAACAAAAAATAACAACATATGAGTATTTGCACAATTTCAATCCGTAAACTATATCAACTCAATGAAATTCACATACATAACTTCATCTACCACTTAGGTATTATACATGCTAGAATCTTTCCGTACTTGTTCACTTTCGTACTTACCTTTTTATTGAATGTTATAAGACTTTCCATAACTTATTCGTATTTTAGTCATTTGTACACTTAGTGCTATAAGATTAGCTGAAGCTAAATATTTTCGCACACTTAGTGCCTTCTCAAATAACCGAAATTAATTCGGTATCGCAGACTTAGTGCCTTAAGTAGTTGAAGCTAGTTAAATCGCACACTTGTGCCAAAGCTAGTTTAAATCGCACACTTAGTGCCAAAGCTTCCGATTCATCACCATATTATCCAATTCAATTATATACAATCCATGTATAATAAAGGCATCAAAATTACTTAACATCATATTTTAAGTATGAACTTACCTCATACTCGAAGGAGTCGACTCGAACGTTTATTCTATAATCTTCGATTTTCCTCGATCTAAATCTGAACTCCTCTTTTCTTGATCTATAAGTATTCAAAATTTATCCTTTTATTCACCTAATAATTCAATTCAATCCATAAACACATATTTAGGCAATTTGCAAACTAGCCCTCACATTTTTACATTTCGACACTTTAGTCCCTATTTCACAAAATCACAAAATACACATAATTTGCATATACACAAGCTTAGCTGAATTCTCCTAGTACTCATACTAGTCCACACATTTCATTTATTTTTCATTTTAACCCCTCAAAATAACATTTTTACAAATTAGCCCAATTTACTCAATTTTATCAAAAATTCAAAGACAGCATATGTCAATCCAAAACATACCTTCCATAGTTCACCATTTAATAACACAAAACTCATGAATTCATCTATGACATATTTCAAAATCATCACCAAAATCAAAAATTGAAGCATGGGCTTTGTAGCATACTAAACAACGATCACAAAAACATAGAAATTATCAAAAACGGATCAAAAACGAAGCTTAAATCAAGCTTCCAACTAGTTGAACCCTAGAACTCTTTATGTTTTCTTTTTGTTCTTCAATTTTCGGCACAAACAAAGCATATAATACCTATTTTCATGTGTTGTTATAACATATATTAATTTATTAAACATTTGGCCATTATAACCTTTATTCAATCATTATAAATTCACCTAACACATACCATTTTATGTCCATTCAAACTTCCAATGGTCAAATAATCACATAAGGACATTTTTCTTTAAAAAGGCAACTCAAATAAGCACTCTAACAACTAGCACACAGCTTGTACCTTTTACGCGATTAGGTCCTTTTTGCAACTTAAGCACACAAACAGTTAAATTGTCACACGAGACTTTCATACCTATTAATTAACTTAACATAGGCACAAAAAATAATATTAAAATATTTTTTGACTCGGATATGTGGTCCCAAAACCACTATTCCAACTAGGGTCAAAATCAGACTGTTACAATTCAACAATGGCATCATTCCAAATCTATAAAAATTTTGAAAACAGAGATACATGCTAGCTAGAAAACGAAGCAACAATCTCAAAAATGTAGAAATTATTAAAAACCGAGTCAAAATCACTCACCAAATCACCCATGCAAATGTCAAACCTAACAAGCTTTAAACCCCTTATTTGTCTTTCTCAAATTCAACAGCAAGGAAGATGAATGAATGGAAAATTTTGATTTTGTTTTATTAATATTAGCGTAATAACCAATTTACCAATTTACCCTTTAAAAATAAAACGATTCTCATAAATGCCAAACCAAATCCTCCACTAACTAATTAGTGGGTTAATTACCATGCAAGTTCACTTTTATTTCACTTCTATAGTCATTTGTTCCACTTAACTTATAGAACTCATATTTTACGGTTTACGCGATTTAGTCATTTTTACCGAATTAACCATTTAAATGATAAAATTTCTTTACGAAAATTTCACACAACTCTAATATCATGCTGAAAAGATTAAAATAATAATAAAATAATTTTTTTGATGTTAGATTGTGGTCCTGAAACCACTGTTCCGATTTGACCCAAAAATGGGCTATTACAGCCTAAGACATGGGCATGTCATTTGACCATGTGAGTTAGACGGCCTACTCACACGGGCATGTGACCCTTATTTATGAGAAAATTTTTAAATTTTGTGAAAGATTTTCTAGGATCCCGTTTTAGTTCCAACTTGTTTCTAAAGCTTAAATTGGGTCACGAGGGTCCATTCAAGGGACGGTATGATTATTTTCGGATATGAATAGTAAATGACATGAAATGTTTGTGATTGTTCTGTAAATTTTGGTAATGCTACGTAACCCTGTTCTAGTGATGGATACGGGTTAGGAGTGTTCCAATTAGCACATCCAGAAGGAAAAATTGAGGACATATTGTTACGTGTAAACAAATTTCTTTTTCCTACTGACTTTATTATCTTAGACTTTGAAGCTGATAAAGATGTGTCAATTGTAATAGCCTGTTTTTCAAAAGTGTCAAAAATAGTAGTTTTGGGGCCACAAATTCGATGAGTGATTCCATAAATATTATTATTTAATATTTACACGTCAAGTATAGAATTACATTGAAATTTGATTTAATGATTTTTTTTAATTGAAAGAATAATTAGGTTCAAGTGATATGTCCCTAAAGTCAAGTGGTTTTAGAAAATGAGGTACCGGTGTAATGCCCCAAAAATCAAAGCAATTATTTTTGTTAGTTGTGTTGCATAAATACATGTCTGCTTCAGTGGTGGAGTGTCCTGAAAAGTGTTGGAGAAGTCCTAAGTTCAAGCCTTGGCTTGTATAAAATTTTGTTTTTTTTTTAATTAACCCTGTCTCAGGTTAGTAGGCTTCTTAAATAAAAGTTGGTGTTTTGTGTTAGAAAAGCCTATTGATCTAGGGGATGGAGGTGTGTGGAGTGTGCTAGGGGATCCGAGGTTCGAGGCCTAGAAACAGAAATGAATATTTTATTTTGCTTTACTACTGACATTGGCAAAGTTTTGTAGTTGGACTTAAATTGGGGTGTTGGAGGAGGGTGAGTAGTTATGGCCGAATTCTAGGGATTGGTTGGTGGGAATTTCTGCTGGTAGGGTTTCGGATGAGGGGGAATATGGTTGAGTGGTCATAAGAGGGATTTGGGAAGGGAAATTAGGAGTTTGAAGGGAGTGATAGAGGGCGTACCAAATTGGGACTCTCACTCATTGTAATTTTCGGCTGTTGAGCAATAGCTGTGTAACAACCCGATTTAGACCCTAATCGAAAAGGTGGTTTCGGGACCACGAATCCAAGTCAAAAAAATATTTAAAAATTATTTTCTGTCTTTATTTTGTGTGAATTTATATCTGTGAAATTTTCGTGATTTAATTTTGTCGTTTACGTATCCGATTAAATAAAAGGACTTAATCACGTAAAATGAAAATTAGGTGGTTATTTCTAAAAGGGGCGAAATTGCACTTGGCTTTTTAAATAGAAGCCTTTAAGTGATAATTAGGCCATTATTAAAATGGGTGGACGGTAATGGACATAGGTTATATAATTTTATTATTATTTAAGTAAGGTTAATTAGGTAAATTAGTAATAAGTTAATATATATGTTAATATATATCATAAAATAAGCCATAGTCATTTTATTTTCTTTGTTCTTACACCGAATATAAACAAAAGAAAAAGAAAGAACAAGAGTTAGGGTTTGGCACTTTATAAAGCTCAATCAAGGTTTGTTTTTGTTCGATTTTTTATAATTTCTACGTTTTTGAGATCATTGCTTAGTAATCTTCAAGACCCATGCTTTAATTTTTGATTTTGATGAATATTTTGAGTTGTGCCATTGTTGATAACTTGCGATTTTGTTGTTCGATGATTAAATATGAAAGATATGTTTTAGATTAACATATTTTGTATTAGAGTTTTTAATGATCTTGAGTAATTAGGACTAAATTGTAGAAATAATAATTTGAGGGACTAAAATGTGAAATAAATGAAATATATGGACTTTTATGGTAATGGGTAAAATTTGACCCATCATAAGTATAGGGAAATTTTGTATATTTTGTGTTGTGTGCAATAGGGACTAAATTGTAAAAAAAAATGTCAGGGGTAAAATGGTAATTTTCCTATTTATGTTTTTTTGGACTAAATTGAATAAAAATATGTTTGAATGAGCTCAAATTGAATATGTTTAGATCAAGAACCAAAGAAATAGAATTTGGATCGGGGGAAAACGAAAGTTGCCGACTAGTCGATCCGTACAGATTTTTCATTTTCTGAGGTACGTTTATAAGTTAATAGAGATTGTTAAATTTCACTATATGTAATTAATAGATAGTTATATTTATTAAAAGTAAATTATGAATTGATATTGAAAGTGAAAATAATCTATGTTTGATGATAAGTAATGAATAAGTTTAGTATTTAAAGTGATGACATGAATTATATATGTTAAAATGTGATTATTTGTATATTAATTACAAGTCTATATTCGGCTAAATGAAATATGCAAGTGATATTAAAATGTGAATCATGGTTAAATGTATATATATAATCAAATATTTAATGATAATGTGACTTTGGTTATGAATGATAATTTTGTTAATGAACTTATGTATAATCTGGCCGATTTTTTTAAGTTGATACCTGGATGTATATGTGGCATCGATATGTGACTCTGATATGAGTGTGCAAGTAAGTCCACGTTTAATACGTTGGCATCGATATGTGATTCCGATATATGTGTGCGAGTAAGTCTACGTTTCATATGTTGGCATCGATATGTGAATCTGATATATGTGTGCGAGTAAGACCACGTTTAATACATTAGCATCGATATGTGTTTCCGATATTTGTGTACGAGTAATACCCTGTATGAGATAGTGGCATCGTTATGTGATTACATGTAAGACCATGTCTGGGACGTCGACATTGTTCGATATGTGTTATTGTTCGAGTATTCTATTCAATTTCAACGGACAATGGAAACTTATGATTGAATGTGTGAAATGGGTTAAATGGTTAGGTATGAGTTATTTGATTACCTAATTGAAAGTAAGGTAAGTTTGTTACTTGATATCAAATGCAAATTCTAAATATGATAATAACGTAAACGTAGGTGGATTCATATAGTATTTTCGGTTATATGCTATGTATAAGTATGAGTTGTTAAAGTTTGATTTAGGAGTATATGTATGTTATTCTATGAACATTCGGTTATATAGCGTTATTATGCCTTTGAAATCGAATGGTATTTTGAGTATATATATATGTACTTTCGGTTAAGATAAGGTTTATTATAAAAGTATAGGATATATATATATGAAATGTTAAATGTGGGATTAAAACTAGTTATGATAGTATATTATGGGTTGACTTAAATAAATTGATAATTTCTTGAATTGATATTTTTCTTATGACTTACTAAGCTATAAAAGCTTACTCTGTGTGTATGCTCATTTTTATTTTATAGATTTTGGGTCAAGTTACAAGCTCGAGGATCGAGCAAAATCTATCACACTATCGACTGCTTTCGGTATTTTATAAGTTAAATTTTGGAACAATTGCATGTATAGGCTGGATTTCATTTAGAAATATTAGATTTTTGGTTGTGTATAATCTAGCCATGCGAAAATGGCTTAATTGTTATGTTTGAGTTTATTTTGACTAGACTATGGTCGAGCTCTTTTTCAATTATTATGCTTTGTGCCATGGGTTGGAAGTAATTATGGTATGCGTCTTGAGTATTGAGTTTGATTATAAATCTTGGATGTTGTATGAATGTGGCTAGCTTAGATGTGTATTATACTAAATAAAGTATGCATGTGAAATTTTGTTTATTATACCTAGTCTTGATCTAATGTGTTTTAGTAATAATGATTATGAGATTGTTTTGATAATTCGGTGATGAAAGTTTTGGATAGGTCTGTGGATTAAATAATGTAATCCGGCTTTGCATGGTATTAATTAAGGAATTTTTTGTCATTTACTGGTATGATTTCAATTATTAAAGTGTGGCTTTGGAACCTAGGGTAAATGCGCTTTAGTATTTAAACATTAAGGCATATTCAGTTATGTTATATTGAATTAAATTGTATGTGTAATTGTTTGCTAAATTATGAAATAAGTTTTCAATTAGTTATATTATAAGCTTATACTAAAGTTGTTAATTGTGTCAGAAAGTAGTATAGTTTAAAATGTTTTAATGTACTTGACCTTCATGTAACATGTTACATCTCTTATATATTAGTTATTTATTTAACCACATGCATGAATTACTATTAAGCTCTATTCGAAAAATACTAGATGTCTTATTTATGCATGTGCATATATGTGTTCGAATGGGTTCACTAAATTTTACTAATGCACAAATTATGAATTTCATATAGATTAACAGTAAGGTGCTGCATGTAGGAATAAAGAGGTTAATAATGAAATTTATTTTCCGTTAATGTATGACCTATGCAAGGGTATGACTTATTTAAGATTATGTCTAATATTCAACAATAAAGAAATTGATGAATTATATGTTCAACATATGTATAAGTTAAGCTGATCTACTTTGATATATATTTTATTTATACCATGTAAGGAATGATAGAATTTTTAGGTTCTAATATATGAAATGATTATTCCCATTGATGTGATATTAATGTCGAACTGTGATTTATAATGCATAATTGTATAGACTGTATCATGATTGGTAATACCTCATGACCCTAATCCGGCGATGGATATGGGTTAGGGGTGTTATATTTTATTGGTATCAGAGCTACGTTTTAGTCGATTCTAGGACTAACGTAGCGTGTGTGAGTCTAGCTATACATGCCATATTATATAGTGTGATAGTATGATGACTTCTGACATTTGAAAATGTGTTGTCGTATAGTAAATGGATCCCGAACAAGTCGTAACAGATGATGTAGAAGATAATGTGCCCGCTCCTGCTCAAGGGGTAGTGCCGGCTGATTTAAGGCCTATTTTGAGAAATATAGAGGGAGAGGCTAAGCAACACTTTCGGTTGCTCAACAAGTTCAAATGAATTCGGTTTCCAGAATTCGTTCGAACAAATTCGGTTGCTCAACAAGTTCCACCCCCTCAAGCTTCTGTAACTTCTCGAGCTATACGAAAAGAAAAGAAAGAAAAATAGATTTTGAAGCCAGAGATTCCTGTAAAGGGTCATCGAGTAAGACATTCCAGCCAGCATCGAAGAAATGTAGGGATGATTTTAGGTGATCAAAGAATACTGTGAGTTTTTCTAGACGTGATCAAGACAGACCACATGTGAGTTCACGAGCCATTTCGATTGCTAGTGTTGGTAATGTTTGGTTGAATCGACCTGAGTGTAGACATTATGGTAAACAATATCCCGATAGTTGTAGATTACTTAATCGAGCCTGTTTTAAATATGGATTGATGGATCATCTCATTCGTGAATGCCCTGAGTTAACTGAACAAAACACCATACAGAATGTGAGACCGAGAAACATGTCAGATCCAGGCAGATCACCCAGACATATTGGTAATGTGAATAACAGTCAGAAAAGAACTGAAAACACAACAGATTGATCTGAAGCTCGTGTACCTACCAGAGCTTATGCGATACGCACATGCGAGGAGGATTCATCCTTAGATATTATCACTGGTATAATATATTCACTCTCTATGATATTACTGTTGTTACATTGATTGATTCTGATTTGACTCATTCTTATGTATGTGAGACTTTAGTATTCAGTAAGACTTTGATTGTTGAATCTACTGAGGTTGTGATTAGAGTGTCGAACCCTTGGGCCAATGTGTTCTGGTTGACAAGGTATGTAAGAATTGTCCTTTGATAATTTGAGATTTGTGTTTCCCGGCTAATTTGATGTTGTTACCATTCGATGAGTTATATATAATTCTGAGTATAGATTGGCTAACTTTATACAATGCTATTGTAAACTGTAAATGAAAGACTATTGATTTGAGATACCAAAATGATGAGATTAACCAGATTGGGTCTAATTATCTGAATGGTTTACCGGAAGTAGTATCTTCGATGTTAGCTCAGAAATATGTGAGGAGAGGTTGTAAAGTTTATTTTGCTTATGTGCTTGATAGTAAAGTGGCTGAAAGAAAGATTGAATTAGTACCTGTTGTGTGTGAGTATCTGGATGTGTTCCCTAAAGAATTGCCGAGTTTGCTACCTATTCTCGAGGTAGAGTTTGGTATTGAGTTAGTGTCAAGGACGACTCCGATATTGGTAGCTTCGTACAAAATGGCATCTACTGAATTAAAAGAATTGAAAGCTCAGTTGCAAGAGTTGACAGATAGAGGTTTCACGCGACCGAGTTTCTCTCCCTAGGGTATACCAGTTTTATTTGTGAAAAAGAAAGACGGAACTATAAGAATGTGCATCGATTATAAATAGCTCAGCAAGGTGACTATAAAGAATAAGTATCCTTACCACGAATTGATGATCTGTTTGATCAATTGAAAGTGGCTATAGTGTTTTTAAAGATAGATTTGAGAACAGGTCATTATCAGTTGCGAGTTAAAGACTCTGATATGCCAAAGACTACTTTCCAAACGAGATAGTATCTCGATCAGTCTGTGGTTTGTGTTCATAGATGACATTTTGATCTACTCTTGTGATGAAACCAAGCATGCCGAACATCTAAGACTTGTGTTACAGACTTTTCAAAATAAACAGTTGTATTTAAAGTTCAGTAAATGTGAGTTCTAGTTACACGAAGTTAGTTTTCTAGGTCATGATGTACCAGTATCGGGTATTTGGGTTGATCCAAGTAGAATTTTAGTTATACTTGATTAAAAATCTCCGATAAATGTTTCCGAAGTCCAAAGCTTTCAGGAACATGCAACCCCAATGAAAAAAATATTACAGAATGATATTAAGTTCGAGTGGACAGAAAAGTGCCCGAAAAGATTCGATCAGTGAAAGCCCTTTTGACCGAAGCCCCAGTACTAGTTCAACAAGAATTGGATTTGTGATGCTTAGAAAATGGATGATGATTTGTTAGTGAAACGAGCCGAACGTAACTCGAATATTGTTTTAGAATTTAAAGTTGATACTGAGGGTTGTTGGAGGTTCAGAAACCGATTATGTGTCCTAAGAAATTCAGAGTTGATTCAGATGATTTTGAAAGAAGTTCACAGCAGTCGGTTATCTGCTCACTCGGGTAGTATGAAAATGTTTAGTTTGTCAGCAAGTAAAAGCGGAGCATCAAGTAACTTCTGAATTGTTACAGTTGATCACGACATTTGAATGGAAATGGGACATACTTACGACTGATTTTATATCCAATTTACCATTGACATTGAGTAAGAAAGACGCAATGAAAGCATATGATCCGAATCTATTCGTCGGTAAGATTTTTGGGGATGAAAATCCCTAATGGGGCAGAGTTGTAACAGCCTGATTTAGACCCTAATCAGAACAGTGGTTTTGGGACCACGAATCCGAGTCAGAAAATATTTAAAAATTATTTTCTTTGTTTATTTTGTGTGAATTTATATCTGTGAAATTTTCGTGATTTAATTTTGTCGTTTAGGTATCAGATTAAATAAAAGGACTTAATCGCATAAAATGAAAATTAGGTGGTTATTTCTAAAAGGGGCTAAATTGCACTTGGCTTTTTAAATAGAAGCCTTTAAGTGATAATTAGGCCATTATTAAAATGGGTGGACGGTAATGGACATAGGTTATATAATTTTATTATTATTTCATTAAGGTTAATTAGGTAAATTAGTAATAAGTTAATATATATGTTAATATATATCATAAAATAAGCCATAGTCATTTTATTTTCTTTGTTCATGCACCGAATATAAATAGAAGAAAAAGAAAGAACAAGAGTTAGGGTTTGGCACTTTATAAAGCTCAATCAAAGTTCATTTTTGTTCGATTTTTGATAATTTCTACGTTTTTGAGATCGTTACTTAGTAATCCTCAAGACCCATGCTTTAATTTTTTATTTTGATGAATATTTTGAGTTGTTCCATTGTTGATAACTTGTGATTTTTTTTGTTCGATGATAAAATACGAAATATATGTTTTAGATTAACATATTTTGTATTGGAGTTTTTGATGATTATGAGTAATTAAGACTAAATTGCAGAAATAATAATTTGAGGGACTAAAATGTGAAATAAATGAAATATATGGACTTTTATGGTAATAGGTAAAATTTGGCCCAACATGAGTATAGGGAAATTTTGTATATTTTGTGTTTTATGCAATAGGGACTAAATTGTAAAAATTGTAAATGTCAGGGGTAAAATGGTAATTTGCCTATTTATGTGTTTTTGGACAAAATTGAATGAAAATATATTTGAATGAGCTCAAATTGAATATGTTTAGAGCAAGAACCAAAGAAACCAGATTTGGATCGGGGGAAAATGAAAGTTGCTGACTAGTCGATCCGTACCGGTTTTTCATTGTCCGAGGTAAGTTTATAACTAAATAGAGATTGTTAAATTTCAATATATGTAATTAATAGATAGTTATATTGATTAAAATAAATTACGAATCGATATTGAAAATGAAAATAATCTATGTTTGATGATAAGTCATTAATAAGTTTAGTATATAAAGTGATGACATGAATTATATATGTTAAAATGTGATTATTTGTATATTAATTACAAGTCTATATTCGGCTACATTGAATATTTAAGTGATATTAAAATGTGAATCATTGTTAAATGTATATATATAATTGAATATTTAATGATAATGTGACTTTGGTTATGAATGATAATTTTGTTAATGAACTTATGTATAATTTGGCCGATTTTTTTTAAGTTGATACCTGGATGTATATGTGGCATTGATATGTGACTCTGATATAAGTGTGCAAGTAAGTCGACGTTTGATACATTAGCATCGATATGTGATTCCGATATATGTGTGTGAGTAAGTCCACGTTTCATATGTTGGCATCGATATGTGATTTTGATATATGTGTACAAGTAAGACCACGTTTAATACGTTGGCATCGATATGTGATTCTGATATATGTGTATGAGTAATACCCTGTATGAGGTAGTGGCATCGTTATGTGATTACATGTAAGACCACGTCTGGGACGTCGGCATTGTTCGATATGTGTGATTGTTCGAGTATTCTATTCAATTCCGAATGGTTCAATGGACAATGGTAAGTTATGGTTGAATGTGTGAAATGGGTTAAATGATTAGGTATGAATTATTTGATTACCTAATTGAAATTAAGGTAAGTTTGTTACTTGATATCAAATGAAAATTCTAAATATGATAATAACGTAAATGTAGGTGGATTAATGTAGTATTTTCGGTTATATGCTATGTATAAGTATGAGTTGTTAAAGTTGGATTTATGAGTATATGTATGTTAGTCTATGAACATTTGGTTATATAGTGTTATTATGCCTTTGAAATCGAATAATATTTTGAGTATATATATATATGTACTTTCAGTTAATATAAGGTTTATTATAAAAGTATAGGATATATATATATATGAAATGTTAAATGTGGGATTAAAAGTAGTTATGATAGTATATCACGGGTTAACTTAAATTAATTGATAATGTCTTGAATTGATATTTTGCTTATGACTTACTAAGCTATAAAAGCTTACTCTGTGTGTATGCTCATTTTTGTTTTATAGATTTTGGGTCAAGTTACAAGCTCGGGGATCGTCAGCAAAGTCTATCACTGTAACACCTCAAACCCAGCCCAAACGTTATGGCTGGATCCGACATGTCACATTGAAGTTTTAAGAAAACCCATGCCTCTTTCAACGTACTTCTTAGTGTTTTAAAAGATAGTCTTTGCTAAGTTAATAAAGTGAATGGAAGCTGTGCACCAGGTAGGTATCTGAAACAGAGGAGGTGAGCCTAGAAGGCTACTTAAGTACCAAGCTCTTGATTGGATCCAATCCTAGACATGCCTACAACCATTGCCACACTTTGGTGCTAGGTTAGGTTTTGAGAAAAAAGGAGTTGGAATTCATTTAAGTAGATATTTTTGATAAACCGGTTAATTGTATCGTTGCGTTATTTTGAAAACAATTATCATTTTAGAAACGCGCCTTAGGTCTAACTCATATTATTATCAGAAAAATATAAGGTATAAGATAAAATAATCCCAGAAAAATAATTAAAATGGCCTTATTACAACCCAAAACCAAATAATAATATTAATAAGATAAAACTTATAAAGAAATAAATCGACTACTTATTGCAATTAAAAGAAACAGAAACAGAAACAGTAGTGTGGCCATCTCCAAGTCCATCGCAGCTCCAAACCATCTAAGCTTAGGGATTACCTGCACAGTTAGAAACAAGGTGAGTTTACGAAAACTTAGTGTGTAATTCCAATAACATACAAACAGTGAAAACACAGTATCAGTACAATCTAGGCCAAAGCCCTATTTAGTCTTGACATATACTGGGACGAAGCCTTTCGTTTAACGGTTACTGGGCCGAAGCCTTTTCATAAATCATATCACTGGGCTGAAGCCTTTTCATAAATCATATCACTATGCTGAAGCATTTTCATAAATCATTTCACTGGGCCGAAGCCTTTACTGTAAACGGTATGGCCCATAAGCCCATTTCAATATCACATGTAATGTCAATGGATGTATGCAAGCCCATTTCAATATCATATGAAATACCAATGAATGTATGCAAGCCCATTGGGGGAGACTACTCGACCCACCATCCGCTACTCTCCACCCGTACCAAGCAACACACCATGTGGGGAATGATTCAACCCACCCAACCAACACACCACTGGCAGCATAGCTGCTTTATCATATATCTGGAGGCCTAGCCTCTTTTAATAACTAGGGCAAAGCCTTTTTTGGTAAACTGGGGCAAAGCCCTTTTCAATAAACTGGGGCATAAGCCCTTTTCGGTAAACTGGGGCATAAGCCCTTTTCAATAAACTGGGGCATAAGCCCTTTTGCAGTTCCTCCATCCATATAAAAACCCAACTCAATGCATTTATGAATACATCATGTGCATTTCATACATATCATGTGCATTTTATACATATCATGTGCATATCATATCAATCATGTATATCATATCCCACGTATCAAATTTATAATTAAACCCTAGGGGTATAATGGTCATTTTTACCTAGGGGCAAAATAGTCATTTTCATACTGTAAGGGTAATTTCATAATTTTACCAAATATCAGGGTTTTCCATGTTCATCAACAATTATCAATATTTTCGAGTGTTTAAACAATGATCTTTAACCCACTTTATCAAACTCGAGCTTTTAGGCCCAAAACCTCTAATGGGCCCTACGAATGCCGATTTAGCCCACTAAGCCTGCTTAATCCAAATTTTACAACAATACTAACCGTGTTATCATGCAACTTTTCCAAATTCTATTTTCTATCAATTTTACCCAAATGGGCACGAAAGCCCATTGAGGCCCAACTTACCATCGTGCACAAAATTGTGCTCTTACCTGTTCCATCAATCCAACCACCGATCATATCGTATCTATCGCACTTTAAGCAAAGGCAAAATCACAAGTTCCTAAAATACTGGTATTTTAGCATTTCGGCTTCTCAGCAAATATTAATCTAAGCTATTATGAGGGTTAGTACACACCTGTTACGGGTTAAAGTTGAAACGTTTCCATAATCAATCACTTATGATAACCACCACCTGTCACTCAAACTTAACTATTCCAATATCAATATATGTAAATCCTATGCACATCAGTCATACGGAACATAAGGGCGTATTCATCATTTTACCATACAAGGGTATTACGGTCATTTTACCCTACAGGGGCTTTACGGTCTTTTTACCTGTTAGGGGTATTTTAGTCATTTCATCCTACAAAGGTGTTTTGGTAAATCTACAAATCAAGGGTATTTCTATAATTTTGTAAATTAGGGGTATTTTGGTAATTTTACAAAATGAGGGTATTTCGGTAATTTCATAAACCAGTGGTATTTTGGTAATTTTACAAACTAGGGGTGTTTTGGTAATTTTATAAACTAGGGGTATTGTGGTAATTCTATCCTACAGGGGTATTTCAGTAATTTCACAATCGAGGGTAAAACGGTAATTTTATAAACTGATGGTAAAATGGTAATTTTGTAAATCGAGGGTAAAACGATAATTCTGTAAATCGAGGGTAAAATGGTAGTTCTATAAATCGAGGGTAAAACAGTAATTTTGTAAATCGAGGGTGAAACGGTAATTCTATAAATCGAGGGTAAAATGGTAATTCTACAAATCGAGGGCATTTTCAGTAATTTGGTAAACTAAAGTATTCTAAACAGGGATAACAATACAAATGGGCCTAAAGCCTATTCTCGGTCCAAATGGGCCCACACGCTCATGTGACCCTTTTAGCCCAAATCTAGCCACAAATATGAGATTCACCTAGCCTAGTTCAATATTTACTACACAATCAAACAACTTATCCAATTGGGCCCGTAGGCCCATTAGGCCCACATGACCCCTTTCGGCCCATCGCGACCCGAAGTAGCCATCCTACAGCTAGAGTAGCGAGAAAATACACACCTGATAGGAGACTAGAGTTAATCCACGCTCCGAGCACTCTTAGCCAACGCCCAACCCAAACGAGCACGCCATACAGTGAAAGGGATCAGCCAAGAAAGGTACCTCTACTCTCCTCATGGTTCTCTCTATTTAAAGCCAGCTTCGTATCCACTCTTATGTTAGCTTCCTGATGTGGGATCCCTCCATCATCAGAGTTTAACTTCAACACCAACTCTTGCCGCCCCCTGTTAGCAAAATAAATGCTCCTTGCTTGCCACGGGATTCGAACCCATGCCTCCCCTCAGATGCTCCACACGCTACTTGCCACAAAGCCACAAGGCTTTTTGTGTCATATTTTATCCCCAATTAATTATAAGGTCTAAAGGCCAAAGTCTAGGTTCCCTAAAAAAAAACCAAAATAAATTGCAAGAGCCAAGGCTTGAGCCCAGGCTCCTATACAACAACTAGACAACATGCTTCCTTGTGTCATTTATTTACCACAACAATTTAAAAGGCCCTCATCCAAGCATCTAAGTTTTTTTTTCACTTAATACCAAAATTTTTGCTAAAGCCCAAGTTTAAACCCAAGATTTCTCCAACACTTCTCAAAGCCATTAACCACTAAAGTAAACATTTAATTGTTTCATTTCATTTCACAATTAAATACCTATATACAACCTCCTTACGGACCCCCACTCAAGGCCCAATACTTTTAGGCCCAAATTCGGGGTGTTACAATCACACTATCGACCACTTTCGGTATTTTATAAGTGCATTTTGGAACTATGGCATGTATAGGCTAGATTTCATTTTGAAATATTAGATTTTTGGTTGTGTAAAATCTAGCCATGCGAAAATGGCTTAAGTGTTATGTTTGAGTTTATTTTGACTAGACTATGGTCGACCTCATTTTCAATTATTATGCTGTGTGCCATGGGTTGGAAGTAATTATGGTATGCGTTTTGAGTATTGAATTTGATTATAAATCTTGGATGTGGTATGAATGTGGCTAGCTTAGATGTGTATTATACTAAGATAAAGTATGCATGTGAAATTTTGTTTATTATACGTAGTCTTGATCTAATGTGTTTTAGTAATAATGATTATGAGATTGTTTTGATAATTCGGTGATGAATGCATTGGATAGGTTTGTGGATTAAATAATGTAATTCGGCTTTGTATGGTATAAAATAAGGAAAATGTTCCATGATTGTTTTTGTCATTTACTGGTATGATTTCAATTATTAAAGTGTGGCTTTGGAACCTAGGGTAAATGCGCTTTAACATTTAAACATTAAGGCATATTCAGTTATGTTATATTGAATTAAATTGTATGTGTAATTGTTTGCTAAATTATGAAATAATTTTTCAATTAGTTATATTATAAGCTTATACTGAAGTTGTTAATTATGCCAGAAAGTAGTATAGTTAAAAATGTTGTAATGTACTTGACCTTCATGTAACATGTTACATCTCTTATATATTAGTTATTTATTTAACCACAAGTATGAATTACTATTAAGCTCTGTTCAAAAAATACTAGATGTCTTATTTATGCATGTACATATATGTGTTCGAATGGGTTCACTAAATTTTACTAATGCACAGATTATGAATTTCATATACATTAATAGTAAGGTGCTGCATGTAGGAATAAAGAGGTTAATAATGAAATTTATTTTCCATTAATATATGACCTATGCAAGCATATGACTTATTTAAGATCAGGTCTAATATTCAACAATAAAAAATTGATGAATTATATGTTCGGCATATGTATAAGTTAAGCCGATCTACTTTGATATATATTTTATTTATACCATGTGAGGAATGATAGAATTTTTAGGTTTTGATATATGAAATGATTATACCCATTGATGTGATTTTAATGGCGAACTGTGATTTATAATGCATAATTGTATAGATTGTACATGATTGGTAATACCTCATGACCTTAATCCGACGACGGATACGGTTTAGGGGTGTTGCAAACAGTAGGTTTGGCTTTTCTTTTCGGTTTTTTTTCCCTTGAATGCTAAATTCTATCTCTTGTGTTGTATTATTTTCTTTTCATTGGGTTCTTTTGGGTATTACTTTTCTTGGGGCCAATTGTAGCATAGAATCTTCGGGGTTTGATAAAGTTTCTTCTCTCGGTTCTTTTTGTTGACCGAACTCCTCCACCTTCTCCCTCCCTCATTTGATTTGTTTGATCAAATACCTTTTGATCCCTTCTCTATTCTTCTTCCTTCTCTCAAATGTTGCTATCCCTTTTTGTACTTTGGCCGATTATTCCTTGCCTCCACTCCCTCTCTACAAATTCAATTTTCTCATTGCTAGCCGATTGTTCTCTTCTTTTGAAACCGAATCTCTCTGCACTTGATAAAGGTAATTGGTTTTCATTTGAGTTGTTGAATCCTGGGCTTATAACCAGATTCTATTTTTTGCCGCCATCTATGTTAGGGTTCACGGCTATTCTTTTTCCTCATTCTCTCTGTCGAAATATTCTTCCTCTCTAACACCGTATTTTATTTGCCATTTCTGACAGGGGTGTGACTATTTCATCTCGTGTCTCGATTTTAGGGTGTACCTTTGCAGGCCAATTACTTCTGTGTGGTGGTAAGTCGTTGCTCTCTTGGTTCTAGTCATTTACGTTCATGGTTATAGTGAACTAGATTGGGATGCAATGCAGATTTTGCCAAAGTTTTGGAAGGCAACTTCGATCAGTGGTTTAAGTGACATAAACCATTCTCGCTTATTCAGGTAGGTAACATTACCGTGTGAGGACTAGGTGCTACTAAGAGTTTGTTAACTTTAATGATTAGAGGACTGACGTTGGGTCATGATTGAATCTAGGTTTAACGTCCGTAGAGATTTGCACACTTTTCGCATCAAGTGTGTAATCACACTGCAATAACTGTTAAATGGAAAAAGCCGAAAAACATGTCCACAGACGCTATATGAGCGTGCACTCGCTCGTGTAGTGATCCAAACGCATAAAACGTGGATGTTTGACAGTAGAGGCCACCATGAGCGATTTCATGGGCTTCTGCTGTTTTGGGCCACGTTGGGCTGAAATGGGCCGTGTGGGACCCACGGGTTCGTGGGCCCACACGGGTAAACCACAAGGACGTGTGGAGATTATTGGGCCAGGCTATGTAGTTTGCACAATCAAGGCTAATTGTTTGGGCAGTGGGCCTGGATAAGCCGTGTTATGGGCCTTGGACCCATTTTTACTGTTTAACCGTTAATGTTGCACGGGTTGCCCGAGACGACTGTTGTCCTACTGGTGAGTCGGTAAGTACGCATAGACCCCATATTGATGAAATGACTATTATACCCCTAGAAGGTGAAATGACTGATATATCCCTATGATATGTTTGACTGTATTCACGCATGACATTTTGCATACACGTATGATTTTATGACATGGCATGTTTCATGGGGGTGGATTGATATATTTGGAGGAAGTGTATAGTACTGGCAGATCTGCTGCAAATACTGTTTAGTGCCACAACCGGGGCTATATTTGGAGTGTAGGGATGGGTGGGTTGATTTTATCCCCACATGGAGTGTAAGGCTGGACGGAGTGGAGTGTAGTGGATGGATGGGTAGGACTTCTGTTTGCATTTCAGATACTGTTACTGTAATGGGCTAAGGCCCATACTGATACTGCTACTGTAATGGGCTAAGGCCCACACTGATACTAGACTATCACTGAAATGGACTTAGGCCCAAACTGTATTTGCCTACTGATTGACTGGTTATTGAAAAGGGAGTAAACACTGAGTTTTTCATAAACTCACTCTCCTGCTCTCATGTGCAGGTAATCCCTAGGTGGGTCGGTGCTGGGAGGAGCTCGATAGAGGCCATACAACTGCTTTTGCTACTGTTTTAAAGTTTTAATCTTGAAGCTTTTTCATTTGGTTTTTTGTTATGTAATAAGGCCTCTTTAAATTTTAATTTAATTTGGGGTTACTTACTTTGATTTATATATGCTAGTAGTAGGATGCGCATTTTCAAAAGATAAATGTTTTCAAAACACCATGCCATTACAAAATATTCCAAAAGCTTCTGCAACAAACAATGTCTTTAAAGGGTAACAACCTAAAATAATTAAATATTTACTAAATCTACTGGAGTTTTTTACTTAAAAGTTTTTTAAAAGATCACTACAAGGGTTTTAATATAGTACAAACTTTTTCAAACAGAACGATGCTTTTCAAAATACACTTCAGCGTGACATCGCAGATTCGGCCATAACATCTAGGCGGGGTTTGGGGTGTTACATTTAGTGGTATCAGAGCCAGGTTGCAAAACTCGACTGTGGAATTGGGTTTTTCTAAAAAACATAAAATTTCCTAAAAGAACTGTTTCAAATGGTTGGAAAGTATTTTGAAATGTTATTTCTGAATATGTGGTCTACCGAGTCTCCAGTGCCGATTCTGTAAGTTCTCTGAAATTACTGTCCGCTTAAATTGAAATATTGAGATTACTGTAGACAAAAGAATATACTGAGATACTTTGTTAGGGTAACCTAAAACTATGGTAAGACTACAAGCTGCGAAAACAAAAACTCTGAAATATTGATACTGTTTTTCATGAAACATTCGTTAATAAACACTGGAACTCTAAAAATGATGCATAAAATTGTTAATAAAGATAAATTGTAATTCGATAATAAGCACCAGGGGTGCTCGTGGAAGGGGTACAAGAGGTCGCGGCGGAGGCCGTGGAAGTGCTCAGGCTGGACCATTGGCATCGGGCCATATGTCTAACAATGAAGCTAGGAAGGTACCGACTTCACCTATAACTGAAACTGGTCACAAGATCATGCAGCTGGGGATGACGTACTGTCCCAAGCTATGCTGCAAATTTTGGAAAGGGTCTCTAGGCCTAATAGTGGTACTATAGGCCGTGGGTCAGTGACGGAATGACTCAAGTCTAATAGGGCTAAGATTTTTAAGGGTGTCGCTGGAGTTGCCCCTAATGTGGGTGAGTATTGGATTGAAGCCATAGGAAGGATCATGGATGACTTTGACTGCACCCTAGAGTAGAAACTAAAAGGTGCAGTGTCGTTGTTACGAGATGAAGCCTATCAGTGGTGGCTTAAAGTGAAAGAGGGCACTCAGTCCAACCGGTTGACTTGGGAATTTTTCAAGAATGCATTTCAAGGGAAATATGTGGGCCTTAGTTATGTGGATGCTCGGAGGAGGGAGTTTCTAAATCTGACACAGGGGGATAAATCTGTGGCTGAGTACGAGGTGGAATTTTTGTGAATTAGCTGCTATGCACGTGGGATGGTGGCAACTAAATATGAGCACTGTGTTCGTTTCGAGGATGGCCTCAGAGATAATCTACGAGTTCTGATAGCTCCACAGAAGGAGCAAGATTTTACTGTGTTAGTGGAAAATGCGAAGGTTGCCAAGGAGTAAAGCGCGCTGAGCACCAAAATCGTGAAAAGGACAAGGGAAGGAACAAGAGATTTTGAGAGCCCTCAAGTTTAGTTGTGGGGCCTAAGAAGAAGGCCAGGTTTGAAGGGCCGGTCAGAGTTGGGGCCCCTGTTGCAGCTACTGGACCGCAGTCTTGTGCTAATTGTGGGAGACGCCATCAGGGCGAGTGCTGGAAAAGGTTAGAGGCATGTTTGAGGTGCGGATCTAGGGAGCACCGTATCAGAGATTGTCCACAGAGGCCCGATCAAATGGAAACTACTGGTATGGGGTACTATTCAGCCACTGAGAGGTGTTCAGTAGCCACCAAGAGGCCGTGGTTAGGCCAGAGGTGGAAATCGTATGGGCCGTGGTCGTAGAGCACCAGACAGAGGTGCTGGTCATACTAAGGCGAGGCAGTCGGCACTGGTTTATGCTGCACATCGCCGAGAGTACGGAGACTCTCCAGATGTTATTATGGGTACGTTCTTTATCCATAATGTACTTTACACTACATTGATTGATGTTGGATCTACACACTCTTATATAGCATGCACTGTATCTGAGACTTTGGGTGTGGTGGTTGAAAACATAATGAGTGAGGTTATTGTGTTAAGTCCATTAGGGCAGTCAGTGAGAGTTAATAAACTGTTTAAGGATGTACCCTTGGAGGATCAAGGGGTGATCTTTTTGGCGGATTCAATGGAACTCCCTTTTGGAGAATTCGACTTAATATTGGGTATAGGCTGGCTGGTTAAGCATCAAGTGAGTTTGGATTATGCTGCTAAGCGAGTGATATTGAAAACTGTAGATGGTGACGAGGTGGTTGTGATTGGGGAGCGTCAGAATTAGTTGTCAAATGTGATTTTTGCATTCAGAGCTGATAAGTTGGTTCGTAAGGGGTGTGAGGCGTATTTAGCTTACATTGGAGCTTTCGATTCTGAGGTTCCTTCTGTTAAAGATATTAGAACGATTAAGGATTTTTCTGATGTTTTTCCCAATGAACGGCCTAGGTTACCTCCTAACCGTGAAGTTGAGTTTGGGATAGAGCTATTGCCTCGTACAGCTCCGATGTCTATCGCCCCTTATAGAATGGCACCGAAAGAGCTTTTGGAGCTTAAAGCTCAGATTCAAGAGTTACTGGACCAAGGGTTCATCCGCCCTAGTGTGTGTCCATGGGGAGAACCAGTTTTATTTGTGAAAAAGAAGGATGGAACCATTCGTATTTGTATCGAATACTGGTAACTGAACAAATTGACTATTAAGAATTAGTACCCCCTACCACGGATAGACAATCTATTCATCCAATTTCAAGGAGCTATAGTCAGTAATTCAGAGTTTGAGTTTGTTTCCTTTTGCGGTAGCCTAGCTATAGTCTCAGTCTACTTATCAGAGTTTCTGTAGTTCCAGTGTTACCCTAACTAAAGTACCATGATAAGGTTTTGTACAAGCATATAACAGATATTTCAAAAACAATCAGAAAGGCTCAGAAAACTTACAGACTTGGGTCGGAGATTCGGTGTGCCACTTTCTAAAAAACCTAATTTTAGAAAACCAATTTTAATCTTTAAAATCATCTATTTGTAAAGAGAAAATATTGGAAACATTCTCGAAAACAATTTATAATCAAGTTCAAAAAAAAATGATTTTCGAAAACCTTTATTTAGTGTTTCTTTACAAACTCTCGTTTTTAGACCCGTTCCACAGCCGAATTGTTGTAACTTGACTCTGATACCACTAAATGTAACACCCCAAACCCGGCCCAGATGTTATGGCCAGATCTGACGTGTCACATAGACTTACGATTTAGTATGCATTCGCTGGTTTAAGTGATTGGGGTGGTCTTTGTAAAAACAGCGGTTGAATAAAAAGCCAGTTTATCAATCTTTAGGCTATCCATTTGTTGTGCTTGTTGAGTCTTGAAAAACGTTCATCAATTTTGAAAACCCGCACAGCCTAACACTAGCAGTTTCGTCATAGTATAAATATAATCAGAAAATAAACCATAGCGGAAAAAAGAAATTTAAATAGCGGCCTTATTACAACTTAAAACCCAAAATTAAATCAGATTATAAAAATAATAAAAATAAACTAACTTAGAAAAACCAACTTTGCAGATGATGTGGCCATTCCGAATCCCTCACAACTCCAAGCCCACTATAGTTGGGGATTTCCTGCAGAGATGAAAATAAAGGGTGAGTTTGGTAAACTCACTGTGTAACATAACCCAACCATAGTCCAAAATAGATCAAACCTCAGAGTCAGACTTATCTGGGCCTTGGCCCAGTACAGAAATCAAAATGAAACCCATAGGCCCATAGCAGATACAGAACAAATATATCATGAATGCAGAAATCCCAACCAAGAGCCATCCATAGCACCCCCGTACCAGCCTTACACCATGTAGGGAGACTACTCGACCCACCAAACCGCTACACACCACAGAAATTGCACCGAGGCTACCAGATATTGTGACGAAGTCACCAAATACAGATATTGTGGCTAGGCCACCAGAACAGATATATATATGTGGCGAAGCCCCCAGATTGCAGCGAGGCTGCCAGAACGCTTCCTCCATCAATATAAACCCATGTCCCATGCAACAGAAATAATATGTCATGGCATACGTATACAGAAACAAAACATCACGCTTTTCAGAAAAAAATAACCATAGGGGTAAAATCGTAATTTTGCATGCATAAGGGTATTTTAGTAATTATTACCTATTGCTAAGGTTTCATGCTCATTATAACGTTTACCAAGTAATTAGAAGTACTTACCTCGTCTTTTTACCAAAGTGGGCCCGTTGGCCCATTGGCCCATTAAGCCCAAAAATACCGTTGTGCACGAAAATGCACACTCTGCACTCTAATTATCCAAATGCACCATATTCATTAAAAACTGTCTCACAAGCGCTCGCACGCTTGCGAGTTCACAAAATACCAACGTTTCGGTATTTCGGCTTTTACCGATTCAGTCTAAGGGAGGGTGTCATTTACACACCCGGTTGATGACGATTGATGATGATATCTCCCACGCGGTAATCCTACAATCGATCACTAACACATTAGACTTACGAATTAACGATAACTAACATAAATCCACGTCAACTAACCCAATCATCCCACAAGTTAGTCATTTACGCACGAAGGACAAAATAGTCATTTTACCCTCCAGGGGTAAATCGGTAGTCCTACCCTGCAAGGGTATTTTAGTAATTCTACAACTTATCCACTTGGGCCCACGGACCTATTGGGACCACATGGCCCATTTCAACCCATCGCGGCCTGAAATAGCCGTCCTACTGCTAGAGTAATGAGAAATACACACCTGTTAGAAGACTACAGTTAATCCGCGCTCCAAACACTCTTAGCTGACGCCCAACCCAAAGGAGCACGTCACAAAGCGAAAGGGATTAGCCAAGAAGGGTATGCCTACTCTCCTTATGGTTTGCTCTATTTAAAGTCAGCTCTCCATCTACTTTTATGTTAGCTTCCCGATGTGGGATCCCTCTATCACCAGAGTTTAAAACCAACACCAACTCTTACCGTCCCAACATAGCAAAATAATCAACCTTTGCGTGCCAATGGATTCGAACCAAAGTCCTCTCACAAGCCAACTCACGCCACCACCACTAGGCCATCAACTCATTTGTGTCATAAATCCAACACATTAAACTTTAAAGCGCACCTACTTGCTTCCAGATTTATTGAAAAGAAAAAACAAAATATATTGCAAGAGCTAAGACTTGAACCTTGGACCCCTTGCTTCCTCTATAGTGTCCCTTCCTTGTCCCCTAAGTGGCGCCACCTTGCCACTACACCACACTCCTTTTTGTGTCATCTTTTACCCCTTTACTCTTAAAAGCCCAAACGCCAATTGCATCACCTGTTCATAAAATTAAAATTCTGAAGACTACCATGGATTTATCTTAAGTTTGGGCCTTCCAAAGGCCCAGTAACCTACTAAAATATATATTTTAACCAACCAGAACACACAAAAAATTTTAAAAATCACAGAAACACAGAAAACTCGAAAATTGGGGCATTACAAAAAATTAAAAAAAAGGCTATGTTAAAATAAAATAAAAAGCAAAACATATTTTTTGCTTATCTTTATGTTCATATTCTACAGCTGAATAAACACCATTACTAAAACCATGGAGTTCGGCTAAGCTCTTTTCCATGCATGTGTGGGATTTTGAGGTTCGTTTTTCATGATATTATGTTTTTTTTTTATTTTAGCTTATTCTAGCTAACCCGGGGGTTAATTTGTGTAATTTTTAAACTTTTAGGAACTTTTAATGGTTTAAGTGTGTTTATGGATTTAATTGATTGATTATTAAGTTTAGTTGTTAAATAGAAGTATTTTTGTTAAGTGATTTTTAGTAATTTTAATGTTAAAGGATTAATTTGTTAAATGAGTAAAATTCATGGGATTTAATGTGAAATTTTGTTGAATTTAGGCTGTTTAGAAATCCTATAAAAATCAACAAACATGAATTTTAGCTAAAAATGGTAAATTTGCAAGTTTCAAGTTTAGGGATTAAATTTCAGAAAAGGCAAAATATTAGGGGTAATTTTGTATATTTCCCATTGATATGGGTTATTGTAACCCCCCAAAAATTTTGAGTTTTTAATTTTTTATTTTTTGACACAAATGACATGTTTGCATTATTAGCTTGGTGATTTGAGTGGGTTTGGGAGTGTTTGAGAAGCCTAGGTTCAAGTCTTGGCTTTTGCAAAATTTTTAGTGTTGTTCTTAAAAGAATATGGACACTATCATATAGGCCTTATAAATAATAGTGCTTGTTTTATGACACAAAAAGAGTGTTTGGTCTAGTGGCAAGATGGCATGTTGCTTCTGCTGGGGGACTTGAGTTGGAGTCCTGGGTTGCGGAATGGAGTAATTATTTTGCTGTTTGAGCTATGTAGGTAATGGAGTTGGACTAAGACCCTGAGGTTGAATTGGTCATGAGAGTTTGAATAAAGTTTGAATGGGGTGTTGGAGTATTTTGTGGAGAGAATCAGGGAGAGATATTAGGAGAAAATCAAGGGTTTTGAGGGTGTGGATATGGTAGTGCCGAATTGGGTTTCTAGCTACTCAGAATTTCGGCTGTAACTTCTTTTGGGGGAGTATTCCTTGTCCTCTTAGGGCACTTTTTCTTTTGCATTTTTCTCTCTGGCCGAATATTCTTGGTTCATAACAACGTAAATTGCATTTTGGTCAATTGCTGGTAAGCTGAGTGCTTCTTTGTACCTTTCGGGTTTGTGGTTTCTATTCTCAGGTAACCAATTCTCTTTCCCTCAATCTCTTTATTTTGGTAGGCCGAATACACCTTTTCTCTCCCTCACTATTTAGTCCTTCGATTTTCCCTCCTAGCCGAACCTCTCTTTTCTCTCTTCTTCATCTCCTCATCTTGTTGCGGCTTGACGACTATTGTAGGTACTTTTGACTCTTGCTTTGTTTCTTTAATCTTTTTCATGTTACCTCTGCTTAAAGCCGAATGCTCTTCCCTTCTCTTGTTTTCTTATAGCCGATTCTTGTTTTCTTCTTTTAGGTGTGCTATTCTTTTGATTCTCAGAATTCCTCGAGAAGTGGAGTTTTGGTGTTATTTAGCCGACAAAACCATTTTCTTATCACTCGATTTAAGGTAAGTATGTGGGCTAACATGTTGGGGTGTTGGCCAAATGCCCTATTTGTGGTTTTGGGTGTTATGTAGGCAATAGGTATCGATTCAAGTCTTTGGTTTATGCGATTGTTGTTAATGGGTTTCTTTGTTAATGCAGCTTTTCTAAAAAGGAGGGTGTCGCCAACCTTCGATTAACATTATCGACGAGTTAAACCTCATCCGTTGGCAAAGGCAAGTGTTAATGCTATTCTTCTTGGGATTAAGTATTAGTAAGTGGGTGTTGACCCTAGTGCCAAAGGTTTAACCAAATGTCTTGATTAATGTAGGTTGGTGTTCGAAGACTTTTTGCAAGTATTCGCAACCAGGTGTGTAACCACACCTCCTTTCAACTGAAAATCGGCAAAAGCCAAAAAGCCAAAAACACGGGGTTTGAGGCCACACGAGTGTGCGAACGCTCGTGTGGTAAACCAAGCCCAGAAATCATGGGCGTAAGACTGTAGAGGCCACCATGGGCATCCCTATGAGCTTAGGCTGTTTTGGGTCATGTTGGTCCGAAATAAGCCGTGTAGGCCCAATGGTCTTGTGGGCTTCACAGGGATAAATTCCACAATATATGGTAATTACTGGACTGGGTTGTATAGTTCGCATGGGCTTGATGGGCCACACGGGCATGTTGGCTTACTTGGGCCGCAAAACAGGCCTTAGGCCCATTTACATTGTTAGGACCGTTGAGGTTACACGGGTCGCTTGAGGTGACTATAGACATTCTGATGGGTCGATAAGAGTACCTAGACCCTAAGGCAGGTAAAAAGACCAAAATACCCTTATAGGATAAAATGACTATTTTACCCCTCGAGGGTAAAAGACTAATTTGTGCCATGATTTGACTGTTCTCTCTGAGCATGACATTCTGCATTCACAAATGAGATTATGACATGAAAAACTACATGGCGTTGGGATATTGTTTATGGAGGAAGTATACTGTATTGTTGGCTTTTAGCCTTTATATTGATTACTGGCAGCTTTGCTGCAATACTGCTACTGGCAGCTTTGCTGCGATACTGATATTGTAACACCCCAAACCCGAAACCGACACCAGAGTCGAACACGAGGTGTTAACTGACTTTAACCCCTTATAAAATTTATTTTCCAGACACTGCCCAATCTGTGTACTAGTCGTTTTAAAAATCATATCTTGAGTTTCATAACTCGAAAATCAGTTTCGTAATTTTTCCCAGAAACTAGACTCATGTGCCCATCTATGTATTTTTTTCTAGAATTTTTGGTCAGGCCAATTAGTACAGTTTATTAGTCAAAGTCTCCCAAGTTGCAGGGGTCGACTAGACTGACCTTTGCCCATTACGACTTGGATATCTCCCTGCACGGGGCTTCAATACTGATGCCGTTTGTTTCTATGAAAACTAGACTCAGAGAGGAATCTGTACATATATGGTACGACCCCTAATTATCTCTGGTTAATTTATAATGAATTTCCAAAGTCGGAGCAGGGAATCCAGAAACCGTTCTGGCCCTGTCCCACAAAAATCTGATTATCTCTTAATATACTGCCCATATGATCTTTTCGTTACTTCCTCATGAAAACAGACTCATCGAGCTTCGATTACATAATTTATTCATCAATTAATTCCACTCCTACTATTTTTAGTGATTTTTCAATCTCATGACACTGCTGCTGCCAGCATCTGTTACGAAAGTAACTAGGTCCATTTCATGCCTACCCTTGATCCAACTCAATCGAACATTCGTGCCATTTTCGCATGGCTTAAAGTTTACATGCCAAAGTTCAAACACAACGTAATAGCTTATACATGCCAAAATGTTCTTCTAAGCCAACTAAGAAGAAAGTACCAAAACTTGCTATCCGGTGTGATGACTTCGATGACGGCCTGACCCCGCAAAAATAGATGAGTGCAAGCAACCTATAATGGGTGACAAGGAAACACCGAGTGAGTTTATAACTCAGTAAGTCATAAGCAATGCACTACCATCCATCAATAACATTATCACAAGAGGAAACAAAATGGAACGAGACAATTTACTCCATCCATACCGAACCATACCATAGTTCCTCCAACCTATCGATTCAATTTCATATCAATTCATGCATTCACATTCCATATACTCATCAATAGGACATTGAAGCATTTTCATAAATCAATTTATTTTCGTTACAATCAACGACTAAACGGCCTTTCACAAATCCTACGATAAATTTTATGTACGTGACTTCAAGAATATTTGTCACATAGGTTCAAACTTACCGAGCTCAACACCAAGTATAAGCATAGCACCTATTAGCCATGTACTCAAGACACTTACCCGATCCGCTGTCCGCGATCGACTCAATAGTGTCGCACACATAGTGTCCATAATGATTCATGAATGTATATTGAGTCCGCTCACTCAGTGCTATATAATCAACTCGCACACTTAGTGCTATGTAATCAAATCGCACACTTAGTGCTACATAGTCAAACTCGCACACTTAGTGCCGCATGGTCAACTCGCACACTTAGTGCATCATATTCATTTCGCACACTTAGTGCAACATAGTTAAATCGCACACTTAGTGCTGTACAATTTAATCCCGCGCACTTAGCGCCAAATCTCATGGTCATAAATGGTTATACCCGCACGTTTAGTGCCGAGATCAACAACTCAGTACATCTTACCTCTTTTCTTTTCATTCAACAATTTCATCATCACATACGTACATGCATATATATATATGTATATTTATTCATTCCATTCAGCATCAATACATAAACATTATGACCATTTGAAATAATACCAACTACATGCTTAATGACTTACCTTGTGTTGGGTAAGACGGTTCCAACTCGGCTACTCAGTGATCTTTTCTTTGCCTTTGCTTGATTCTCCTCCTTTAGCTCCTTGAGCTTAATCAATAATTCACTAGTTTAACCATCTTGTTAAACATTCATAATTCAATTACACATGCATATGTATGTTTGTATATTCGGCAACCATCCACACTAATTACCCATTTAGTCGATTACACACATAATTAAAGGTAACATCACGAATGGCATACTTATGTATATATATATGTATATATATACTTCGGAATGGGCATCACAATTAGATTTAACACCACCTTCATACTCAATTAGATGGCCGAATGCATGTGTATATGCATAATGTCAACTATAACATCATGTAGATCCACATATACTACATTTCTTATGTTCCACATCTTAATGCCCATTATACATAATCAAATTTAACATCATCTATATATTTACTCATATGGCCGAATATACATACCCCCATATAATATCATTTTCATTCCATTTAACACTTAATTCATCATAAATTTCCCCCTTTGCTCTCTTTTTTTTTCTTCATGGCCGAATGCTCCTTCTACTCCTTTTACCTTCACAAAGCATGAATTTCATCATCCAACTTACAAGCTTACAATCTCATGAAGTTTAACCTCATGGTACCTATCAAACTCTCACTCATTAGCTTCTATCATAAACCTCCAACAACACCCAATAAACATATACTTTGGGGGTCTATGGTAGAACCAAGAAAGGAACTCATAGATATCAAGATGTGAGCAACTACCATTATTCATCTAAGTTTAGCATGAAACACAATCATCACCCTTATTAATCTTTTATAGCCGAAAACCATACTCACCCCCAAAATCGAAATTTCAACATGGTTTACAAAAATCACTTGATAACTCACTCAATATCAACTAAAATTTCAAAAGCTAGTACAAACTTCCTTACCTTAATAGTGACCTAAGATGACCGATTGCTTCACTCCCTTCTTCTTCCTTTCAATTCGGCCAAGAAGAACCAAAGAACACAACTTGTTTTTCTTTCTTCCTTAGAACATTCGGCCAAGGGGAAATGAAGAAAGATGGACACTTTTTTTTCTTTGTTTTCTTTCTTACTTTCACGGCAATGGGGAGGGGAAGAAACAATTACAAACATCCTTTCCTTTTTCCATTTCTTTTTTCCCCATACTTCTTATTATATTTTATCCTACATACCTCACTAGGCCAACATGTTCCCAACATGTTTCCACCCATAGCATGGCCGGCCACTACATATTAGGGAGGGGGAATTTGACATGCAAGTCCCCTTTTTCTTCCCCATGCACTAATAGGTCCTCATGCATTGACCTATCACATTTTAAAATTTTCTCATATAAGTCCTATTGGCTAAATTCACATGCAATCGACTAAATCGAAGCTTGAAATTTTCACACAATCATGATTAAATATTCTAGACAATAAACATCACATTCAAACCTTTCGGTGACTCGGTTTAGCGGTCCCGAAACCACTTCCCGACTAGGGTCAATTTTGGGCTGTTACAACTCTCCCCCACTCAGGAAATTTTCGTCCCCGAAAATCTTACCGGTAAATAGGTTTGGGTATCGTTCTTTCATCGAGCTCTCGGTTTCCCAAGTAGCTTCCTCGATCCCGTGTTTGAGCCACAACACCTTAACCAACGGAACCCTTTTATTTCGCAACTCTTTCACTTCACGTGCTAGGATACGAATCGGTTCTTCTTCATAGCTCAAGTCAGATTGAATTTCAACTTCTGAGGGATTAATCACATGTGACGGATCGGATCTATAACGTCGAAGCATTGAAACATGAAAGACATCGTGAATCTTTTCAAGTTCATGGGGTAAAATCAATCGATACGCAACTGGACCGACTCGTTCGGATATTTCGTATGGCCCAATGAATCTCGGGCTCAACTTGCCTTTACGGCCAAATCTGAGTACCTTCTTCCAAGGTGACACTTTAAGAAACACTTTATCTCCCACCTGATATTCAATGTCCTTTCGTTTCAAGTCCGCATACAATTTCTGACGATCTGTGGCTGCCTTCAGACTTTCACGGATTACCTTTACTTTCTGTTCGGAATCTTTAATCAAATCAACTCCGAAAATTTTACTTTAACCAAGCTCGGTCCAAAACAATGGCGTACGGCATTTACGACCGTACAAAGCCTCATAAGGTGCCATCTTAATACTTGATTGAAAACTATTGTTGTAAGCGAATTCAATCAAAGGTACATACCGTTCCCATGAACCACTAAACTCAAGGATGCAGCATCTCAGCATATCCTCGAGTATCTGAATTATCCGCTCGGATTGACCATCGGTTTGGGGGTGAAAAGCGGTGTTCAAATGCAGCTTGGTACCCAAAGCTTCTTGCAATTTCTTCCAAAATCGTGAGGTGAATCTCGGATCTCTATCCGACACGATAGAAATAGGTACTCCATGTAATCTCACAATCTGAGAGACATACAGTTCGGCTAGTTTATCCAATGAAAGATCCGTACGCACGGGGATAAAGTGGGCCGACTTAGTCAGCCTATCAACAACAACCCAAATCGCATCCTTCTTACTTGCGGACAATGGCAGTCCGGACACAAAGTCCATTGTGACTCGGTCCCATTTCCACTCGGGTATCATGATCGGCTGAAGTAACCCTGAAGGCACTTGATGTTCCGCTTTCACTTGTTGACATATTAAACATCTCGAAACAAAGTCGGAGATGTCTCGTTTCATACCATGCCACCAATACCGACGTTTCAAGTCGTTGTACATTTTCGTGCTCCCCGGGTGGATTGACATTCGGCTACAATGGGCTTCGTTCAGAATCATCGGAATGAGTTTTGAATTCCTTGGAACACACAAACGACTTCTAAACCTCAAACAACCATCATCATCAATCTGAAACTCCGATTCCTTGTTCGGAACACACTCAGCTCGTTTTGCAACCAATTCATCATCGACTTTCTGAGCTTCATGAATTTGATGAGTCAATAATGGTTTGGCTTTTAATTCAGCTACTAACACATTGTCAAGTAGAACAGACAAGTGTACATTCATCGCTCGCAAAGCAAACGTGATTTCCGGCTTAAGGCGTCCGCAACCACATTAGCCTTTCCCGGGTGGTAATCAATGACAAGCTCGTAATCTTTCAACAACTCAAGCCAACGTCTTCGTCGGAGATTCAAGTCTCGTTGAGTCATCAAATATTTGAGACTTTTGTGATCAGAAAACACATGGCACTTCTCACCAAACAAATAATGTCGCCATATTTTCAATGTAAACACAATGGCGGCTAGTTCGAGATCATGGGTCGGATAATTTCTCTCGTGTGGCTTCAATTGTCTCGACGCATAGGCCACAACTCGACCTTCTTGCATCAATACGGAACCCAACCCAAGTAGGGATGCGTCACTATAAACGACAAACTCTTTACCCGATTCGGGTTGCACCAAAATTGGAGCTTCAGTCAAATGAGTTTTCAGTTGATCGAAGCTTTTCTGACATTTCTCCGTCCATTCGAACTTAACATCCTTTTGAAGTAGCTTCGTCATTGGTGTGGCTATCATCGAGAAACCTTTGACAAATCGTCGGTAATAACCGGCGAGCCCTAGAAAGCTCCGGACTTCGGTAACATTTCTCGGAGGCTTCCAGTTAAGTATGGCTGAAATTTTGCTCGGGTCAACTCGAATACCCGATGCGGATACCACATGACCCAAGAAGCTAACCTCTCTTAACCAGAACTCACACTTACTGAACTTAGCATATAACTACTTATCTCGCAAAATTTGCAACACTAGCCTCAGATGCTCAGCATGTTCGGTCTCGTCTCTTGAATAGACCAAGATGTCATCAATAAACACAACTACGAACCGATCCAAATACGGCCTGAAGATCCGATTCATCAAATCCATAAACACCGCAGGGGCATTAGTGAGCCCAAACGGCATCACTAAGAACTCGTAGTGACCGTACCTCGTTCTGAAAGCAGTTTTGGGTACGTCCGAATCTCGAATCCGCAACTGATAATAACCCGATCTCAAATCTATCTTTGAAAACACCGATGCTCCCTTTAATTGATCAAACAAATCATCAATACGCGGTAACGGATACTTATTCTTTATCGTCACTTTATTTAGTTGACGATAGTCAATGCACCACCTCATGGTTCCGTCCTTCTTTTTCACGAACAATACTGGTGCACCCCAAGGTGAGAAACTTGGTCGAGCGAAACCTCTATCCGTCAACTCTTGCAATTGAGCTTTCAATTCTTTTAACTCAGTTAGTGCCATACGATACGGAGCTATCGAAATTGGCGTAGTTTCAGGTACAAGCTCAATACCAAACTCTATCTCCCGAACAGGTGGCAAACCCGGTAATTCTTCAGGAAAAACATCCGGGTATTCACAAACCACCGGCACCGATTCGGGTTTCTTTTCTAACTCCTTGTCATCAAGTACATACGCGAGGTATGCTTCGCACCCTTTCCTTACATATTTCTGGGCCAACATTGCTGATATTACAGCTGGCAACCCCCTTAAGTCCGCAGACTCAACTCGGATTATTTCGTTATTTGCGCACCTCAAATCGATAGTCTTGCTTTTGCAATTCACAACCGCATCATGCGCAGTTAACCAATCCAAACCAAGAATAACATTAAACTCGTCGAACGGAAAAAGCATCAAATCAGCCGGAAAACAGGATTCTCAGATTATTAGAGGGCATCTCTTACACACTTTATCAACAAGTACGCATTGACCCAAAGGGCTTGATACTCGAATTACGAGCTCAGTAGACTCAACAGGTAGAGTCTTACTGGTTGCTAAGGTTTCGCATACATATGAATGAGTAGAACCAGGGTCAATCAATGCAATCACATTAGTATCAAAGAGAGTGAAGGTACCAGTGATGACGTCGGGGGAGGATGCCTCCTCTCGTGCGCGAATGGCATATGCTCTAGCAGGAGTACGGTTCTCGGCTCGATCGGCCGTATCAGAGGCCCCCCTCTGACTACCACCCCTGCCTCCTAATATTCTCGGTGGTCTACCTCTAGATGTCACTCCACTAGGTCTTGCACCTTGAATCTTATTCTTCTCATCCAGCTCCGTGCAATCTCTAATGAAGTGGTCCTTCGAACCGCATCCGTAACAGGCCCTGCTAGTAGACTTGCCCTAACATTCACCTAGGTGTCGTCTTCCACATTGGGGACATTCAGGTTTCTCGTGACGATTATTGCCCACACTAGCTATCGAAGTAGCTCGGGAGCCCATCGATGGTCTTGCCCTGATGGAAATTCCCGCAGTCGCCCTCGACTTATTAATGTCCTCCCTGAACTTCTTTACAGCTGAGAACGGAGCTTTACCCGTCGATCTTTTACGATAATCTCTAGCTTCAAATTCAGCCTTCCTCTTCTCCTTTCCAAGTTCTTCCGCCTTGCAGGCTCGTTCGACTAGTGTTACGCATTCTTTTATTTCCAAAATACCCATTAGTAGCTTTAAATCTTCATTCAATCCTTCCTCGAATCTTTTGCACATAGCAACCTCATCAGCTACACACTCCCGGGCATACCTACTGAGTCTTACGAATTCATGTTCGTATTCAGATACAGTCATACGGCCTTGCTTGAGTTCCAAGAACTCCTTACGCTTTTGATCAATGAACCGTTGGCTAATAAATTTCTTTCGGAATTCCGTTTGAAAGAAGTCCCAAGTTACTCGCTCGTTCGGGACTATAAAAATCAAGGTCCTCCACCAATAGTAGGCTGAGTCTCGCAACAGAGATACAGCACATTTTAGACATTCATCAGGTGTGCATGACAATTCATCGAACACCCGAATGGTGTTATCAAGCCAAAACTCGGCCCTTCCTGCATCATCAGTTACTATGGCCTTGAACTCCTCAGCCCCACGCTTCCTAATCAAGTCTACAGGTGGCTTACTCAGCCTCACAGGATCAGCGACTGATGGCATTACAGGCTCTTGGGGTGGATTATTCAAATTTGGGAATTGTTGGACAGCCGGGTTGGTTCGGGCATATTGCGCGACCCACTCATTCATCATGGTAAAGAAGGCTTGTTTAGCCCCCTCACCTTGATTATTCGCAGATGACTGAGGTTCAACAGGCGGCGTCCCTTGTGCAGAGCAGCCGCTACGCTCTCAACGTCATCCGCTAGGGTTCTTTCTTCACCGGGGTCCATTTACTAATCAAAACAAAAACATTTCAACCGTCGGAAGTCATCACACATTTAAACATTAACATTCGGCATGTATAGCTAGACTCATACGCGCTATGGTAGTCCTAGAACCGACTAAACCATAGCTCTGATACCAATCAAATGTAACACCCCGAACCCGAAACCGACACCAGAGTCGAACACGAGGTGTTAACTGACTTTAACCCCTTATAAAATTTATTTTCCAGACACTGCCCAATCTGTGTACTAGTCGTTTTAAAAATCATATCTTGAGTTTCGTAACTCGAAAATCAGTTTCGTAATTTTTCCCAGAAACTAGACTCATGTGCCCATCTATGTATTTTTTTCTAGAATTTTTCGTTACTTCCTCATGAAAACAGACTCATCGAGCTTCGATTACATAATTTATTCATCAATTAATTCCACTCCTACTATTTTTAGTGATTTTTCAATCTCATGACACTGCTGCTGCCAGCATCTGTTACGAAAGTAACTAGGTCCATTTCATGCCTACCCTTGATCCAACTCAATCGAACATTCGTGCCATTTTCGCATGGCTTAAAGTTTACATGCCAAAGTTCAAACACAACGTAATAGCTTATACATGCCAAAATGTTCTTCTAAGCCAACTAAGAAGAAAGTACCAAAACTTGCTATCCGGTGTGATGACTTCGATGACGGCCTGACCCCGCAAAAATAGATGAGTCCAAGCAACCTATAATGGGTGACAAGGAAACACCGAGTGAGTTTATAACTCAGTAAGTCATAAGCAATGCACTACCATCCATCAATAACATTATCACAAGAGGAAACAAAATGGAACGAGACAATTTACTCCATCCATACCGAACCATACCATAGTTCCTCCAACCTATCGATTCAATTTCATATCAATTCATGCATTCACATTCCATATACTCATCAATAGGACATTGAAGCATTTTCATAAATCAATTTATTTTCGTTACAATCAACGACTAAACGGCCTTTCACCCATCCTACGATAAATTTTATGTACGTGACTTCAAGAATATTTGTCACATAGGTTCAAACTTACCGAGCTCAACACCAAGTATAAGCATAGCACCTATTAGCCATGTACTCAAGACACTTACCCGATCCGCTGTCCGCGATCGACTCAATAGTGTCGCACACATAGTGTCCATAATGATTCACGAATGTATATTGAGTCCGCTCACTCAGTGCTATATAATCAACTCGCACACTTAGTGCTATGTAATCAAATCGCACACTTAGTGCTACATAGTCAAACTCGCACACTTAGTGCCGCATGGTCAACTCGCACACTTAGTGCATCATATTCATTTCGCACACTTAGTGCAACATAGTTAAATCGCACACTTAGTGCTGTACAATTTAATCCCGCGCACTTAGCGCCAAATCTCATGGTCATAAATGGTTATACCCGCACGTTTAGTGCCGAGATCAACAACTCAGTACATCTTACCTCTTTTCTTTTCATTCAACAATTTCATCATCACATACGTACATGCATATATATATATGTATATTTATTCATTCCATTCAGCATCAATACATAAACATTATGACCATTTGAAATAATACCAACTACATGCTTAATGACTTACCTTGTGTTGGGTAAGACGGTTCCAACTCGGCTACTCAGTGATCTTTTCTTTGCCTTTGCTTGATTCTCCTCCTTTAGCTCCTTGAGCTTAATCAATAATTCACTAGTTTAACCATCTTGTTAAACATTCATAATTCAATTACACATGCATATGTATGTTTGTATATTCGGCAACCATCCACACTAATTACCCATTTAGTCGATTACACACATAATTAAAGGTAACATCACGAATGGCATACTTATGTATATATATATGTATATATATACTTCGGAATGGGCATCACAATTAGATTTAACACCACCTTCATACTCAATTAGATGGCCGAATGCATGTGTATATGCACAATGTCAACTATAACATCATGTAGATCCACATATACTACATTTCTTATGTTCCACATCTTAATGCCCATTATACATAATCAAATTTAACATCATCTATATATTTACTCATATGGCCGAATATACATACCCCCATATAATATCATTTTCATTCCATTTAACACTTAATTCATCATAAATTTCCCCCTTTGCTCTCTTTTTTTTTCTTCATGGCCGAATGCTCCTTCTACTCCTTTTACCTTCACAAAGCATGAATTTCATCATCCAACTTACAAGCTTACAATCTCATGAAGTTTAACCTCATGGTACCTATCAAACTCTCACTCATTAGCTTCTATCATAAACCTCCAACAACACCCAATAAACATATACTTTGGGGGTCTATGGTAGAACCAAGAAAGGAACTCATAGATATCAAGATGTGAGCAACTACCATTATTCATCTAAGTTTAGCATGAAACACAATCATCACCCTTATTAATCTTTTATAGCCGAAAACCATACTCACCCCCAAAATCGAAATTTCAACATGGTTTACAAAAATCACTTGATAACTCACTCAATATCAACTAAAATTTCAAAAGCTAGTACAAACTTCCTTACCTTAATAGTGACCTAAGATGACCGATTGCTTCACTCCCTTCTTCTTCCTTTCAATTCGGCCAAGAAGAACCAAAGAACACAACTTGTTTTTCTTTCTTCCTTAGAACATTCGGCCAAGGGGAAATGAAGAAAGATGGACACTTTTTTTTTTCTTTGTTTTCTTTCTTACTTTCACGGCAATGGGGAGGGGAAGAAACAATTACAAACATCCTTTCCTTTTTCCATTTCTTTTTTCCCCATACTTCTTATTATATTTTATCCTACATACCTCACTAGGCCAACATGTTCCCAACATGTTTCCACCCATAGCATGGCCGGCCACTACATATTAGGGAGGGGGAATTTGACATGCAAGTCCCCTTTTTCTTCCCCATGCACTAATAGGTCCTCATGCATTGACCTATCACATTTTAAAATTTTCTCATATAAGTCCTATTGACTAAATTCACATGCAATCGACTAAATCGAAGCTTGAAATTTTCACACAATCATGATTACATATTCTAGACAATAACCATCACATTCAAACCTTTCGGTGACTCAGTTTAGCGGTCCCGAAACCACTTCCCGACTAGGGTCAATTTTGGGCTGTTACAGATATTGGTGTGTCTGGTTGGGTGGGTCAACTTTGTCTCCACATGGTGTGATTGGTGGTACAGAGTGGTGTGTCTGGCTGGATTAGGGTGGGTTTCACTGTTGCACTACTGCACTAGCACTGTTACTGTTACTGCAATGGGCTCAGGCCCGAACTGTTACTGCATAGTGTATTCTGACTATTAGATAAGGGATTACACACTGAGTTTCTTGTAAACTCACCCTTCTTTTTAACTGTGCAGGTAATCCCTAGCTTTAGAGGATTTGGTTTTGTGAGGGACTCAGAGGTGGCCACATGACCGTAATTATGCTATGCATGATTTTACTTTTATTTGAATTTTCGTTTTGGGTTTTTAATTCTGTAATGAGGCCTTTTATGGATTTAAATTTTAATTGGGCATTTGCTTGCTTACTTTAAACTACTAGTCTAGGGGAAGACGGGATTTCAAAGTATCGATTATTTGCAAAGACACACGATTTAACCTTATAGTTTTGAAAAGCTTCCGCGTTTAGATCAGTGCAATAAAATAATGGCAATTTAATATGACTAATGTTTTGACTAGCTGATTGGTTAATAACAAGGAATTTAACATACTTATCAAACCACAATAGGATTTTTAACTATTCAAAACCAACAGAGTTCATATTTTTGGAAAGCAGTGCAATGTGACAAGCCAGATTTGGCCATAATGTCTAGGCTGGGTTTGGAGTGTTACAGTTATAAGTTGAATTAATTATGTTAAGTTATTTGAATGGTTTAATTCAATAAAAATTATTATATATAGATCTGAAAATGAATCAAATGGATCTAAATTGAGGAAAAGTTAAAATTTCAGACTAGTCATCAGCTTCGTTTTTACAACTGTTATTGTCGAGGTAAGTTTGTAACTTGATTAACTTAATTAGTTATTGTTTCGGTTGTTTAATATCTAATTGTTTATATATGAATCAAGTTTGTTGGCTTGAAGGAAATGATTAAGACCATAGTTGAAAGACACTATGACACTATGCCGGAAATAAATAAGACAATAGTTGAAAGACATTATGGCACCATACCAGAAACGAGTAAGACCATAGCTGCAAGACGTTATGGCATCACGATTCTATCAAGTAATACCATAGCTGGAAGATGTTATGGCATCACAGTTTTATCGAGCAAGAACATAGCTGAAAGATGCTATGGCATCATGAATCAAACGAATAAGACTATAGTTGAAAGACACTCCAACACGACGAAAAATGAATAAGACTATAAATAAAAGACACTATGGTAACGCGACGAAAAATGAATAAGATCATAGTTGAAAGACACTATGGCAACACGATGGAAAATTAATAAGTCCATGGTTAAAGTGTAACACCCCTTACCCGAGACCGTCATTGGAGTTGAGCACGAGGCGTTACCTGACTTAACTTACTAATTTGGGGCATAAAGTTTTCTTTTAAAATTAATTTATTTACATTCATTCAATATGTCCCTAAAAAGGGCCCTCGAGACCCTAAAACATGCAATTGAAACGGTTCGGGACCAAACCGGGAACATTAAGAAATTTCTGAATAATTAGACAAATCAAAACAATTTATTTCATTATTCCTTATAAAACTGCACACCTGTAACTCGAGTAAAAAAACTCAAAATTTAAATTCGTGAATTTTCCCTGAAACTATACCCATATATCTTCTTACTAATTTTTTTCCAGAACTTTTGGTCTAACCAATTAGTACAATTTATTAGTTAAAGTTTTCCCTGTTGCATTGTTCAACTACTCTGACCTCTCCCCACTACGAAACAATTTTCTCCCTGTACAAAATTCAAATAACCATACTATTTGTTTCTCTTGAAAGTAGATTCACTAAGAAATATATAAATATAAACTATAACTCCTAATTATTTTGTATAATTTTTAGTGAATTTATAAATTTAAAATTAGGGATTCAGAAATCGCTCTGACCCTATCTCACTAAAATTCAAATATCTCTTAATATACACTTCTTTTTCTTACTTTATTTCTTTCATGTGAAAATAAACTCAATCATATTTAATTTTATATCTCATTCATCACCTAATTCCATTTCTACTATTGTTGGTGATTTTTCAAGATCACGTCACTGCTGTTGTTTAATACTGTTTTAATGCTAATTTCACTTTTTCATGATTTCTTTGTATTAACTACCATTTAGGCATACATAACACCAAAACATGTTCTTCATTAGCCATTTCAATAGCTAATCATTATCAAATATTTACATATCATTCTTTAGCCATATCATAAGGACATACACACAAAATGGCTAAGTCCCTATACATGTCATAAAGTGTCACAAGCATAACTGAAAACTCATCACTTACTTAATACTTGATAATCTCAATTACTTACAATCTCAATATTAAATAAGCCTTAAATGCATACCTATACTCTTTCTTCATGTTCTCACCTTGTCGTTTCTTTGACTTACTCTTTCGATTACTCGGGAACCTTTTCCTTTTTGAACTTACCATTGCCATGTCTTGACATGGTCTTACGTGGTATCCTTGCCTTATGAACTCACCAATGCCATGCCTTGGCATGGTCTTACATGGGACCTTTGCCTTATAGTAACTCATCAATGCCATGTCTTGACATGGCCTTTGTAACGCCCCCACGCCCGAGACCATCGCCGGAGTCGAGTATGAGGTGTTACTAAGCTTAGTTTAACATTTTTAGAACTTTGGATTATTGTTTCTACATTCACAGCTTTTAATCTACTTGCGTCACAGTCACAAGAAAAATCATATCTCGAGTTACAAAACTCGAAATCAAGATATGTAAATTTTTCCTGAATCTAGACTCATATACCTATCTACTAAATTTTTTCTAGAATTTTTGGTTGGGCCAATTATTACAGTTTATTAGTTAAAGTTACCCCTATTTCAGGACTCGACTGGTCTGACCTCTGATTACTACGAACCACATTTATCTCTGTACAAAATTCATATGACTATGAGATTTGTTTCTACTAAAACTAGACTCAATAAGGATTCTGAGGATATAAAATATACCACCTAATTATATCTTTATAATTTATAATGAATTTCTAAAGTTGGAATAGGGGATTCAAAAACTGCTATGACCCTATTTCACTAAAATTCAAATATCTTCTAACATATAATTCCTTTACCTGTTTCATTTGTTTCATGTGAAACTAGACATAATAAGCTTCAATTTGATATGTATTCCATCACCAAATTCAATTTCTATGATTTTTAATAAATTTTCAAACTCGCATCAGTGTTGCTGCAGTATTCTGTTTATGGCAAATTTCATCCTTTTTATGAGTTTTTATGCACTAAGTATCTTAATAGTTTTCCTTAACATCAAACATAATCTACACTAACCATTTTCATAATTTATCATTATCAAGCATTTCCTCAACCATTCCACAACCATACCATAAGATCATTTACACAAAATAGGTATATTGCTATACATGCCATACTTAAATTTACAAGCCATTTACCAAAAGTCTTCCGGATAGTGTGATTGAGCCTTCGACCTATCCCGACTCCTGAGTTGGCTTGTCCAAAACTACAATGAGTAAGAAGGAGGGAGTAAGCATAAATGCTTAGTAAGTTCATATGCAAATAATAAGTAACATAACAAACAGTTATACCAATCAACATTAGCATACATCACTAAAACACATATCACATTTCTGATCATTTTTCATCATCTTATTACCTTATAGTGGTTGTATCAATACAAAACCCGAGCGTTAAATACATACCTGTCCAAAATATCCATTTCACATCACTCACCAATACTTCTCTTTACATCTCGAATATTCCTCCATTGAGTAGAACTTTACCCGTTGAACACATCGGAATATAATTCGGATACATGGATAATTTGCATATAAGTGCCACATATTCAATCAAGCAATCATGTAACCCGCCCATAAGCGAACTCGGACTCAACTCAACGAGCTCGGGCGTTCGTATCCATAAGTGAACTCGGACTCAACTCAACGAGTTCGGATGCCTAGTTACATCTCACGAACTCGGACTCAACTCAACGAGTTCGGACATTCGCATCCATAAGTGAACTCGGACTGAACTCAACGAGTTCGGATGCTCAACCATCCTAGTGACATGTCACTTGTATCCTAATCTATTCCTAAGGTTCAAACGGGCTTTTTCCTCGAACACTTATCCTTGCTGTCTTCCGTAGAATGCCGAAATCAATACTCGGTAACAATTATATTTAACATCAATAACTTAAAAATAACCATTATGCTACATTATTTACACATGAACTTACCTTGGTACCCAAATACAAAGATTTTGCAATTTAGTCCACAATCTTTTCTTTTCCTCGATTGAGGTTGATTCCACGTCTTTCTTGATCTAAAATAACACATTTAGCTTATTTAATACTCACATTATCAAATTAATCCTTAACTCAAATTTTGGCAAATTACAATTTTACCCCTAAACTTTTGCACATTTACATTTTTGCCCCTAGGCTCGGGATTAAACTTTATTCCTTATTCTTATGTTTTACAACATGCTGATCACTTTTCTCTTCTATGGCAACATCAAATTCTCACTCTAACATGTACTTATGACTATTAGGTATTTTTACCGATTAAGCCCTTTTACTCGTTTTCACTCAAAACCGAGTAGCACAAGTTGTCTAACATAATTTAAAACCCCATATTCTATCATAAAACATCAAAATACACAAATTTCACCTATGGGTATTTTTCCAAATATGAACCCTAAGTTGAATTATTGTTAGTATAAGCTTAATCGAGCTACCGGGATCTCAAAAACGTAAAAATCATTAAAAACGGGGCTTGGAATCACTTACTACGGAGCTTGGAAGCTTGAAACAAACCCTAGCTATGGAGAACCCTTGAAATTTCGGCCTAATGAAGAAGATGGACAAAAATTGGCTTTTAATTTTGTTTTTAATTCATTTTAATAACTAAATGACCAAAATACCCTTACTACTAAACTTTCCAAAAATTCCTTCCATGTCCTAATTTTGTCCATGAACTTAAAATTGGTCAAATTGCTATTTAAGACCTCCTCATTAATATTCCAAAACAATTTCATACTAAAAACTTCTACAATGCAAGTTTTGCAACTTATTCGATTTAGTCCCTACTTTCAATTTAAGCACTTTAGGCATAGAATTTCATCACGAAATTTTCACACAATCATGCAATCATATCATAAACCTCAAAATAATTATAAAATAATTATTTCTATCTTAGATTTGTGGTCACGAAACCACTATTCCGATTAGGCCCTAATTCGGGATATTACAGTCTTACATGATTTCCTTACGTTATAGACCTTATCAATGCCATACCTTGGCATGGTCTTACATGCTATCCTTATCTTACCAAATGCCATGTTCGAAACATGGTCTTACATGGTATCCTTGTCTTAGTGCCAATGCCACATCTTGATGTGGTCTTTCATGGAGTCCTTAATCAATGCCGATGCCATGTCTTGACATGGTCTTACACGGGATCCTTGCCTTACCAATGTCATGTCTTGACATGGTTTTATATGATATCCTTAACCGTCAATTCATCCTTAAATGCCATGTTATGAACATGGACTTTTCCATCAATTCTTCCTTAATTACCATGGTACAACCATGGACTTTGAGCTATCAATACCTTGTCAAGTCATAACTGAAACATATTTGCTCAAATTCTCAAGGTTAGTCGCATAACTCAATAATAACAATACTAATAACAATAATTGCATAATAATAAAATGCTACTCAACTTACATACTTCCATTCTCAATCTCATCATATCATCAACTTAACTTATTCTCATCAAACTATGCTAGTCAATACTTTCTTGTTATCATATAAAGCCATAATACAAAATATGGTCTTACATATAAATTATACAAGTTCTCTTTCCACTATCAAATTATTATCGAACATTAATAATTATATCTGAAACTCAATACTAAAGTATTTATGGCCGAAATATCAATTTGTCATTCAAATATGCATAATCAAATGCTTATTAAACATATGAACTTACCTCGATACCAAAACGACCATTTTACCAACTTTCTCGATATTCGATTTTTCTCCCGTTCTAGGTCCAAATCTCACTTTCCAGGATCTAAAACATCATTTTCACTTATTTAATTAATTTACTATTCAAAACATTCCCTAACTCAAACTTTGGAAAATTTACAATTTTGCCCCTAAAACTTTGCAGAATTTTGATTTTGCCCCTAGGCTCAGAAATTAAAATTTATCCATTTTTCTTATGTTTTATGACACGCTGAACATTTTTCCTTTCTATGGAAACATCAAATTCCCACTCTATCATGTACTTATGAACATTAGGTATTTTTACCGATTATGTCGTTTTACTCGTTTTCACTTTAAATCGTTTTACTTATGACCAAAATGCCCTTAAAGGCTTTTCTTTCAAATTTGTCCTATTCTTTCCCATTTTTGTCCAAACTTAAATATAATGGTCTAATTACTAAATAAGGACCTCCACTTTAAGAACCCATTTCAATTAAATCCCCTTTATTATCTAGAATACACATTTTGCTAATTTTAAAATTTAGTCCTAGGCACTTATACATAAAATTTCTTTACAAAATTTTCACACAATTATTCAATCAATGAATAAACCTTAAAACTTAATAGGAATAAATTTGTTTGACCTCAGATTTGTGGTTTCGCAACCACTATTCTGTTTAAACCCTATTTCGGGATGTTACATTTCTCCCCCTTTAAGGATTTTCGTCCCCGAAAATCTTACCTACAAATGGATTCGAGATTGATTTCCAGTAGCACTTTCAAATTCTCATTCAGCCTTGGCATACCCAACATTTTACTTCTTAAACTAAGGCTCTAAACTGGAATACCTACTGATAAGTAACTGACCTTATTTTATCATTAACCTCATACTCTCTGATGAAATGCAACTAACTCTTCTTTTCTCACCAAAATGAAAATTCTAAGCCACTAAGGTACTTTCAAAAAAAAAAAGAAAACTTGTTTCAATATTCTTAACTTTCAATTTTGTATACAATTTTTGATAATCTGTCTCTGATTTCTGTAATTAATTTTCACTTTCTTCTAATCCTTTCTGCTCAATTTAATTCTGCGAATTTCTCTTCCTCAATTCAACTATCAGTACAAAGGTGACATGCGGTAACATTTAGGAATCTCATGGTCAAAACTTACTGTAGCTTTCTTCTGAAGTCACGGTGCAACCCTGGATTTCCAACCATAACAACTAAAATTTACACTCTAAATGAATTGACAACCTCAAAATGAATAACTCAGATAATCCTTCAGTAGAAAAACTCGTTAGTACTGAGAAGAATACACAAACTTCTTCGAGCAATCAACCATAGCTCATTTAACCTTTCGGTGATAATGCTAATTCTATTGCACAATTCTTTGAAATACCCTCACGTTTTCACACAAACATCAATACTAACTGTAATAGCTTCTGAGATACTTGAAAATCAACTTTAACTCTCTAAAAGTTTAGGTATCGGATTCAAAGTCTGGTATCTCTTATTAGTATAACTAAATCAAGTTATCATCCATCTCTGTACTTCTCAATTAATCAAATAATTATCACTATGCTAGGCATAATAATTGTTGCAAAATCTCTTGATTTCTCATTAACACATTTCTAGAAACCATAAACTCTTTATTCAAACAAAGCTGAATCATAATGGATACTTTAATTATCAATATCTTCAACTGTTTATACTTTATTAACATGAATTCAAGCCAAACTAAACTTCATACAATGAGAACTTTAACAATCAGACAACTTGGATTTTCAAAAATATACCTCTGATGCAACCATTCTGATATGCGTATACAACTCTGTACCATAACCTCTAGAATATGTACTATTTACTTGGGTCATTTATCTATTTATACATGAAAAATCAACATTTACCTCTAAAGCCATGAATAATTCAAACATACATATAACTCAATCAACTGCTCAACTGAATCAGTCTCAACTAAAAGACAATAACTTTTCAAAAATTGTTCTTCTCTATGCTATCATGATATCTCAAACATACATTCTGTCGTGATTTCTTCAAAGAGCTAATCACAAATCATTATTACTGCATAACTCGAAAGAACATAGCATTCGGTCTTTAACTCACTGATATTTATATCAAGATTATACAAAAAATGAAAATCAATACACATGCCTGAACTGAACTACACTGAGGCCACAATACTCATACTACTCAAAAATCATAATGCCATAATAAGATTGACTTCTCAATTACTTTAGTAAATAATGTCCCGGGTGAAAATAAAACATCTTGATCATCTGAGAGATTTAAACACAAATTTCAATAACAACCAGTGCAAAAGTAGAATCTTTATACCTCTGTTAACTATACCTCTGTACTTTATTATCAGGCCCGAACTCGTAGTCATCATAAACATACTCATAATAAGAAGAAACCATTTTCATCAAGAAAGCATTTTCTGCTAATGTCTCATGGCTGATACTTTGAACAGTAATTTATTAATACAACCGAGATAATAAAATCTCAGAACATGGAGCTACATAGAATTCCTAGTAACCACATCTCATGTAGAACAGTTAAGGTTTCAATAGCATCTCAGAAAATTTCCAAAAGGAAAGGATAATACTCACAAGCACTTGGAACAACTATGATAGGAGCCATAAAATTTTCCTTTACTTTCATTAAGCAATAGTTAACAATACAGATCACTAACATCATACAGATCTTATTGTCAACCTTCCATCTGCACGCTGAAGTAGAAAACTGGAATAGATAGAGCAATATCAATCACAACTCAAACAAACTATAATGCCTTCGTCTGTCTGTAAATTTAACTAACATTCTCATACTGCAGGAACTACATCTATGATCTTGCATATGTTTATATATATATGAAATTAAATGTACACATATAATAGTCGGAAAAGACTTTTCTATAATTTCTCAGCTATAAACTCTACATTCATCTATTAATACGGCTCAATTATTATTCCTTTGTCTAATTCTGTCATTACTGAATTCACAATATCCCACACAGTTGGAATTTATTCGGAAAAAGATCTAGCAATCATATACCTTACACATCATACTTGAATAAGTGCAGTAGCTGAGCCTAACCTTTCTTTTACTGTGACATTTCAGTTATCCAGATGATTTTATTATTAACCTAGCATCCTTTCTGCAACTGTGTTCATTTGCTAAACCATTCTCGACTCTGATTACATCATCAATAAATCTGTCACTAAATTCTTTAGTTTTCCACTTTAGCTTATTCAATCCGAATTTCATGAAATCTTATTATGAATTACCTTGTTGATAAGGGGGTGAGGTTGTAACACCTCTGACTTACCTCTTACATACTCATGCATATAACTTAACACTCATCACATTAAAATATTATCACAATTATACAATTTGCTTCAAGCAACATAACATGCACGTTCCAATGACTTCATGATCATCTTATACAAATTAGTGCACTTATACATGCATTCATAAATCTTGAGTAAAATTACTCATAGCATTCACTTAACTTCTCTAATTATACATATAGCATCATACAAATGCCAATTTAACATGAACACTTATCTCGTTATAAACTTTCCTTTCATCTTATCTCATCTTTCATATTTCCCAAAAAATTCTTATTCACAATTTATTCATTATCACATAAACATCATGAACCATTATTCTTACATTTTATGAGCCTCAACTCATCATAAACATACTATCTATACTATCAAACTTAGCTCGATTGAAGTGCGCATTTGTCTGACAAAACATTTTATATCACACTATCATAGTTCAATATGGCATGTATAGCTAGACTCGTACTCATACTGAATATTCCAAGAACCAATTAAATCTTTGCTCTGATATCAATAAATGTAACACCCCTTACCCAAGACCGTCGCCGGAGTCGAGCACGGGGCGTTACTTGACTTAACTTATTAATTCGAAGCATAAAATTTTCTTTTAAAATTAATTTATTTACATTCATTCAATATATCCCTCAAAAGGGCCCTCAAGACCCTAAAACATGCAATTGAAACGGTTTAGGACCAAACTGGGAACATTAAAAATTTTCCGAATACTTAGACAAATCAAAACAATTTATTTCATTATTCCTTATAAAACTACCCACTTGCGTCATAGTCACTAAATAAATCATAACTCGAGTCACAAAACTAAAAATTTAAATTCGTGAATTTTACCTGAAACTAGACTCACATATCTTCTTACTAATTGTTTTCCAGAATTTTTGGTCTAGCAAATTAGTACAGTTTATTAGTTAAAGTTTCCTCTCTTGAACTATTTGACTACTCTGATGTCTCCACACTACGAATCAAATTTCTCCCTGTATAGAATTCAAGTAACCATGTCATTTGTTTCTCTTGAAATTATATTCACTAAGGAATCTAGAAATATAAACTATAACTCCTAATTCTTTTTGTACAATTTTTAGTGAATTTATTAAGTCATAATAGGGGATTCAAAAATTGCTCTGACCCAGTCTCACTAAAATTCAAATATCTCTTAATATACACTTCTTTTGCTTACTCTGTTTCTTTCATATGAAAATAAACTCAATAATATTTAATTCTACATCTCATTCATCACCTAATTCCATTTCTACTATTCTTGGTGATTTTTTCAAGATCACGTCACTACTACTGTTCAATACTATTTTAATGCTAATTTCACTTTTTCATGATTTCTTTGTATTAACTACCATTTAGGCATACATAACACCAAAACATGTTCTTCATTAGCCATTTCAATAGCTAATCATTATCAAATATTTGCATATCATTATTTAGCCATATCATAAGGACATACACACAAAACGGCTAAGTCCCTATACATGCCATAAACTAGAACGTTTGTAAACGAAGATACCCATTTGGTATCTTGATAAGTGATCTCTGTTGACCTCCAACCCGAGCTTGCTTTTAAGTACTCTGAAACATGGGAAAGTAAAAGAAGTAAGCTTATAAATCTTAGTAAGTTCACATGTAAAATAATAAGCATTAGCAATCAATTTAGCTTACTATTATGCTGTCATAATTTGCTTAAATAATGTTTAGTTCTTACTTTCCCATCTTACTCATCAGTAACCTTACCAAAGGCTCAGAATAAAAAAGGCACCTTACTTGATAGCTTGCTTACATACCTGTAACATCTCACTTAACACATGAGTACTCTTTCATAATAAAGGCATATTGCCAATCATGTCATAAAGTGTCACAAGCATAACTGAAAACTCATCACTTACTTAATACTTGATAATCTCAATTACTTACAATCTCAATATTAAATAAGCCTTAAATACATACCTGTACTCTTTTCTCATGTTCTCACCTTGTCGTTTCTTTGACTTACTCTTTGGTTTACTCAGGAACCTTTTTCTTTTTGAACTTACCATTGCCATGTCTTGACATGGTCTTACATGGTATCCTTGCCTTATGAAATCACCAATGCCATGCCTTGGCATGGTCTTACATGGGACCTTTTCCTTATAGTAACTCATCAATGCCATGTCTTGACATGGTCTTACATGATTTCCTTGCCTTATAGAACTTATCAACGCCATGCCTTGGCATGGTCTTACATGATATCCTTATCTTACCAAATGCCATGTTCCCAACATGGTTTACATGGTATCTTTGTCTTACCAAATGCCATGTTCCAAACATGGTCTTACATAGTATCCTTGTCTTAGTGCCAAGGCCACATCTTCATGTGGTCTTACATGGAGTCCTTAATCAATGCTGATGCCATGTTTTGACATGGTCTTACACGGGATCCTTGCCTTACCAATGCCATGTCTTGACATGGTCTTACATGGTATCCTTAACCGTCAATTCCTCCTTAAATGCCATGTTATGAACATGGACTTTTCCATCAATTCTTTCTTAATTGCCATTGTACAACCATGGACTTTGAGATATCAATGCCTTGTCAAGTCATAGTTAAAACATACTTGCTCAAATTCTCAAGGTTAGTCGCATAACTCAATAATAACAATACTAATAACAATAATTGCATAATAATAAAATGCTACTCAACTTACATACTTACATTCCCAATCTCATCATATCATCAACTTAACTTATTCTCATCAAACTATGCTAGTCAATACTTTCTTGTTATCATACAAAGCCATAATACAAAATATGGTCTTACATATAAATTATACAAGTTTTCTTTCCAATATCGAATTATTATCGAACATTAATAATTATATCTGAAACTCAATACTAAAGTATTTATGGCCAAAATATCAATTTATTATTTAAATATGCATAATTAAATGCTTATTAAACATATGAACTTACCTCGATACCAAAATGACCATTTTACCAACTTTCCTGATTTTTAGTTTTTCTCCCATTCTAGGTCCAAATCTCACTTACCGGGATCTAAAACATATTTCACTTATTTAATTAATTTAATATTCAAAACATTCCCTAACTCAAACTTTGTCAAAATTACAATTTTACCCTTAAAACTTTGCAGAATTACGATTTTCCCCCAGGCTCAGAAATTAAAATTTGTCCATTTTTCTTATGTTTGATGACATGATGGACATTTTTCCCTTCTATGGCAACATCAAATTCCCACCCTATCATGTACTTATGAACATTAGGTATTTTTACCGATTATGTTGTTTTACTCGTTTTCACTTTAAATCGCTTAGCAAAAGTTATTTAACATAATTTCAAGCTTCATATTATACCATAAAACATCAAAATAAACACATTTAACCTATGGGTATTTTTCCAAATATGAACCCTAGCGTGAATTATTTCTAGAATAAGCTAAATCAAGTTATCGGGACTCAAGAACGTAAAGAACATTAAAAACGAGGCTAGAACAGACTTACTATTGAGCTTGCAAAGCTTGAAAACCCTAACCATGGCTTCCCCCATGCTATATTTAGCCTCCATGAAGAAGATGGACCAATTTTGGCTTTATTTTCCCTTTTTAATTCTTTTAATTACTAAATGATTAAAATGCCCTTAAAGGCTTTTCTTTCAAATTTGTCCTATTCTTGCCCATTTTTGTCCAAAATTTAATATAATGGTCTAATTCTAAATAAGGACCTCCACTTTAAGAACCCATTTCAATTAAATCTCCTTTATTATCTAGAATACACATTTTGCTAATTTTACAATTTAATCCTGATTATCAAATTAGGCACTTATACATAAAATTTCTTCACGAAATTTTCACACAATTATTCAATCAATGAATAAACCTTAAAACTAAATCGGAATAAATTTTTTGACTTCAGATTCATGGTTTCACAACCACTATTCCGTTTAGGCTCTATTTCGGGATGTTACAGAAAGACACTATGGCATCAAGTCAAGAATGAATAAGACCATGGTTGAAAGACACCATGACACCCTTCAATCATTTGCTATTCAGGTAACAAGTTTAAAGTGAGGTATGTATTGTAAGTATGAATACGAGTTGGACATTTGACTAGTATAGTTTGATAATTATTGTTAATGCCTTGGTGTGATTATATACTCTATATGTCTATAAATATTTTAAATCATGATTTTGTGGTGTGTTTAGGGAATTAAATGGTTATATGATTATTTTCCAAGTACTAGATGTTATTTCATTTGATTCAACAGACGATTTAAGTTTTAATGAATGGATATGTATATGAAAAGAACTATGTTCTGGAAACATGAAATGGAAAATGTTGGTATATGAATATGAAATGAAAAGGGAACAAATTGAGTAATAGATTGAGGAATTTTTTATTCAACTTCATATTGATATGTTTCAAGTTCAATTGACTGGATATGCTCTTTAATACACCTACTATCCTTGTGGTGTGTTATGAATTGGAAGGAAAAGTATGCATAATTATAAATGAGTAATGTTTTAATGGTTTAAACATTTATGTTCGGTAAGTTAAGTTTCCTTTACACGAGCTTACTAAACACTGGTTGCTTACGTAGTTATTTTTCACTGTCTTGTAGATTGTCGAAAAGCTCAATCGATTGGAATCAAGTCGGAGTACATTCAGACTATCCATACTTTATCTCGATAGAAGATTTGGATATATTGATGTCGGGTTATAAATGGCATGAACTAGGAGTCCTTAAGTTATTTTGTTTATGATGATGTTGTCTATAAGTTAGTTTGAGTAAGCTTTATGGTTATAATGTTTAGTATCTTTGGTGTATGTTTGAAACCTGACGTGCTTTTGGTCATTAGCTAAATACCTTTAGTGATTAGCTTGATATATGGTAAACATATGTGATGAAATGGAGACTTTGATAATGTCTTGTAAATATTGAGTATGGATTTGTTTGGACATTTAAATTGTGGTACCAATGAGGGTACATTGGATAGGCAATCAGATCAAATGAGATATGTGTTTTGGTCACTTTATTCATGGCTCTTGAAAGAAAATGACTTATGGGTTAATGTTATGAAAACTAAATGGTTATTTGGTAAGCTAGAAATGTGCTAAATGGTTGATTTTGAAATGTTGAAATGAAACAAGGTTGATTGTGATTGTGGTACCTATTGTTGGTACATTGGTTAAACTTTATTGAATGATTAATTTGGTATGCTTTGAGTGTGATTGGAATGTGTTTTGATCATATGAATGTTTGTAGAAATGGTGTGTAACACCCCTAACCTATATCCATCATCGGAATAGAGTTACGGAGCATTACGGAGTTTACATTTCAAAACTAAAAAAAATTTAACACATGTAATTTAGAACATCAATCATAGCAAAATCAATCAATAACATACATATTGTCCCTTACACTAGCCTTTGAGGCTCTAAAAACACATTCGAGATGAATCAAGACTAAATCAAAAACATATGGAATTTTTATGAAAAAATGTAAATTTTCAAACTGCAGGGTCACACAGCCGTGTGGCCAAGCCATGTAACTCACACGCCCGTGTCTCAGGCCGTGTGGACATTCGAAGTAGGGACACATGGTCATGTCCCAGCCTATGTTTGTGCCTTTGTAACTCTCTGACTTGGTTCACACGGCCAAGCCACAGGCCCATGTGCGAGGCTGTGTAATTCTCTAAATGCAACTTCTAAAAACCTACAGGGGACACACGACAGTGTCACATGGCCGTGTGGACAAGAAATAGGCCATTTTCAAGCCATTTCTTTAACCCAAAATATGCTCATACATACAAGCCATTTGTACATATTTCAAACATTAAAAACTGCACCGAAAACATGCATAATGTAGTTAAATCAAAATGATATCTATCTGTAAACCAAAATGCCAAAAGACACCTCAATCACAACGATCAAATATACTTAAACATATGTATAATTTAGACATTCATCAACCAGACATTTCTAACCTAATCCCATACCAATCTTACCACAATGACCACATGCCAAAGTCACATTCAAACATACCAAATTGGTCATTCAAACATGCATTAATCTATTATCAAAATAACAAACCAAATAGGCATCAAAGGTACCTAGGTTACATCAACCGAAATGACATATACATGCCGAACTCATTAACTATCATAAAGCACAATTCCACCTATACATGCCATTATAACCTTGATCAAGACGTCAAAATCTACCATTATAATCATTGGATAGTGTGATAGATCTTCGACTAGCTTCCAAACTGATCGAACTTTTGATAATCTGTAAAGTAAGAGAAAGACAACCAAATAAACGACGAATGCTTCGTAAGCTCGAATAAAATTTAAACATAACATTCCATTTTTAAAAATATGAATTTTATAAGTCATAAATAAACTTATACCAATGCTTCAAGATTTATCAAACTATATAAATATCAACTCACAAATGAATAGGTTCATTAACAGCCCGAATAATTTCCATTTATACCATAATCAAGTCTTATAAGTTGAATTACATAATCACCAACCTTTTCTTAAAATAGTGAACCATTTCATTTACTTACTTACCATTCCATTTACTTAGCATAAGCTTAATTACGTATAAATTCACGAATCAGTATATCAATTTATGACATAAGTAAATTCACATATGTCATAAGTAAATTTCTTTCTTACAAGTAAGTTCTTTAACTTAACAATCCTTTTTATTTCATCATATTTCGTCACATCTATGAACTTATCATTTCTATAACATCAACCATAACCACAAGCTAGTACATTTAAACATAACTCTTTCACATTTAATTAATAATCATTCTATAATTCATCATTTGTCTCAAACTTTCCTATAAACATGTCATTCTGAATTCACTTACCTTTAAAAAACAAGATTAAAGCTAAATGAATAAATTAATCATAATTACTATACATTTACGAAGCACTTATAGGCTTAGTATTGAAAATGATTCATCGTATGCTTCCTGTATTATATTAATTAAACCCAAACTCATTTATATATGTATATAAACATATATCTTTAACCGAATAATCATCAATATAACGATACTCACATATGAACAAGTAATTCATTAAACATTGAAAACTTAACATTTACTAATATCTTGACTATACATTAGCCTTTAACATTAAAATAATTTTATAAATTCCATTCACAGTTAGCCCGACGAACTAGTAACTTGACTCGGATACTTGGGTAACTACACCACACCAAAGGCATCATAGATGCATAATAGGGGCACCGAAGTGTAGACAGGGGCATAAATGTGCAAACAGGGGAACCGTAGTGTGAATAGAGACACTGAAGTGTATACAAGGACACTGAAGTACAAACAGGGGCACTGAAGTACAAACAGGGGCACTGAAGTGCAAATCTCGAACAAGTGCGCATTCTAACCCTATTGGCATGCCAATCGTATCCTAGTAATTACTACATTAAACTGGACATTTCATGTGATCCAATTCCTTTAAACATATTTATCATTCAAGGTCACTTCATTGTTTTCGTACACATGATATAACATCAATACATATATTCGTACTGTCAATGTGCCATAACAAAGATTAACATCATCTATTAATACTTTCATATTTCTCGATACACATTTTGTAACAATATTTTAATTCAATTTATTAATTTAGATGGTAAAATAATATATTTTATGTAATTTATTCATTTCGACATTTTTATAAAATTGCCCCTAAAGTTTTACCTTTATTCAATTTTATCCTTGAGCCTAAATCATGAAAATTAACCATTTTTACCTAAAATTGAGCCCAAAAAAATACTTATGGCATCCAATACGGCCTATTATTGCAAAAATTTCACATCAAATCCTTGTACTTTTACTATCTTAACAATTTAATCCCTAATCGATAAATTCATCAAAAATCACGCAACAAAATACTTTTAATTATATATCAACGTTACAAATTCATCATTTAACATAAAAAATCACAAGATTTGTAACATCCTGAATTAGGGTCTAGTCAAAATAGTGGTTTCGAGACCACAAATTTAGAATAAAAATGATTATTTTATGATTATTTGATGGTTCATGATATGATTACATGCTTATGTAAAATTTTCATGAATAAATTCTATGCCTAAGATGTCCAATTTAACTTTAGGGACTAAATTAAATAAGTTGCAAAACTTGTGTTCTAGAAGCTTTAAGCACGAAATTGCATTGGATTATTAATTAGAGGTCCTTAAATAGCAATTAGACCAAGTTCTAAAAATTTGGACAAAATAGGCATGAATGGGAAAAAATTGAAAGAAATGCCTTAAGGACATTTTTGTGATTTGGTAAATAAAAGAATAAAAGGGAAAATGAAGTGAAAATCTTGTCCATCTTCTTCAAGCCATAGCCGAAATTAACAAGGGGTTCCATATCTAGGGTTTTCAACTTTTCAAGCTTGATTGTAAGTGCTCCCTAGCCTTGTTTTCGATGTTCTTTGCATTTTTGAATACCTTGAAGCATGATCTATCCATTTCTACCATTATTTTGAGCTAAGATTCATGCATGAAATTTGACCCCTGAGTAACATGGTTGTATTTTTAAGTTCAATGGAAGAATATGAATGTTTGATGTGTGATAAACATCTTTTGCTAAGTGATTTTTAGTGAAAACGCCTAAAAAGGACTTGTTTTTAAAATGTGTAAAAATGAGTAGTAGAAATGTTAAATAAAGGAAAATATGGGCTGATATGAGGTAGAATATGGATCGACTGGGCTTGGATAACTAAGAAATTACATGTATTTCATTTTACGAGCCCAGGGACTAAAGTGTAAATAAGTGAAAAGTTAGGGGTAAAAAGGTAATTTTACCAAAGTATATGTTTTGAGTCGATACGAGTAATGGGTGTATTGAGAAAGTTAAATTTAGCATTATAGATCAAGAAAAACGTGATTTGGGTCTTGATCCGGGGAAGAACAAGGTTTACGAGGATTAATATCGTTTATATGATTTTTGTATCAAGGTAAGTTCACTTGCAAATAATGCAACATATACCATGTAACACCCGAAACCCGGCCCAAACGTTATGGCCAGATCTAATGTGTCACATGGACTTACGAGTTAGTATGTGTTCGTTGGTTTAAGTGATTGGAGTGGTCTTTGTAAAAATAGCGGTTGAATGAAAAGCCGGTTTATCAATCTTTAGGCTATCCATTTGTTGTGCTTGTTGAGTCTTGGAAAATGTTCATTAATTTTGAAAACCTGAGTAGCCTAACACTAGCAGTTTTGACATAGTATAAATATAATCAGAAAATAAAAACCATAGCGGAAAAAGAAATTTAAATAGCGGCCTTATTACAACTTAAAACCCAAAATTAAATCAGAATATAAAATAATAAAAATAAACTAACTTAGAAAAACCAACAATGCAGATAAGGTGGCCACTTCGAATCCCTCACAGCTCCAAGCCCACTATGGTTGGGGATTTCCTGTAGAGATGAAAATAAAGGGTGAGTTCGGTAAACTCAGTGTGTAACATAACCCAACCATAGCCCAAAACAGATCAAACCTCAAAGTCAGACTTATCTGGGCCTTGGCCCAGTACAGAAATCAGAATGAAACCCATAGGCCCATAGCAGATACAGAACAAATATACCATGAATGCAGAAATCTCAACCCAGAGCCATCCATAACACCCCTGTACCAGCCTTACACCATGTGGGGAGACTACTCGACCCACACAACCGCTACACACCACAAAAATTGCAGCGAGGCTGCCAGATATTGTGATGAAGCCACCAGATATAGATATTGTTGCTAGGCCACCAGAAAAGATATATATATGTTGCAAAGCCACCAGATTGCAGCGAGGCTGCCAGATATTGTGACGAAGTCACGAGAACAGATATATGTGGCAAGGCCACCAAATTGTAGCGAGGCTGCCAGAACGCTTCCTCCATCAATATAAACCTATGTCCCATGCAATAGAAATAATATGTCATGGCATACGTATACAGTAACAGAACATTATGCTTTTCAGAAAAAAATAACCCTAGGGGTAAAATCATAATTTTACATGCATAAGGGTATTTCAGTAATTATTACCTATTTCTAAGGTTTCATGCTCATTCTAACATTTACCAAATAATCAGAAGTACTTACCTCATCTTTTTACCAAAGTGGGCCCGTTGGCCTATTGGCCCATTTTCGGCCCATTAAGCCCGAAAATACTGTTGTGCACGAAAATGCAAACTCTGCACTCTAATCATCCAAATGCACCATATTCATTAACAACTATCTCACGAGAGCTCACACGCTCGTGAGTTCACAAAATACCAACGTTTCAGTATTTCAGCTTTTACCGATTTAGTCCAAGGGAGGGTGTCGTTTACACACCTGGTTGATGACGATTGATGATGATATCTCCCACGCGATGATCCTACAATCAATCACTAACACATTAGACTTACGAATTAACGATAACTAACATAAATCCACGCCAACTAACCCAATCATCACACAAGTTAGTCATTTACGCACGAGGGGCAAAACAGTCATTTAACACCCTTGGGGAAAAGTGGTAATTTTACCCCACAAGGATATCTCGGTAATTCTACCCTATAGGGGTATTTCGGTATTTCTACCCTACAAGGGTATTTCGATAATTCTATTCTACAGGGGTATTTCGGTAATTCTACCCTACAAGGGTATTTAGATAATTCTACAACTTATCCACTTAGGCCTACGGACCCATTGGGACCACATAGCCTATTTCAGTCCATCGCGGCCCAAAATAGCCGTCCTGCTGCTAGAGTAATGAGAAATACACACCTGTTAGGAGACTGTAGTTAATCCGCGCTCCAAACACTCTTAGCTGACGCCCAACCCAAACGAACACGTCACAAAGCAAAAGGGATTAGCCAAGAAGGGTATGCTTACTCTCCTCATGGTTTGCTCTATTTAAAGCCAGCTCTCTATCTATTCTTATGTTAGCTTTCCGATGTGGGATCCCTCCATCACCAGAGTTTAAAACCAACACCAACTCTTGCCGTCCCAACATAGCAAAATAATCAACGTCTGTGTGCCAAGGGATTCGGACCCAAGTCCTCTCACATGCCAACTCACGCCACCACCACTAGGCCATCAACTCATTTGTGTCATAAATCCAACACATTAAACTTTAAAGCACACCTACTTGCCTCAGATTTATTGAAAAGAAAAACCAAATATATATTGCAAGAGCCAAGACTTGAACCTTGGACCCCTTGCTTCCTCTATGGCGTCACTTCCTTGTCCCCTAAGTGGCGCCACCTTGCCACTACACCACACTCCTTTTTGTGTCATCTTTTACCCCTTTACTCTTAAAAGCCCAAACGCCAATTGCATCACCTGTTCTTAAATTAAACATTCTGAAGATTACCTTGGATTTAACTTAAGTTTGGGCCTTCCAAAGGCCCACTAACCTACTAAAACATATATATTAACCAACCAAAACACACACAAATTTTAAAAATCACAGAAACACAAAAAACCAAAAAATTGGGGCGTTACAACTCTACCCTCCTTAAAGAAATTTCATCCTCGAAATATTACCTGAATCAAACAGATGAGGATATTGTTGACGCATCGCGACTTCTGGCTCCCAAGTAGCTTCCTCTCTGCCATGATTACGCCACATCACCTTTACTAGCGGAACTGATTTCCTCATCAAAATCTTAACATCTCGATCCAAAATCTGTACAGGCTCTTCCTCAAAAGTCAAGTCTATTTGGACCTCGATCTCTGTAACAGGCACAACATGAGTAGGGTCAAAACGATACCACCTTAACATGGAGACGTGATAGACATCATGAATCCTATCCAACTCTGGAGGTAGCTCCAACTGATAAGCCACTGGACCCACTCGCTTAAGAATCCAATAAGGCCCAATGAACCGCGGACTTAACTTGCCTTTCCTCCCAAACCTTAATATTTTCTTCCAAGGTAAACCCTTCAAGAAGACCATATCACCCACAGAGTACTCAATTTCCTTGCACTTCAAATCTGTATATGACTTCTGTCTATCAGATGCTTCCTTCAATCGGTCTCTAATCAACTTGACCTTACCCTCAGTATCTGCCACTAACTCAGGTCCAAGAACCTGTCGTTCACACAACTCGGTCCAACAACTAGGTGTACGACATTTTCGCCCATACAGTGCCTCATAAGGAGCCATTCGAATACTTGCCTGATAACTGTTGTTGTATGCAAACTCTGCCAACGGTAACTAATCCTCCCAACTGCCTCGAAAGTCAATAACGCATCCCTTCAACATGTCTTCCAGAATCTGAATAACCCTTTCCGACTGACCATCAGTCTGAGGATGAAAGGCTGTACTAAAGTTCAACCGCGTATCCAACGTCTCATGCAACTGTTTCCAAAACTGAGATATGAGTCTAGGATCTCATCAGAAATAATCGACACTGGCACTTCGTGAAGTCACACTATTTCTGCCCCATACAATTTGGCTTACCTCTAAAGTGAATAATCAGTGCGGACAGGTATGAAATGAGCAGATTTAGTCAACCTATCCACAATTACCCAAATCGAGTCCTTCTTCGACGGTGTCAAGGGTAACCCACTCACAAAATCCATGGTTACCCTCTCCCACTTCCAAAGTGGTACTTTCACTGGCTGCAAAAGTCCAGAAGGTAATTGATGTTCAGCTTTCGCTTGCTAACAAGTCAGACATTTTCCCACTACTTCCGTTACTTCTCGCTTCAATCCAGGCCACCAATACAACTCCTTTAAGTCGCAATACATTTTACTCCTCCAGGATGCATAGCACACAGACCTCCATGAGCTTCTTTCAGAATTGCTTGCCTCAAGTCAGAGTCCTTCGGAATACAAACTCTACCTCGGTAGCACAGAACTCCCTCACTGTTCAGTTCGAACTAAGAAGTATCCCCATTCTTAACCTGCCAGAATCGAAAAACCAGGGACTCATCCCTCAACTATTTTTCCTTAATATCCACCCAAGTCGGCCTAAATTGCAGTTCTGCTAACAGACTACCGTCGTCATACAGACTCAAACGAGCAAACATGGCTCTCAAATCACATACAGTTCTACGACTTAGGGCATCAGCCACCACATTAGCTTTGCCTGGGTGATACTCAATCGCGCAGTCATAATCCTTAAGTAACTCTATCCATCTCTACTGCTTAAGGTTCAGCTCCTTCTGAGTCAGTAAGTACTTAAGACTCTTATGATCTGTGTATATAATACACCTTTCTCCGTATAGGTAATGTCTCCAAATCTTAAGCGCAAAGATTACCACTGCCAACTCCAAATCATGAGTAGGATAGTTAACTTCATGTGGTTTAAGCTGTCGTAATGCATAAGCAACCACTTTACCCTCTTGCATCAGCACACAGCCCAACCCTACATGTGATGCATCACTGCATATGGTAAAATCTTTTCCAGACTCCAGTTGAATTAGTACAGGTGCCTCGGTCAGAACTTTCTTCAGCTTCTCAAAAGATTCCTATTATTTCTCAGTCCAAACAAACGGTACTCGCTTCCTTATAAGCTTTGTCAAAGGCGCTGCCATCACAGAAATCCTTCCACAAACCTTCTATAGTACCCAGCTAAACCCAGAAAACTTCAAATTTCTGACACTGACCTCGGTGGCTTCTATTCCAGAATCGCTTCAATCTTTCGAGGGTCCATCTTGATCCCTTCAGCAGAGACAACATGCCCCAAGAAAGTTACCTCTCTCAACCAGAACTCACACTTATTGAATTTCGCATAAAGCTCATTCTCCTTCAGCACTTGCAGCACAATACAAAGATGCTCATCATGCTTCTCCTCAGTTTTAGAATAAACCAAAATGTCATCGATAAAGACGACCACGAATCGATCCAAGTATGATTGGAACACTCGATTCATCAGATCCATAAATGTCGCAGGTGCGTTTGTCAACCCAAATGGCATAACCAAGAACTCATAGTGACCATACCGAGTTCTGAAAGCCATCTTGTGAATACCCACCTCCTTAACCCTCAACTGATGATACCCAGATCGAAGGTCAATCTTAGAAAATACTGAAGCTCCTCTAAGTTGGTCGAATAAATCATCGATTCTCGGCAGTGGGTACTTGTTCTTAATAGTTAGTTTATTCAACTGTCGATAATCGATGCACATCCGCATTGACCCATCTTTCTTCTTTACGAACAACACCGGTGCTCCCCACGGAGACACACTTGGTCTAATGAAGCCTCTATCCAATAACTCTTGAATTTGGGCTTTCAGCTCCACCAACTCCTTTAGTGCCATCCTATAAGGTGCAATGGACACTGGTGCCGTTCCAGGCAACGAGTCAATTCCAAACTTCTACCTCTCGGTTCGGGGGCAAACCCAGAAGCTCCTCTGGAAAAACATCTTGAAAATCCTTGATGGTTCTAATTTTATCCACTATCAGATCCTCAGTTTCTGATTGGCTTACAAATGCCAAATAAGCCTCACATCCCTTTCGAATCCACTTCTCAGCTTTCAATGCCGACACCATATTAGACAGATAATCCCTATGCTCGCCTATCACCAAAACCTCCTCATCCTTTGTGGTCTTTAACATTATTCGCTTAGCAGCACAATCCAGAGTAGCCCTATGCTTAACAAGCCATTCCATTCCCAAAATGAGATTGAATTCTCTGAAAAGTAGTTCCATCAGATTTCTGGAGAAAACTTTTCCTTAAGTTTCTATAGGCACATCTCTAGAGAAAACTTTTCCTTAAGTTTCTATAGGCACATCTCTATACAGTTTATCTACCCTAATTGAGTGACCCAAAGGACTTAGTACAGAACCCCACTCACGATCTCCTCAGAGTGCACACCCAGCGACCCAGATATAGCACATGCAACATATGAATGGGTAGATCCAACATCTATCAACGTAGTGTATGGCATACTGGAAATCAGAAATGTACCAGTTATGACGTTAGGTGCATCACCCTCCTCTCGACGATGAGCTGCATACACCAATGCTGGCTGACGAGCCTCAGCAGATCCAGCACCCGTGCCAGGCGCTCCTCTTCCTCGACCGTTTCCATTACCACCTCTGCCTTGCCTACGTCCTCTCGGAAACTGTGGTCCACCCCTCACTGGTTGAGCGACCCTCTGCTCTAAAACCTGAACCTGATCTGGTTCCTGGGGACAATCCTTAACCCTATCCGCATCGAAAACAACTCCCAAAACGTTTCCGACACTCGCCCATATGCATCTTTCCACAATTCCTACAACCCTGCGGTCTAACAGCATTCATCGGTACTGCTCGAACTGGCTCCATTGCCCTTGCTCTCTTAACATTCCTGTTCATACCACCTGAAAGTCCTGAATCTCTTCTAAAATAGTTCCGATCTTTCTCACAATTTTGTCTTTTTGTATGCTTCACTTCCTCAGCTATCGTAGCTTACTCCACTAAAGCAGCAAAGTTACGCTCCCTCTGCGAAGCAATCAGCACCTTAAGTTCATCTCTCAGACCATCCTCGAACCATACGCTACGCTCATACTATGTAGCGACAATCCTAAAAGCATACCAACTCAGTCTCAGAAACTCAGACTCATACTCAGCCACTGACTTACTCCCTTGGACCAGGTTCAGAAACTCTTTCCGGCGAGCGTCCACGTAACTAGCCCCAATATACTTTCCTTTAAAGGCTGTCTTAAACAGCTTCCAAGTCACACTATCAGCAGGAGTTCCATCTCTGACCGTGAGCCACCACTGATAAGCCTCATCCCTGAGTAGCGATATGGCTCCCTTTAGCTTCTGCTCCACAGAGCAGCCCAAATCATCCATAATACACTCTTCTAACCAATACTCAGCCACATTCGGAGCTACACTAGATACGCCCCTAAATATCTCTGCTCCATTAGCCCGGAGCCGCTTAAAAATAGACCCCCGAATTCCATTTCCTGTACTTCCACAGCAACCCTTTCTAAAACTCGAAGCATTGCCTGGGACAGAGCATCGTCCCCGACACCTCGATCATGAGACTCTACCTCCGTTGCTGGTGGTACCGGTGCATCTACTACCGACACATGTCCTGAAGACGAAGATTCAGCCTGAGTATTACCCCAGCAACGTCCACGGCCTCTTCCACGAGCTACTTGTGTACTCATTTCGTATTATCTGGTTAAGAATTTTATGAATCAGTTTAATATTTCAATGTTATTACAGATGTCTTATGAATAACAGTAATTCCGAGTTTGAGTTTGTTTCCTTTTGCGGTAGCCTAGGTACAATCTCAGTCTACTTATCAGAATTTCTATAGTTCTAGTGTTACCCTAACTAAAGTACCATGATAAGGTTTTGTACAAGCATATAACAAATATTTCAGAAACAATCAGAAAAGGCTCAGAAAACTTACAGACTTGGGTTAGAGATTCGGTGTGCCACCTTCTAAAAAAACCTAATTTTAGAAAACCGATTGTAATCTTTAAAATCATCTATTTGTAAAGAGAAAATATTGGAAACATTCTCAAAAATAATTTATAATCAAGTCCCAAAAAAATGATTTTCGAAAACCTTTATTCAGTGTTTCTTTACAAACTCCCTTTTTTCGACCTGTTCCACAGCTGAGTTGTTACAACTTGGCTCTGATACCACTAAATGTAACAGCCCAAACCTGGCCCATACGTTATGGCCAGATCTGACGTGTCACATGGACTTACAACTTAGTATGCATTCGTTGGTTTAAGTGATTGGGGTGGTCTTTGTAAAAACAGCGGTTGAATGAAAACCCGATTTATCAATCTTTAGGCTATCCATTTGTTGTGCTTGTTGAGTCTTGGAAAACGTTCATTAATTTTGAAAACCCGCGCAGCCTAACACTAGCAGTTTTGACATAGTATAAATATAATCAAAAAATAAAACCATAGCAGAAAAAGAAAGTTAAATAGCGGCCTTATTACAACTTAAAACCCAAAATTAAATCAGAATATAAAATAATAAAAATAAACTAACTTAGAAAAACCAACTTTGCAGATGAGGTGGCCACTCCGAATCCCTCACAACTCCAAGCCCACTGTGGTTGGGGATTTCCTGCAGAGATGAAAATAAAGGGTAAGTTCGATAAACTCAGTGTGTAACATAACCCAACAATAGCCCAAAACAGATCAAACCTCAGAGCCAGACTTATCTGGGCCTTAGGCCAGTATAGAAATCAGAATGAAACCCATAGGCCAATAGCAGATACAGAACAAATATATCATGAATGCAGAAATCCCAACCCAGAGCCATCCATAACACCCTCGTACCAGCCTTACACCATGTGGGGAGACTAATCGACCCATCAAACCGCTACACACCACAGAAATTACAGCGAGGCTGCCAGATATTGTGGCGAAGTCACCAGATACAGATATTGTGGCTAGGCCACCAGAATAGATATATATATGTGTGTGTGGCGAAGCCACCAGATTGCAGCGAGGCTGCCAGATATTGTGACGAAGTCACCAGAACAGATATATGTGGCGAGGCTACCAAATTACAGCGAGGCTGCCAGAATGCTTCCTCCATCAATATAAACCCATGTCCCATGCAACAGAAATAATATGTCATGGCATACGTATACAGCAACAGAACATCATTCTTTTCAGAAAAAAATAACCCTAAGGGTAAAATCATAATTTTGCATGCATAAGGGTATTTCAGTAATTATTACCTATTGCTAAGGCTTCATGCTCATTCTAACGTTTACCAAGTAATCAGAAGTACTTACCTCGTCTTTTTACTAAAGTGGGCCCGTTGGCCCATTGGCCCGTTTTCGGCCCATTAAGCCCAAAAATACCGTTGTGCACGAAAATGCACACTCTGCACTCTAATCATCCAAATGCACCATATTCATTAACAACTGTCTCACGAGCGCTCGTACGCTTGCGAGTTCACAAAATACCAACGTTTCGATATTTTGGCTTTTACCGATTTAGTCTAAGGGAGGGTGTTGTTTACACACCTGGTTGATGACGATTGATGACGATATCTCCCACGCGATAATCTTACAATCGATCACTAACACATTAGACTTACGAATTAACGATAATTAACATAAATCCACGCTAACTAACCAATCATCACACAAGTTAGTCACTTACGCACGAGGGGCAAAATAGTCATTTAACACCCTTGGGGCAAAATGGTAATTTTACCCCACAAGGGTATCTTGGTAATTCTACCCTATAGGGGTATTTCGATATTTCTACCCTACAAGGGTATTTCGGTAATTCTATCCTACAGGGGTATTTTGGTAATTCTACCCTACAAGGTTATTTCGATAATTCTACAACTTATCTACTTGGGCCTACGGACCCATTGAGACCACATGGCCTATTTCAGCCCATCGCGGCCCGAAATAGCTGTCCTACTGCTAGAGTAATGAGAAATACACACCTATTAGGAGACTGCAGTTAATCCGCGCTCCAAACACTCTTAGCTAATGCCCAACCCAAACGAACACGTCACAAAGCGAAAGGGAACAGCCAAGAAGGGTATGCCTACTCTCCACATGGTTTGCTCTATTTAAAGCCAGCTCTCCATCTACTCTTATGTTAGCCTCCCGATGTGGGATCCCTCCATCACCAAAGTTTAAAAGCAACACCAACTCTTGCCATCCCAACATAGCAAAATAATCAACCTCTGTGTGCCAAGGGATTCGAACCAAAGTCCTATCACATGCCAACTCACGCCACCACCACTAGGCCATCAACTCATTTGTGTCATAAATCCAACACATTAAACTTTAAAGCGCACCTACTTGCCTCAGGTTTATTGAAAAGAAAAACCAAAATATATTGCAAGAGCCAAGACTTGAACCTTGGACCCCTTGCTTCCTCTATGGCGTCACTTCCTTGTCCCCTAAGTGGCGCCACCTTGCCACTACACCACACTCCTTTTTGTGTCATCTTTTACCCCTTTACTCTTAAAAGCCCAAACGCCAATTACATCACCTGTTCTTAAAATTAAAAATTTCAAAGACTACCTCAGATTTAACTTAAGTTTGGGCCTTCCAAAGGCCCACTAACCTACTAAAATATATATATTAACCAACCAAAACACACACAAATTTTAAAAATCACAGAAACACAGAAAACCCAAAAATTGTGGTGTTACATACCATGCTTTAAATGCTTCAATATTGCATGTATAGTAAGTACATACATATTTAATATGATATTGTACCATGTGTTTATTGCCTAAATTGTATCATGAATTATACTTCGATTTCTCCATGAGTATATGAGTGGTGCTATGAGCATCAAAATTGACGTTATATGCAAGTTCTACGAAAATGTGGTATTGAACAATCCTATTTGGACTTAGGAATAGTTTAGGATACAAGTGACATGCCACTAGGAATTATGTAATCTGAACTCATTGAGTTGTGTCTAAGTTCATGATATTTGTAAAATCTGAACTCATTGAGATGTGTCTAAGTTCGTGATATGTATGAAACTATTTTGGCGTCTAGGTACTGATCTCATATATGCTATTAAATAGTGAGGTAGTCCAGCATGTATTGCGGATACCTGATGGCCTGTATGAGTAGTCCGATGAGTAGCTCATAAGTGAGCAACATGTGGTCTGAGATATGGTGTAGCATTGGCTACATATGAGGCACTTAGGTGCAAGTTTCTAATGTATCCAATAGTATTCCAAGTGTTCAATGGGTAGTTCAAGAGAAGCTCAATGAGCGATCTTAATGATTGCATCAAGACAAGAAAGTAAGTTATTATGTGTAAGTGGCACAGGTATGTACATTGAACTCATGTGAATGACATGTGGTAAGAACATCTATATATATAAGAAATAAGTTCATGAGAGTTGATAAAATGCAAGATTATGTTTGTTATGTTATATGTATGATTTATGTTTGTTTAAGTTTCATTTTATTTACATGTGAACTTAAAAAGCTTTATGCTTACCCTATTTCTTTTCCATCTCTTATAGTTTTGCCAAGTTAGCTCGGGGATCGGAAGATGTCGGAGGCACGATCACACTATCAATTAAACATTTGGGGTATAGCTAGCCTTATTATTTTGAGTATGGAATGTATAGGGACATGAATTTTTTGTTATGTGTTATATTGATTAGCCAAATGTGTTGGCTAATGATGGTGTCATGATTATTTTGTATATGGTCATGAGAGGTGGCTCATATTGATTATTCTGGGTTGTAACCCTATTTATCGATGCCTACATGCAATTGTGTTGATGCTTTAATATGGTTATGGTTATTTGTGGTTGATGAGTGTGATGATTCGTATGTACGTTTGATGATTGTGATATGGTTAATAAGTATGTAATGAATGTGGTAGAAATGTGTAACTTGGATATAAACTGGTAAAGATGATAAATAAACATGAAATTGGTGTGGAATGCCATATGAAAGTATGATAATTTGAATGGGTGACATGATGAGTTTGCTAAGTCATAGTTTAATCATGAATGTGAATGTTTGAATAATCAAATGTGCCATGTTGCATGCCATGAAGTGAATATAAATGTGTGAATTTTTAAGGGTGGCAAATGGTTTGAAAAATAGCCTAGAAATTGTCCACACGGTCAGACACATAGGCATGTGTCTAGGCCATGTGTGACACACGGTCTGCCTCTTGGGCGTGTGATCCGGCTGTAGGTCCTCTGCACCCTTATTATACAAAACAGAATACCCAGTAGTGAACACATAGGCAGAGACATGGCCGTGTGTCTCAGCCGTGTGAAGGACATGGCCTTAGGACATGGGCATGTGCCCAGGTTGTGTGAAGTCTGCACTTTATTTTTGGAATTTAATTCGTCACATGGCCTAAGCACACGAGCGTGTGACTTGGCCGTGTGACTTTATTTTTTTGATGATTTCATAGTTAGAGAGGTACACGCGCTGAGGACACGAGTGTGTCCCATGCCACAAAGGCGTATGTGACCACACGGCCTACCCACACGGGCGTGTGACTCTTCAAAACAAGAAAATTTTTTAAGTGTTTAAAATGTCCTGAAAGTTCTCGATTTAGTCCTGAATCACATCCGATATATGTTTCAGGACTTGTAAACCCTTATAAGGGACAATTGGCATGTGATTTAAAAGTTTAAAATTCGGATGAAATTTTATGACTCGGTTTTATATGAATGTTTATGTCTAAGTCCAGTAACACCTCGAACCCTGTCCTGGCGTCAGATACTGGTAAAGGGTGTTACAAGATTCATCAATGGTAATGGGGTGACTGAAATGTGCAAGTGTACACAATCACAACAAGTAATTAAGTGACAAGTAAATGTCAAGTTATCGTACCCACAGGGACTATGAAAAGAATTATTTATGAAATAAATTTAAACCACTTTGGTGAAGGAAAATATTTTGATTTGAGGAAGTGATTAAAAACTAGGATTTTAGCTAAGTAAAATAAATATAAATAAAGTCAAAGTTCCAATGCATGATTTCAAAATATGATTTTCATCAAATTGACATAATTGTGCTAGATTAATTGCATTTCTTAACTTAGAATTGTTAAACTCATGTTCATGTTGTTACGAATAAATTCACGGCAACTCGGTAATTTGCTAACTTATGAACAAACTTACCTACCAAAATCCATTTATCTCTTGACTATATCTCTATGTTAATTCAACTGATTAAACAATGTAACATGCCGATTTTGGGCTTAGTCAGAGCAGTGGTTTTGGGACCACAAATCTGAAGCAAAAAAAATTATTTTTCTTACATTTTTATGGTCTATAGTTTTATGAAATGATTCTGTGAAAATTTCACTCAAAAATTTTTATGTTTGTGCACTCAATTTAGTTAGAAGGACAATTGCAAAAAGTGAAAAACTTGAGCTCTATATGCTAGAAGTGTCTAATTGCTATGAACTTTAAATTAAAGGTCTTTAGATTGTAATTGGACCATTTGTTAAGTTAGTGGACAAAAATAGACATGAGGTAAGATAAATTTTATGTTTTAAGTTAGGGGCATTTTGGTTATTTGGTAATTAAATGGGTTAAAAAGCAAAAATCAAGCCAAAAACCTTGTCCATCTTCTCCCCCTTGTGCCAAAAATTTGAAGGAAGACATAGCTAGGGTTTGGCCAACTTTCAAGCTCGATTGTAAGTCTGTTCTTGTCCCGTTTTTAATGCTCTTTACATTTTTGAAGTCGTTGACACTCGATCTATCTATTTCTACACTAATTTGAGAAATGATTAAGGTATAGGGTTTGACTAATGTTAGACATGTGTGTATTTTGATGTTTAATCGTAGATTATGCAAGTTTGATGTTAGATAAACAAGTTTTGCTAAGTGATTTTTGATGAAACACCTAAAAGGGACCTATTCGTATAAAGTTATAAAAAATGTGAAAGAATGGATAATGTGGGCTGTTATAAGCATGAAAGAGGTTCGGCTAGGCTTGGGAATCAAAGAAATTGAATCCATTTCATTTTACGAGCCTAGGGACCAAAATATAAAAATGTTAATGTTTAAGGGGCAAAAATGTAATTTTTCCAAAATGTAAATTTTGGGCTGAATTAAGCAATATGAATATTAAATGAGTTAACTTTTCTATTATATATCAAGAGAAACAAGGTTCGGACTTGATCGGGGGAAAAACAAAGTGTTTGACTATTAGGCCCCATATCTACTATTTTTGTACCGAGTTAAGTTCATATACAAATAATGCATTGTTTTAATTATGTTTTAAATACTTTATTATTGTGATTAACCCTTAAACGTATTCGAAAAAGTTTCGACAAGCGTGGAATCTCGATTGAACCTTATGAATAGATAGGATACAAATGTCATGACATTAGGGTTATTGCGATTTACGTGTAAGACCATATCTGGGATATGGCATCGAAATGAGACTTCATTTAAGACCATAGATGGACTATTGGCATCGATACGAGATCACGTGTAAGACTATATCTAGGATATGGCATTAGTTCGGTACTATGTGTACGAGATTCCCGAGTATCCTTTAGTATTCCAAGTGGTTCAACAGGTAATTTAATGAGTATGTTAAAGGTGAATTACGTGCAAATCCAATTTGGGATGACCCAAGTATGTATGTAAAACTCATATGTAATGAGCTCGATATGTGATGAACCTTTAGTAAGGTTATGGTTGAGTAAGTTATGATTACAAGATCTTAATAATATTTATGTCAATTATTATCATGTTAATTGTATGTTAAGTGTTTGGATATGATGCTTATTATTTGCATAGGAACTTACTAAGCTATACAGCTTACTCCCATTTCTTTTCTATTATCTTATAGTGTCACCAAGCTAGCTCGGGGATCGGAGATTGTCAGAGATCTAGTCACACTATCAATAATTATTTTGGTACCAATGATTTCAACATTTTGAGTTACGACATGTATAGGGGACTTGGTCATTTTGTTATGTGTCATAATTGATTTGGCCAATGTGTTGGCTTATATTAGTTGAAAGTTCATTTTGTATAAGGCCACCTAAAATTGGCTACCATTGGTGTAAGCAATCTATATAATGATGTCTTTCATGGATGTGGGATTTTACTTGTTTTAAATTGATAAATATGTGATGTATTTGTATGATAGATGGTAGCATGTGAATGATGTGTTGGTGTCTTGATTGTGGCTGAATTGGTTGTATGTAATTGCCTGAATAGGGAATATGTTGTGTTGTGTAGGTTTGTGCATCAAGGGTGGGAAAATGGCTTGGTAAATATCCTTATTTTTGTCCACACGTGTAGACACACGTGCGTGTGTCTAGGTCGTGTGTGACACACGACTTGCCCCATGGGCATGTGTTTAGGCTGTGTGTCCCCTGCACCCTAATTTTTACAAAACAGAATGCTCAGAATTGAGCAAATGGGCAAAGACACGGGTGTGTGTCTCAACTGTGTAGATGACACGGCTTCAGGCATGGCCGTGTGCCATGGACGTGTGAAGTCTCACCTATTTTATGAAAAATCAAAATTTTTAAATCGACCACACGGCTTAGCACACGGGCGTGTGACTTGGTCGTGCTTCGTCAATTTGTTCTTGGGTGACAAACAGAGAGTTACACGGGTTAGGGACACAGGCGTGTGTGACCACACGGCCTGCCCACACGAGCGTGTCTCATGCCACACGGGCGTGTGACCCCTGTTTGGTGGGAAATTTTCTAAAGCTTTTGGTTTAGTCCCGAATCGTCTCCAAAGCATGTTTTGGGCCTCCTAGGCTCATATTAAGGACTTTATGATTGAATGCAAAAATTTTTAAAATTTGACGACAATTTATGATAGGATGACACAGCCTCAGGCATGGGCGTATGCCATGGGTGAGTGAAGTCTGCCCTATTTTATGAAAAATAAAAAATTTTAAATCGACCACACGGCCTAGCTCATGGGCGTGTGACTTGGCCATGCATCTTCAATTTGTTCTTGGGTGACAAACAAAGAGTTACACGAGTTAGGGACATGGGCGTGTGTGACCATACGACCTACCCACACGGGCGTGTCTCATGCCACACGAGTATGTGACCCCTGTTTGGTGGAAAAATTTTCTAAGTGTTGTAAAATTTTCTAAAGGTTTCGGTTTAGTCTCGAATCATCTCCAAAGCATGTTTTGGGCCTCATAGGCTTGTATTAGGGACTTTATGATTGAATGCAAATTTTTTTAAAAATTTGACAAAAATTTATGACTCGAAAATGTGTGGTTGCTTGTGTTCAAGTCCGGTAATGCCTCGTACCCTATTTCAACGTCGAATACGGGTAAGGAGTGTTACATTTAGTGGTATCAGAGTTACGATTTAGTCGATTCTCAGACTAACGTAGCATGTGTAAGAGTCTAGCTATACATGCCATAATTGAACTGTGATAGTGTGATGACTACTGACAACTTTAAATTGTGTTTTCATATAGTAAATGGATCCCGATCGAACTGAGGCAGATGACATTGAAAGTAATGTGCTGGCTCCAGCTCAAGGGGCAGTGCAATCTGATAGTAGACCTCCTATGGTTAGTTAGGAAGAAGGGGCTAGGGAAGCCTTTCTCCACATGATGACTAGTGGTATACGGAGTTTGTTCGAACATATTTGAATGCCCAACCTCCTCCACTCCTACCTATTCCTTGACCAGTTCTTGTAGCTCCACAAGGTATGGAATTTGTATGAATGAACAAGCCCCCGGTTGATAAGATCTGAAAGCACGGGACCGAAGATTTCAAAGCTAATGTAGATGATGATCCCGAAAGAGCCGAGTTTTTGCTCGAAAACTCCATTAGGGTATTTGATGAGCTATCTTGCACACCAGATAAGTGTTTAAAGTGTGCCATCTCACTTTTGAGAGATTTTGCATATCACTGGTGGAATACACTAGTATCTGTGGTACCGAGAGAGAGGACTACCTGGGAATTCTTTTAAGAGGAGTTTCGAAAGAAATATATTAGTCAACAGTTCATTGATCAGAAATGTAAAGGATTTCTTGAGTTGAAATAGGGTCGAACGTCAGTGACAGAGTATGAGCAAGAATTTGTCAAACTTAGTAAATATGCTCGAGATGTGTTTTCCCTGAGGCTATCATGTGCAAGAGATTTGAGGATGGATTGAATGAGGACATTCATGTGTTAGTCGGAATCTTGGAATTAAAAGAATTGTTGTACTGGTTAAGGGAGCTTACAAAGCCGAAGAGCTACGCAAAGAGAAAAGAAAAGCCGAGAGTGAGGCCAGGGATGCGAGAAAAAAGCCAATGAGTAAGTCATTTTAGTCTCAGCCAAACAAATCTAGAGAAATGAATTCTCGTTCGAATGTATTAGCTGGGTATTCGCACAGAAATTGCGGGAAGCAATATTCAAGTTTTATATCTCAAGCTACTTCAATGGCAAGTGTGGGTAATGTTAGGTCTAACAGACCAGAATGTCAGCATTTTGGAAGAAGACATTCTGGCGACTATAGGGTGAATTATCGAGCTTGTTTCAAGTGTGGTTGTCAGGAGCATTTTATCTGAGATTTCCCTGAAATGGCTGAGAAAGAAAATTTTCAGAGTGCAAGGCCGAGTAATACTACCAATAAGGGTAGGCCACTGAGAAATACCAGAAATGGAACTAGTAGTAAATGTGTGATGAAAGATTTAGCTGTGAGATCTAAAGCTCGAGCACCTGCTAGAGCCTATGCCATCCGTGCTCGCAAAGAAGCAACATCTCCCGGTGTTATCACTGGTGCTTTTTCTCTCTATAATACTAATGTAGTTGCATTGATTGACCCTAGATCGACTTATTCTTATGTTTGTCTGAAATTGGTAGCTAGTTAGAGCTTGCCTATTGAGTTTACTAAATTTGTGATTAGAGTGTCAAACCCCTTAGGCAAAGATGTATTAGTTGATAGAGTTTGCAAGAATTGTCCCTTGATGATTCAAGGTCACTGTTTTTCGACAGATTTAATGTTGTTGCCATTTGATGAATTCGATGTTATTTTGGGGATGGATTGGTTGGCACTGCATGATACCGTAGTGAACTGTAAAATAAAGATTATTGAACTGAAATATGAAAATGGTGAAACTTTTTGGATTGATTTGGATAAGTCGAGTGAGTTACCTATTGTGATTTCTTCGATGTCTGTCCAAAAATATGTAAGGAAATGTTGTGAAACTTATCTTTCTTATATTTTGAATACAAAGATGTCTGAATTGAAAATTGAATCAGTGCCAATAGTTTGTGAATATCTGGATGTGTTTCCAGAAGAGTTGCTTGGGTTACCTCCGATTAGAGAAGTTGAGTTCAGCATTGATTTAGTACCAGAAACTTCATCGATATCTATTGCTCCGTATAGAATGGCTCCATCTAAATTGAAAAAATTAAAAGCTCAGTTGCAAGAGTTGACAGACAAGGGTTTTGTGAAACCAAGTTTTTCTCCCTGGGGTGCTCTAGTGTTATTTGTAAAGAAGAAAGACAGATCTATGAGACTTTGCATCGATTCCCAACAGCTCAACAAGGTGACTATAAATAACAATTATCCTTTATTGAGGATTAATGACTTGTTTGATTAGTTAAAAGAAGCAACGATATTCTCGAAGATTGATTTTAGATCTAACTACTATCAGTTGAGAGCTAAAGAGTTGGATGTGCCGGAAACTGGTTTCAGGACAAGGTATGGGCACTATGAATTTCTTGTTATGCCTTTTGGACTAACTAATGCCCCTGCTATTTTTATGAACTTGATGAATAGAATTTTCAGACTGTATTTTGATATGTTTGTGGTTGTGTTCATCGATGATATTCTGATTTATTCTCGCGACGAGTCTGAGCATGCTGAGCACTTGAGAACTGTATTGCAGACTTTGAGAGATAAGCAGCTGTTTGCTAAATTTAGTAAAAGTAAGTTTTGGCTCCAAGAATTCATAATTTTGGGACATATTGTTTCAAGTGATCGTATTCGAGTTGATCCAAGTAAGATTTCAGCAATTGTTGATTGGAAACCATCGAGAAATGAATTTGAAGTTAGAAGCTTTTTAGGTTTAGCTGGTTATTACCGACGTTTTGTCAAACGATTTTCGATGATTGCTACTCCTATAACCAAATTGTTGCAAAAATATGATAAGTTTGAATGGTCTGAAAAGTGTCAGCAAAGTTTTGAGAAGTTGAAAGCATTACTAACTGAGGCACTGGTTTTGGTACAACCTGAATCAGGAAAAGAATTTGTAATTTATAGTGACACTTCATTGAATGGTTTGGGTTGTGTGTTGATGCAAGAGGGCAAAGTGGTAGCTTACGCTTCGAGACAGTTGAAACCGTACGAGAAGAATTATCCGACGCACGGTTTGAAATTAGCTGCCATCATTTTTGCTTTGAAAATTTGGAGTCATCATTTGTACGCTGAGAGATGCCATATCTTTACTGGTCATAAGAGTTTAAAATATTTGATGACTCAGAAAGATCTGAACTTGCAACAACGGAGATGGCTCAAGTTACTGAAGGACTATGAACTAGTGATTGATTATCATCCGGGAAAGGCGAATGTAGTCGCAGATGCTTTAAGGAGAAAGTCCTTGTTTGCTTTGAGAGTTATGAATACGAGATTGACTTTGTCTAATGGTGGTTCAATTTTGGCCGAGTTGAGTGCTAGACTGGTATTTATTTAGCAAATTTGTAAAGCTTAGAAAAATGATAGTGAATTGCAAGCCAAAAGAGCTCAGTGTGAATCGGGTAGTGATACAGACTTTTGGATCGATTCAGATGATTGTTTAATGCTCCAGGATAGAGTATGTGTACCGAAAAATGATGAAATTCTTCAGAAAATTTTACATGAGGCACATAGTGGCTGCTTATCAGTTCATCTAGGAAGTACAAAGATGTATAATGATTTGAAGAAAATATATTGGTGGTCAGGTATGAAATGAGATATTTTAGATTTTATTTCGAGATTTTTGATTTGTCAATAGGTAAAAGCCAAACATCAAGTGCCTTCGAGTTTACTACAACTAGTGATGGTACCTGAGTGGAAGTGGGATAGGATTACATTGGACATCGTAACTAGGTTGCCTTTGACTCTGAAAAAGAAAGATGTCGCCTGGGTTGTTATTGATAGATTGACAAAATCAGCTCATTTTATTCCGGTACATACTGACTACTCACTTGATAAGTTAGCCGAATTGTACATTTTTGAGATTGTGAGATCACACGAAGTGGCTATTTCTATTATTTCAGATAGAGTTTCGAGGTTCACTTCGAGATTTTGGAAAAAGTTGCAAGAGGCTTTTGGTACAAAGTTGAACTTTAGTACAGCATTTCATCCACAAACCGACGATCAGTCTGAAAGAACGATTCAGGTACTCGAAGATGTGCTCCGATGTTGTGTTCTATAATTTGAAGGTAGTTGGGAGAAATATCTACCATTGGTCGAATTTGCTTATAACAGTTTTCAATCGAGTATAAAGATGGCACCTTATGAGGCATTGTATGGTCGCAAGTGTCGAACTTCATTGTACTGGATCGAGCTCAGTGAGCGACAGATCCATGGAGTTGATTTGGTTAGAGAAACCAAAGAAAAAGTAAAGGTAATTCGTGATTGATTGAAAGCCGCTTGTCGGATGTAGATTTGAAAAGAAAAGAGATTGAATTTCAGATTGGTGATAAAGTATTTCTGAAAGTGTCTTCGTGGAAGAAGATTCTAGGATTTGGCCATAAAGGCAAGTTGAGTCCACGTTTCATTGGGTCATATGAGATTATTGAAAGAATAGGGAAACTGGCATATCGGTTAGCTTTACCGATAGAGCTAGAAAGGATTCATAATGTGTTTCATTTACCGACAGAGCTAGAAAGGATTCATAATGTGTTTCATGTGTCTATGTTACACCATTACCGATCAGATCCTTCACATGCGATTTCACTGACAGAAGTTGAGATTCGACTTGATATGACTTATGGTGAAGAACCGATCAAGATTTTAGCTCGGGAAGTTAAACAGTTGAGAAATAAAAGTATAGCCCTAGTGAAAGTGTTATGGCAATGACATGGGGTTGAAGAGGCTACGTGGGAACTTGAGGAAGCGATGAGAAAATAGTACCCAAACCTACTTTCTGGCAAGACTTTTGGAGACGAAAATCCCTAAATGGGGGAGAGTTGTAACAACTCGATTTTGGGCTTAGTCGGAATAGTGGTTTTAGGACCACAAATCTGACGCAGAAAAATTTATTTTTCTTATATTTTTATGGTTTACAGTTTTATGAAATGATTCTGTGAATTTTGATGTTTGAGCACTCAATTTAGTTAAAAGGACTAAACGGCAAAAAGTACAAAACTTGAGCTCTATATGCTAAAGGTGTCTAATTGCTATGAAATGTTAAATTGAAGGTCCTTAGATGGTAATTAGACCATTTGTTAAGTTAGTGGGAAAAAAATGGACATGACGTAAAATAAATTTTATGTTTTAAGTTAGGGGCATTTTGGTCATTTGGTAATTAAATGAATTAAAAAGCAAAAAGCAAGCCAAAAACCTTGTCCATCTTCTCCCCATTGTACTAAAAATTTTAAAGAAGACATAGCCAGGGTTTGGCCAACTTTCAAGCTCGATTGTAAGTCCATTCTTGTCCCGTTTTTAATGCTCTTTACATTTTTGAAGCCCTTGACACTCGATCTATCTATTTCTACCACTAATTTGAGAAATGATTAAGGTCTAGGATTTGACCCATGTTATAGATGTGTGTATTTTGATGTTTAGTGGTAGATTATGCAAGTTTGATGTTAGATAAATAAATTTTGCTAAATGATTTTTGATGAAACACCTAAAAGGGACCTATTCGTAAAAAGTTAAAAAAATGTGAAAGAATGGAAAATGTGGGCTGCTATAAGCATGAAAAAGGTTCAGCTAGACTTGGGAATCGAAGAAACTAAATCCATTTCATTTTACGAGCCTAGGGGCCAAAATGTAAAAAGGTCAAAGTTTAGGGGGCAAAAATGTAATTTTTCCAAAATGTAAATTTTGGGCTGAATTGAACAATGTTAATATTAAAAGAGTTAAATTTCCTATTATAGATCAAGAGAAACGAGGTTCAGACTTAGATCAAGGGAAAAACAAAGTGTTTGACGATTAGGCCCCATTTCTACTATTTTTGTATCGAAGTAAGTTCATAAGCAAATAATGCATTATTTTAATTAAGTTTTAAATACTTTATTATTGTATGAATTGTGCTTAACCCTTGGATGTATTCGACAAAGTTCTGACAAGCGTGAAATCCTGGTTGAACCTTAAGAATAGATAAGATACAAATGTCATGACATTAGGGTTACTGCAATTTACATGTAAGACCATATCTTGGATATGGCATCGATATGAGACTTCATGTAAGACCATAACTAGACTATTGGTATCAATATGAGATCATGTGTAAGACCATATCTGAGATATGGCATTGGTTTGGTATTGTGTGTACGAGATTCCCGAGTATCCTTTAGTATTTCAATGGTTCAACGGGCAATTTGATGAGTATGTCAAAGGTGAATTGTGTGCAAATCCAATTCAAGATGACTCAGGTATGTACATAAAACTCTTATGTAATGAGCTCAATATGTGAGGAATGTCAAAGGTGAATTGTGTGCAAATCCAATTCAAGATGAGTCAGGTATGTACATAAAACTCTTATGTAATGAGCTCAAAATGTGAGGAACCCTTGGTAAGGTTATGATTGAGTAAGTTTTGATTACAAGATCTTAATAATAATTATGCCAACTATTATCATGTTAATTGTATGTTAAGTGTTTGGATATGATGCTTATTATTTGCATAGGAGCTTACTAAGCTATATAGCCTATTCCCCTTTCCTTTCCCTTATCTTATAGTGTCACCAAGCTAGCTCGGGTATCAGAGACTGTCGGAGATCCACTCACAATATCAACAATTATTTTGGTACCAATGATTTTAACATTTTGAGTTATGGCATGTATAGGGGACTTTGTCATTTTGTTTTGTGTCATAACTGATTTGGCCAATGTTTTGGATTATATTAGTTGAAAGTTCATTTTGTATAAGGCCATTTGAAATTGGCTACCATTGGTTTAAGAAATCTATATGATGATGTCTTTCATGGATGTGGGATTTTACTTGTTTTAAATTGATAAATATGTGATGTTTGTGTATGATAAATGGTAGCATGTGAATGATGTGTTGATGTATTGATTGTAGCTAAATTGGTTGTATGTAAATGCTTGGATTAGAGCTATGTTTTGTTGTGTAGGTGTGTGCATCAACGTTGGCAAAATGGCTTGGTAAATAGCCTTATTTTTGTCCACACAGGTAGACACACGGGCGTGTGTCTTGGCCATGTGTGACACACAGCTTGCCCCACGTGCATGTGTTTAGGTCGTGTGTCCCCTGCACCCTAATTTTTACAAAACAAAATGCTCAAAATTGAGCACACGAGCGTGTGTCTCAGCCGTGTGGATGACATGGCCTTAGGCACGGACGTGTGCCATGGGCGTGTGAAGTCTGCACCTATTTTATGAAAAATCAGAATTTTTAAATCGACCACACAGCCTAGCACACAGGCGTTTGACTTGGCCTTGTGTCTTCAATTTGTTCTTGGGTGACAAATAGAGAGTTGCACAGGTTAGAGACATGGGCGTGTGTGACCACATGGCCTGCCCACATGGGCGTGTCTCATGCCACACTGGCGTGTAACCTCTGTTTGGTGAAGAAAATTTCTAATTGTTGTAAAATTTTCTAAAATTTTCGGTTTAGTCCCAAATCATCTCCAAAGCATGTTTTGGACCTCGTAGGCTCGTATTAGGAACTTTATGATTGAATACAAAAAGTTTTAAAATTTGACAAAAATTTATGACTCGGAAATGTGTGGTTGCATGTGTTCAAGTCCACTAATGTGTCATACCCTGTTCCGGCGTTGAATACGGGTAAGGGGTGTTACAAAAAAATTCCAAGAAGCAAATGTGTTAATACACATACATACTTATGAAATTAAAATAATCTCTTATACTTATCTCTATGCCAATTCAAACAATTAATTCAATCTCATAAGCACATAAAAGATTGCGTGAGGTAACAATGTATTTATACCTTGAAACAATTTAATCACAATAATCTTGCAAGTTATGCAAGGCTAATGTATCGCTAGATACCGTTGCTAATTTAACCTTTAGCTACCTTAGATGATTAAACATGCACTGATTAAGTATCGTGTCAATTAATTACAATTTCAATCCGTTTAAATAATAAATTCCTTAGTTACATTACAATTGTAATGCAAGAATAACATAGTCATAGTTTTACCAAATCAAACATCTTACCGAGGCCTATAACAACACAAACACAATTTTAATAAATTAAGTAAACAAAATGCAATCAACCCAACAAGAATTAAATTTAATTCATATTAATTAAATTAAACATATCAACATCACAAATATTCATAGACATTTTCATCATAACAACAACAAAATTAAAAGTATAGAGAACAAGAGTCAAATTCGGTGTTTTCTCCGTGGCTTGACTAATTTGCTCCATTCCTCATTATCCATTTGTTCCTGTTGAACTGAGGCTTCTACGAACATTGGAACGCTGCTCCAAATGGTTGTTGATTGACTCTTTTTCAAAAGGTGAAATCGGCAAGGAAATAGGGGAAGAAAGTGAAGAACAATGGAAGGGAATGGAAAGAGAAAAATGAGAGAGAAGTGAAGAGATGAGAAGGGTTGAGATATGTTTGAAGTGAGAAGCCAATGAGGGTTTTTATAGGCTGAGAAGACTGCTAAAAATAGCCAAAATCAGCAGTCAAAGACTCCCCCTATGGCTAGCCACACATGTGGCATGTTTGAAGATTTCAAACATGTTATTTTAAGGTAGGGGCAAATGTAGAAATGCATAAATAGCAGAGGGGGTTGAATGCAATTTGAAGAAGTCTTCAAGGGCCATTTTTCAAGCCAAATAATCAGCCAAGTAAGCTGATTGGGTCAGCATGTAGGACGGTTTTGGGCTACCCAGTGCTTGGTTGGATCGGTTCAGCTTAATTGGGCCACTTTTCATAATTAATTAATAATAATTTATTAAACCCAAATTAAATTGGACTTTTCATAATTTGGACTGTCTTAGACTGAAAAATTATTTCGCCTTGATGCTTCAAAATTGCTTCTTAGTTTTGCACTTCTAGTAGTGTCTGCCGAGCCATTTTTCGTCCTTTGCGTAAATCTGTCAAAAATAATCAAAATTAATCAAAATTTGATATAAAATTAATTAAAATTCAAAGTTATTTTATAATAATTATATTTTTCAACAAGAATTTTATCTAAACTACAAGAATTTGAGTTAAAAAGGGCATGAAAAAGTGTGTATATTTTCATGTTTCCAGATAACATTCAAAATCTTTAACAGTTTCAAAATCCAAGGTACGGGCTAGTTGGGCCTAGTTGCAACGATCTCAAAAACATTAAAAATATTAGAAATAAATAGCTTAAGGACTTATATGCAAGAAAACATGGTTGGCCAAACCTAGCTTCGATAGCCATGGCTTTCGATTGAAAAACAAAAGAAAAAGAAAGATGACAACCATATTTTTTTACTTATGTTTTATTTAATTTAATTAATAATCAAATTACCATTTTAACATTGGTTAATAAATAAATAAAACACCAAAGTCATGTCTATATTTGTCCACTAACCTCATGAATTGTTTAATTACCATTTATGTCCCTTTTCCTTTATTCAATTAACCATTTAATCACTCAAATCAAATAGTGATCAAATGTATATCTGTTACGATTTAGTCCTTTTTAATTAATTAACTATTGAAACGTTAAAATTTATCAACGAAACTTTAATACCACCTTAATAATACTCCGTAAATATTGATAAAAAAATTTATGACTCGATTTATAGAAACAAGGTCCTAATACCTCATTTTCTAAAACCACTTGATTTTAGGGTCATACCACTTGAACTTAATAAATTGCTTATATAACATAATTTATCAAATAAAAAAATTATAAAAAAATCATATTTGACTCGCAAATATTAAATAATAATATTTATAGACTTACTCGTCAGATTTGGTGGCCTTGAAACCATTGTTTCCAACATTACTAAAAAACAAGTTGTCACATGGTGTGTTTTAGTGCACAATAATAGGGTTTGAAATAGCTTGGTTTAGGGGCACATGGCCTGGGACATGGGCTGTCACACGACCGTGTGCCACACATGACCACCCCACATGGCCATGTGTCATATTAATTTCAGGTGCATGCTTCACATGGTTTGGCACATATCATGCGACAGGTTCGTGTGACCTAAGTCAGTGAGTTACACGAGTTGGGACATGGCCGTGTATCCCATAGTTGAAATGTCCACATGGTCTGGTTTATGTCACATGGACTGGCCACATGGGCATGTGACCCTTGTGTCACAATTTTTTTAATTTTATCTAAAACTTTTTATTTGTTTTGAATTAGTCCCTGAATGTTTCCAAACTATTTTTAGGGTCTCTCAGGCTCGATTTAAGGCCCATAAGAGTATTTATACTATAATTAAATTATGTTATCAAATGTTGACATGTAAATTATTTATTAATTTTTGTTTCAGTGTGAAATATTATGAATTGTATAGTAATGCTCTGTAAACCTAATCTGGTGTTGGAGACGAGTTAGGGGTGTTACATTTAGTATCTTGAGAAGGCCTTTCCTAGCAACTGAAAGGACCCTTGTTGATGTGTAGAAGGGTGAGCTTACCATGCATGTTCAGGACAATTAGGTAATGTTCAATTTGTTTTAAAACTATGCGATTTCCTGATGCAATTGATGAATGTTTTGCAGTACCTAAGCTAGAAGATTTAGTTGTAGAATGGGAAATCAACTCCGTCCCATTGGAACAAATTTTAATGTCAAACCCTCTAAGTGATGAAGAAATAGGGGAATATTTAGCATTTCTAAGAGCTAACCAGAGAGGATTTAATCTACAATCTCATTTTGAATATTTGGAATTAAAGAATAAAGATTATGTCCAACCAAAAGTGTCGATTGAAGAGCCATCCAAATTAGAACTTAAAGTACTTCCTTTACATTTAAAATATATTTATTTAGGTGACACCTCTACTTTGTTTGTGCTTATTTCAACAGAGTTAATTAAAGAGTAGGGAAACTTATCTTAGTGTTGAAACAATTCAAGAAGGCTATCAAATGGACCATAGCCAATATCCGTGGTATTAGTCCATCCATATGCATGCACAAGATCATCCTAGAAAATGGTGAGAACAGGAAAATTGATGGACCATAGAGACTGAACCCAATTATGTAAGACGTGGTAAAGAAGGAAATTGTAACGCCCTAAAAATCTCGAAATCCAAAAATCCCGAAATCTTGAATTTTCTTTTTTGTACTTAGCAATTCTAGTTAAGTGTTAATTACGCAAGGGTAGGTCTTGGTCAAGGTTTGAGTTCGAATTAGGGGTAGAAGAAATTACAATTTAATTATTAAAAGAATCAGGGTTGGTGAGTAGTTGGGCTTTTAAATAAAGATAGGGGAAAATAGCATCAAAAAGCCTTATGGAGGAGTGGCTAAGTGACGTCATTTAGAATGAAGGGAGGTGGCGTTAATAGCTAGCAAGGAGGTCCAAGGTTCGGATCCTAGTGTTCTTGGAAGTTTAATTTTGGCCTTCTAGAAGGTTGGAAGTGGCATGGAAAAGGACTCCAAGGGAAGTGTTCAGGAGAGAAATCTGAGGAAAAGATCAAGGGGTTATCAGGGAGAAAAACGAGCAGATAAGAAGTGAGGCGCAAGTGGAGCAGAAATGGGAACTTGGGCTTGAGGAGTTCGGCCATAAGGGTTATAAATAGGTGCCGAATGCAAGGGTATGAGGCTAATGTCGAAATCTTTTTCTCACCTTGTTGCTAGAAACCCTCTTCCCTAAAAGCCAAAAACCCTTTTATTTTCTTCCTTTTCTTTCTGTCTATTTCTCCAAAAGTCGAAAACCCTTGTTCTCCTTTTTTATTTTCCTTGTGCCGATTTCTTTGTTTCACTTTTGGGTTTAGTTGATTCTTCTTCCACTTTCCCTTGGTGCCGAATAAGCAATTGTTGCCATCAAATCTCTTGAGCCGAATACTCTTTGACTGAATCTAGTGTAAGTGTTACTCTTCCAATCGGTTTTCTTTGCTAAGTATCGTATATTGTCCCTCACTCTTTCTAATCAACTGTGGTAGGAAATTACTATCAGATCTCGGATCTTAGCTCATTGCCGAATTGCTTCTTAGGTGTTGCGGTATTGGTAAGTATTCCTCTCCCATTGGCTAAGGTGGTCGAATGTTCATAGTTAAGGTAAGGGGACTTGTGTTGGATATGAGTCATCTATTATTCTGGTTTTAATAAGTAAGATTAATGCAGATCTAGGGAGTACGTGATCAAGGAAAGCTATTAAGGATTGGTGTTCAAGGTACGGTTAAGGTGAGGTTTCGGTTTCTAGGTAGAATATGGATTAAACATACAATTAATGGAAGGGTGATATCATTGTAGGTTGGTGACTAAGGGAATCACGGTACGCTTTCTTACCAGGTGTGTACATACACTGCACACACACTATGAATCGACAAAAGCTGAAATGCCGAAAAGTCAAAATGCTAAAAAGCCGAAAGTTTGGCTACGGTAGTCTTGCAAGTGCACGAACACTCATAAGGGGCAGACCAATAGGTTGCCTGAGACCCATGGGCGATTCCTTGGACCTGGGTTGTGATTTGGCTATATGGGCCAGAATAGGCTAAATGGGCCCGATGGGCTGCTGGGCCTATAATAGGCAAAAACAAAATATTGATGCTATGTGATAGGAATTTTTATGTGAGCATGAATATGAATGTAACTAGGCCTAATGGGCATATAAATGTGATTTGGGCCTAATGGGCTATATACAAGTGATTTGAGCCTAATGGGCCATAGAATATGACTGGGCTTAATGGGCCAAATACAGGTATGTGAATTTGTTTGGGCGTTGTAAGGGGTTTTGGGCCTAGTATATGATAACTACATAAGACTTAATAAACCTATTGCGACCGTGGACAAGTCAAAAGGTTAAGGTGTGGCAACACGTATATGCATGTCTAGGATTGGATCTAGGGAGAGCTTAGCACTTAAGCGGTCTTAATGACCCACCTCCTCTTCGCTGGAATCCTACCTGGTGCATAGTATTAATTCATCTTAGCTCGCGGGACTTGTTAACTGGTCAAGGTAAGTGAAAACCATAATTAAGGGAAAATTACCGAATGCCCCTAAAGGAAAAAATGACCAAAATACCCTTAGGTGTTGAATGTAAGTTTTATGGATGTGACATACATACATATGATGTTCTGCTTAGTTTGCATATGGGGTGGGAACTATGGATGTGACACCCCTAATTTGACCCTAGTCGGAAAGTGGTTTCGGGACCACAAAACCGAGTCACAAAAATAATTAATTGTTATATTTTATGCTTATTATTTATGAATAAGTATGTGTGAAAATTTCATGCTTTAATTTTGTCATTTGGATGTGAAATAAATAAAAAGGGGGCTTATGTGAAAAATCTTGAAAATGTCATAGGTTAATTGGTAGTGGCTAAAAATTGCATGGTTTGAAGCATGAGGGACTTGCATGTCAAACATTCCTTTTTCTTGGTAGTAGACGGCAAGGATGAGCATGAATGACACATTTTGGCATTTTGTATGTTATATTTTAGTTAAATAATATGAAATAGTTTTATAATAAATAAAGTTATTATATGTCATAAATTATAAGAGGAATTAAATAATTAAAAGGGTGAGAAAAACAAAGTTGGGTCTTTTCTTCTTCTCCATTGCCGTGAGTAGAAAAGAGAAAGAAGAAAAAAAAAAGCTCAAGACACATTTGGCCATTAGCATAGATTGATTCTAAGGTATGAGTTTATGTCATTTTTTTGTTGAAAACTTGTGAAATTGAGTTTGTATCTTAGTTCTATCTTAAACCATGAGTTATTCTCTTGGATTTTTTTTTTATGAAAGCAAGTACGGTTTTGTATAGAAAATCCTATGTTTGAAATTTGTTGTTAGAAAAGGGATTAAGAGTACTTAATAGACTCCATGAGGTTAAATTTCATATGAATAGGAAATCGTGAGCTTAATTTATGAGCTAGATGCAATCCCTTATAAACCCCACGTTGAATTTTGATTTTGGTCAAAGAATGTGTATTCCGCCAAGTTCTTGATGAGTTAAATTTGATTGCTTGAAGCTTTAATTTGTAATTAGTCATTAGGTGAGTTTTAAACTTGTCCAAGTTGATAAATTGGGGGTTTAAATGGCTTGTTTATATTGTTAAGTTGGTTATGGTGATTTCATCAAATGATGGTTATTAATGATTTTGATAAATTGACCAAAGTGTAGTGAGAAGTGTGAATTATATTTGACACGTTGCTCATGATTTTGTTGATTCGGTTATGTCATGTATTTAATGGTGGTGGTATAATGTTTGTGCATTATATGCTAAAATGACTTTAGGCTAAAGGGGTAATGTATTAGTAAATTCGGCAATGGAGGCTAATTTATAGAATTTTTTTTAAGAGAAATTTATTATGTGTTATTTGAATGCCGAATATACTCCCAAATCGATGACATGAATTGTTTGTAATTTTGAGAAGTGGTAAGGTGAATATGCCAATTGATATTTCTTTAAAAATATTAGTATAGCATTCGCCATAGGTAAAATGTCATAAGGATGGGATTTATGCTATTTTTTGGTAGCCTAAATCCATAAAGGAGCATTCGGTTTTGGTCTAAAGGATAGTGAATTGTTGTTGAATGGCCTCAAATGAAATATGTATGTTATAAAATGAGTATTTGGGCAGGCTAATTGATTGAAAAGTGTTTGAAGCATGTTTGGGTGGAATCTAATTGAGTCCTTGTGACTGTTTTAATTGTAGTAATCGGCTAAAGTGGTTATTGTGTAACTATTTATATATTTTTATTATGATAGCCGAATGTAACATAAATAAGGATGTGAATAAATTGTAGTTTCAAAGGTTGTTAATGAAGACATGAGTGTGGAAGCATTCGGTCAAAGAAGAATGGTTGTATGAAAGTAAGATTATAAATGTAGTAGTGCCTTGTAAAGTGCGTAAATTACATGACTTTGATAAGTGTTGCTTGTGTTTTGAGACTTATCAATGTTTCTAAATGTGCCGAATGTGATTTTTTTTGGATGATTGAGATGTGATAATTATAGTATTTTATAAATTGCTGAATGTAGTTTTAAATAATAGAGATGTGATAAGTTGAATTTGTTTAATTAAGCTCAAGGACAAAAAGGGGCACAAATTTCGGATAAGGGAAAGAGAAAGTAGCTGAATAGTCGATTCGTGATAATTCGATAACATTCGAGGTAAGTTTTAAGTATTTAAATGGAATGAATATGAATTATGTATATATGTTAAGGTCAATGACTTTTCTAAATGATGGCATATATGATGTTATGTTTAAATATGTGAATGATAACTTTAAAGAGTAAATTTGTATAAATCTGCTTGGGACAGCAGCAGTAACGTGTTTAGAAAAAAAAACACCATAAATTGATGGAGTTGAATTAGAGGCTGAATAAAATATGAGATTAAATCTTAACGAGTCTAGTTTCTTATAAAAGAAACCGTGTAAGTAAAGGAATTTCCGATAATGAGATATTTAAAGTTGTGTGAGACAGTGTCAGAATGACTCTGAAATCCTCTCTTCTGTATTTAGAAAATCATTATAAATTGTACAAAAATGATTATAAGATAATATTTATATGCTTAGACTCCTTAATGAGTCTAGTTTCAAACGAATTAAACAAAAACATATTTTGAATTTTGTACAATGAGAAATTTGATTCGTAGTGAAGAGTGGTCAGTATAGTCAAATAGTGAAACAGGGGAATTTTAAGAAAAATCTGGTATTGATTGGCTAAGCCAAATATTCGGAAAATTTTATGGATAAAATATATATGAGTCTATTTTCAGGGAAAGTTAACGGCACTTCATTTGGAGTTTCGTAGCTCCATATACGAATAATTTAATGACTATTGCTGAGGAAAAAAAAATAGCTTGTGCTGAATTTGTGATTATGTTGTAAACCTTGATAAAACTATTTGAGTTGCTTATAAGCTATCGATTAAATATTGGTAATCAAAGTACCAAATCCGTATTAAAGTGAAGCTATAAGCCGTAAATGACTAGTATACCTAGTCAAATTTGTTATGAAGAAATTGATGTACAAGATATGTATGTGTAGTGAGGCCAAAATGGCTAACATCAAAGGTGTGTAAGTAATCTGAATGGCCTTTATGAAAATGTGTGCTATCTTTATTTGTATAATGTGGCCGAATGATCAATTGTGAAAAGTGTGCAGTATTAATTATGTGATCAGGCCGAATGGCCAATGCGATGGATGTGAAAGTGTATATATGTGATAAGGCCGAATGGCCAATGTGATGAATGTGAAAGTGTATAAATGTGATAAGTCCCGAAGGGCATTTGTGCCAGTACTATATCCGGGTTAAGATCCCACAGGCTTTATGCGAGAATATTATCCTGATTTAATGTCCGTAGGCTTCGAGCTCGTACTATATCTGGGTTTTAAAGACCCGAAGTTAAATGCTGGGATTCAAGTAAGACTTTGATATTGAGTATCCGCAGTAAGTTACCATCAAATAAGTATTATGTATTTAAGATGTTCAGGTACGTATTACTTACTCATTGGTGGATTGATTTCGAAGTTAATTATTAGTATCAAGGAGGTATGCATATGTGATTAATATTATAACTCCAAATATGAGAATGATCTAATTGGTAATGGTATGCTTGTATAATGAAGTATGTGATGAAATATTCTTATGTATTAATGTATATTCTGCCCAAAGGCCTTATGATTTGAGTATGGGTTGTGTTCAGCTAGATGTGCCAATACAAGATAAGGAATATGTTCGGTTCTTTATGTGCCAATACGGTAATTTAGTACTTATCATGTGAAATACTTGAAAATATGGAGGTGATTATGAACAAGTGGATGGGATTATCGAAAGTTGTAAAATTGGTGAAGAATGTGCTTACCATGTGAATCGAACTTCAGTTAATGAAGAATGTGCTTTGGAAATATTCGACCGTCTAGGTCATTATTATTCAAAAGTATATATATGTGATAGCTAAGTAATGCGTTTATTGATATTATGGTTCGAGATGAAGCTCTAGATTAATTTCATCGAACAGTTGAAATGAATGACCAATGATATTGAATGAAAACACTTTGTGACTTAAAACTCAAGGCTAAAGAAAGGTGAATTAAATTATGTGAAATTTTGGCTAGGTATATTGGGTCAAATGAGATTTTACCTAGATTAAGTATATGTGAAATACGTCATTGATTCAACAAAATTATTGTTTTGCTTAAAACTTACTAAGCTTACGAAAGCTTACTCTGTTCGTTCATGTTTTGGTCTGTAGGTTGTGGATTCTGACTACCAGCTCGGGGATCGTCAGTACTTCATCACACTATCTACCATTACGGCAGCCATAAGATTGGATTATCTTATGGCATGTATAGGATAGACAATAAGTAGAATGATACTTTGACCTTCGTGTAGAAGTCATGTGATTACGGTATCTTATGGAACTTACTTGTATAAGTGTTACAATGGATTAGAGGAAGTACATGAGGATCGCATGGTTGCCTGACAATCGTGGATCCACTGACGGCTTTTAATGCCCAATATGTAAATGAAGGTAGTTTCGCAACCGGGCTACCATCGGTGTGTGGGCTGGGTGGGTCGATATTTATATCCCCACATGGTGTGATGGGGGACGGAGCTGGTGTGTAGCGGGTGGATAATTTGGATGGGATTGCATTGCATGTTTGATGATTTCTTTTTTAATGCTTGTTTTTCATCGAGGGTTGTAGACGCTGAGTTTGCAAAAACTCACCCCCTCTTTTATTTTATTTTCAGGTGATGCTCAGTAGAAGGTTCGATGTTCGGAGGGACTCTGCGTGGCCGGCTAGCAAAATAATTTAGACTTGGTTTTTTTTAAGCATTTAAGTTTTAATTTCTTTTTAAATGTGTTCAGATCAGATTGTAATAAGGTTTTCATTATGTTATTATTACTTGAATTATTATTATTATTTTCATTGTAATTATAAGAAGTTGAACATGGTTTCTTAAACTATAATATGTCTTTTCTACGTTTCCGCAACTAAATTTTTAAGTGGCATGTTTTCATCAAATCGAATGTTTCAAACAAGTGACTGAAAGAAGTTTATTTTTAAGATGTTCTTTTATTTTAAGAAGGGTTTTCAATGAAAACGCGATTTTTTCTAAAACACTTCAATGTAACACGCCGGATACGGCCATAACGTCTGGGCCGAGTTTGGGGTGTTACATTTAATGGTATCAAAGCCCAGGTTGCGGAAAGCGGGTTGTGAAGTGGGCCTTGTTACTTCATTTCTTTTTTGTGTTTTAAAAAAAAATTTGGAAAAGGGGAAGTCTTTCTGAGCGACACACCGAGTCTCCAACGTCGAACCAAGTAAGTACTTTTATTCTTAAATTTGTTTAAATTGTTATATAGTAGATAGTTAGAGGGCTACTTTAGATGATTTTGTTAGTGTGGAACTGAAGCCCGTAGGATCTTAAAACTGTAGAGGATTTTGAAAAATAATATTCTCTCTAAAGACTTTCATAAAACATTGGGTTAAATATTGGAACTAACTAAAACTTCATAAAATTTTTAATCTAGATAATACGTGAATTGACGATGAGTGCTAGAAGAGTTGCGAGAGGTCATGGCCGAGGTTACTGAAGTGTTAGGGCTGAGTCATCAGCGTCAGACCATATGCCTAATGTTGGAGTAGAAGAGGCTCCAGCCTCACCCGTGGCTGAGAATGGATAGTACGATCTAGCCAGAGGGGATGATCCATTGTCGCAGGTAATGCTAAGGATTTTGGAGAGGGTCGCTGGGCTCAACAATGGCACTGAGAATCGGGGGTCCATTCCCGAGTGACTTTAATCGAACGGGGCTGAGATCTTTAAGGGCGTGGCTGGCGTGGCTCCTAATGTGGCATAATATTGGTTGGAGGCCACTGAAAGGATAATGGAGGACTTGGACTGCTCACCGAACAAAAGCTGAAAGGGGCAGTGTCACCGTTTAGGGAAGAAGCCTATTAGTGGTGGTTGACAGTGAAAGAGGGCACCCAACTGGAGCGGGTTACTTGGCAGTTTTTCAAAGCTGCATTCCAGGGGAAGTATATAGGTGCGAGCTATGTGGATGCTAGAAGGAAGGAGTTCCTAAACTTGACCCAAGGAAACAGATCAGTGGCGGACTATGAGGCGGAGTTTCTACGCCTTAGTAGGTATGCAAGAGTAATGGTGGCAACGGACTATGAGCGTTGCATTAGGTTTGAGGATGGACTTAGATATAGCCTCAGGGTGTTGATAGCTCCAGAAATGGAACGATATTTCTTGAAATTGGTGGAGAAAGCAAAGATAGCGGAGGAGGTAAAGCGCACTGAGCACCTAAACTGGGAGAAAGAAAGGGGTAGGAATAAGAGGGAGGCTGAAACTCTTGGTGTGGGACAAATGCCTAGGGCTAGGGCCAGTTAGAGTAGAGCCCCCTACTGCTAATCTAAGGGTGCCACCTTGTGCTAACTGTGGGAGAAGCCACAGAGGTGAGTGTTGGAAGAGGATGGGAGCTTGTTTCGTTTGTGGATTTATGGAGCATAAGATCAAGGATTGCCCTCGGACGCTAGGTTGAGAGCCAGTAGTGGGTTAAGGTGGTGCTCAGCCACCAAGGGGTGGTCAGTTGCCACCAAGGACTGGTGGATAGGCCAAGGGTAGTAACGGCAATGGACGAGGACGTGGAGCACCAGGCAGAAATACAGGCCATGCTGAGGCGAGACAGCCAGCTTTGGTTAATGCTGCTCATTGCCGAGAGGACGGGGATGCCCCAGATGTGATAACGGGTATGTTCCTTATATACGAGTTGCCTTATTCAGCCTTGATTGATATTGGATCAGCGCATTCATATGTTGCATGCAATAAGACTAAGTCTTTAGGTGATATATTTGAGATAATTGCGAATGAGATGACTGTGGTAAGTCCGTTAGGGCAGTCTATAGGAGTAAATAAGATGTTTAGGGAGGTACCCTTAGTAGTCCAAGGAGTTACCTTTTTAGCGGATTTGATGGAGCTGTCGTTTAGCAAATTTGACTTAATCTTAGGTATGGATTGGCTGGTGAAGCACCTAGCCACCTTGGATTGCGCTGCAAAGTGAATGGTGTTAAGAACGACGGAGGGTAAGGAGGTGGTGGTAATTGGTGAATGCTGGAATTACCTTTCGAATGTGATTTCGGCATTGAAGGTTGAAAAGTTAGTACGAAAGGGATACGAAGCCTTTTTGGCTTATATTAGTGATACGGAGGCTAAGAGCCCTACTGCTAAGGAGTTAAGAACAGTTAGGGAATTTTTGGATGCTTTTCCCGAGGAGCTGCCTGGGTTGCCACCCAGTAGAGAAGTAGAATTTGGAATCGAGTTGTTACCTGGGATGGCTCCAGTGTCTATCGCTCCTTATCAGATGGCACCAAAGGAGTTGGTAGAACTTAAGGCACAGATTCAGGAATTGTTGGATCAAGGATTCATACGACCAAGTGTGTCTCCATGGGGAACACCGGTGTTGTTCGTAAAGAAGAAAGATGGAACATTGCGAATGTGCATTGACTATTGACAGTTATACAAGTTAACTGTTAAAAACAAGTACCCTATATCAAGAATCGATGATCTTTTTGACTAGTTTAGGGGAGCTTCTGTTTTCTCAAAGATTGATCTGCGTTCAAGATATCACCAATTGAGGGTTAAGGAGGCGGATGTTTATAAGACAGCTTTCAGAACTCATTATGGGCACTACGAGTTCTTGGTGATGCCATTCGGGCTAACGAACGCACCTGTCACCTTCATGGATCTCATGAATCAAGTTTTCCAACCCTTGATTCGTGGTAGTCTTTATAGATGACATTCTAATGTACTCAAAAGATGAGGAGGAGCATGATGCACACTTAAGGATTGTGTTACAGACTTTGAGGGCGAAGGAGCTATATGCCAAATTCAGTAAGTGTGAATTTTGGCTAAGGGAGGTTACTTTTCTAGGACATGTGGTGTCAGCCGAGGGGATTAAGGTGGATCCTCAGAAAATTAAAGCGGTGTTGGACTGGAAAACACCTAAGTCGGTATCAAAAATTTGAAGTTTTCTGGGCTTAGCAGGATACTATAGGCGGTTTGTTGAGGGCTTTTCAGTAATTGCTGCACCCTTAACTAAGTTGTTGAGGAAAGGGGTACCATTTGTTTGGATGGACAAGTAGCAAAAGAGTTTTGGAAAACTTAAGAAGGTTTTAACTGAGGCCCCTGTGTTGATTCAGCCAGTGCCTGGGAAGGCATTTACGGTTTATAGTGACACGTCGCAGGTGGGCTTAGGATGTGTATTGATGTAAGAAGGAAAGGTGGTTGCGTATGCGTCACGACAACTTAAGACTCACGATGTGAATTACCCAACCCATGATTTGGAGCTAGTTGCGGTGGTGTTCGCGCTTAAAATATGGAGGCATTACTTATACGGGGAGAAGTGTATAATTTATTCGGACCATAAAAGCTTGAAGTACCTCCTTATCCAAAAGGAGCTCAACGTGGAATTATTGAAGGATTATGATTGCACGATTGAATACCACCCTGGCAAGGCAAATGTGGTTGTCGATGCGTTGATTCATAGGGTTAAGTCAGACTTGAGGGCTATGCTTGCCCGTTTAAGTTTGTTTGATGATGGTAGCTTGTTAGCTGAGCTTCAAGTTAAGCCGGTGTGGGTTGAGCAGATAAGGAGTAGGCAATTAGTGGATGAGACTTTGAGTGCTCGTTTTAAACAAGTGGAGAGTAGGGAGACATCGGACTTTGGGATGAACAGTGAAGGAGTGTTGTGTTTCCGTGGGAGAATGTGTATACCTAAGGACAATGATCTAAGACAGTCTATTCTGCGAGAAGCACATAGCGGCCTCTATGCTATGCATCCTGGCGGGAACAAGATGTATTGGAATTTGCAGGAGCTTTATTGGTGGCATTGACTTAAGCGCGAAGTTATGGAATTCGTAAGTAAGTGCTTGATTTATCAAAACGTGAAGGCGGAGCATCAGTTGCCTTCAGGATTGCTTCAGCCAGTAAAGATTCCACTTTGAAAGTGGGAAGGGATCACTATGGACTTTGTTAGTGGGATACCCTTGACACCTACTAAGAAAGATTCGATATGGGTTATAGTGGATCGGTTAACCAAGTCTGCCCTTTTTGTACCAGTTTGCACCGACTACTCGTTGCAAAAGCTTGCTAGGTTGTATGTGGCAGAGATTATAAGGTTGCATGGAGTGCTAGTGTCCATAATATCCGATAGGACCCACATTTCACTTCGCGATTTTGGAAGAAGCTGCATGAGGCGTTAGGTACTAGGTTGAACTTCAGTAAGACATTCCACCCTCAAACTGATGGACAGTCGAAAAGGGTGATCCAAGTATTGGAAGATATGTTGAGAGGATGCGTGATTGAGTTCCGAGGTAGTTGGGAGGACTATTTACCGTTAGTCGAATTCGCGTACAATAATAGCTACCAAGTAAGCATTGGAATGGCTCCATACGAAGCACTGTATGAGCGAAGGTGTCAAACTCCAGCATGTTGGACAGGGTTGGGGGAACGAAGAGTCTTGGCCCTTAGTTAGTAGCCGATACTAAGGATAAGGTAGAATTTATTCAGGATCGTTTGAAGGAGGCCTCGGATAGGCAGAAGTCGTATGCTGACCTTAAGCGCCGAGAGATAGAGTATGCAGTGGGGGACATAGTTTTTCTTAAGGTCTCTTCGTGGAAGAAGGTATTAAGGTTTGGACGAAAGGGAAGCTAAGCCCAAGGTTCATTGGGCCATATCGGGTTCTAAGGCGGATTGGGCCAGTCGCTTATTAGCTAGAACTACCTCCTGAACTAAGCCAGATCGACGATGTGTTTCATGTTTCCATGCTGAAACGGTATCACTCATATCCTTCGCATGTTGTGGACGTTGAAGAAATCGAGGTTAGGCCAGACCTAACTTTTGAGGAAGAGCCCATACAAATAATTGGTTGAGATGTCACAGAGCTAAGAAGGAAGTTCGTTATATTAGTCAAAGTGCTTTAGCGGAATCACAAGGCTGAAGAGGCTACTTGGGAACCTGAGGAAGTGATGTGACGTCAATATCGTCGACTGTTTGAATCAGGTAAAATTTTGAGGACGAAATTTCTTTTAGGGGGTAGAGTTGTAATGCCCCAAAAATCCTGAAATCTTGAATTTTCTTTTTTGTACTTAGCAATTCCGGTTAAGTGTAATTATGCAAGGGTAGGTATTGGTCAAGGTTTGAGTTCGAATTAAGGGGTAGAAGAAATTATAATTTAATTATTAAAAGAATCAGGGTTGGCAAGTAGTTGGGCTTTTAAATAAAGATAGGGGAAAATAGCATCAAAAAGCCTTGTGTAGGAGTGGCTAAGTGACGCCACTTAGAGTGAAGGGAGGTGGCGTTAATAGCTAGCAAGGAGGTCCAAGGATCGAATCCTAGCTTAGTTTTTTTAGAAGTTTAATTTTGGCCTTCTAGAAGGTTGGAAGTGGCATGGAAATGGACTCCAAGGGAAGTGTTCAGGAGAGAAATCTGAGGAAAAGATCAAGGGGTTATCAGGGAGAAAAACGAGGAGATAAGAAGTGAGAAGCAAATGGAGCAGAAATAGGAACTTGGTCTTGAAGAGTTCGGCCATAAGGGTTATAAATAGGTGCCGAATGCAAGGATATGAGGCTAATGCCGAAATCTTTTTCTCACCTTGTTGCCAGAAACCCTGTTCCCTAAAAGCCGTAAACCCTTTTATTTTCTTCCTTTTCTTTCTGCCGATTTCTCCAAAAGTTGAAAACCCTTGTTCTCCTTTTTTTATTTTCCTTGTGCTGATTTCTTTGTTTCACTTTTGGGTTTAGCCGATTCTTCTTCCTCTCTCCCTTGGTGCCGAATAAGCAATTGTTGCCATTCAAATCTCTTGAGTCGAATACTCTTTGACCGAATCTAGTGTAAGTGTTACTCTTCCAATCAGTTTTCTTTGCTAAGTATCGAATATTGTCCCTCACTCTTTCTAATCAACTGTGGTAGGGAATTAGTATTGGATCGGATTTTAGCTTATTGCCGAATTACTCCTTAGGTGTTGCGGTATTGGTAAGTATTCCTCTCCCATTGGCTAAGGTGGCCGAATTTTCATAGTTAAGGTAAAGGAACTTGTGTTGGATACGAGTCATCTATTATTCTGGTTTTAATGAGTAAGATTAATGCAGATCTAGGGAGTACGTGATCAAGGAAAGCTATTAAGGATTGGTGTTCAAGGTAAGGTTAAGGTGAGGTTTCATTTTTTGGGTAGAATATGGATTAAACATATGATTAATGGAAAGGTGATATCATTGTAGGTTGGTGACTAAGGGAATCGCGACACGCTTACTTACCAGGTGTGTACATACACTGCACACACACTATGAATTGGCAAAAGCCGAAATGCTAAAAAGCCGAAATGCTGAAAAGCCGAAATTTGGCTACGGTAGTTTTACGAGTGCGCGAACACTCGTAAGGGGGAGACCAATAGGTTGCCTGAAACCCACGGGTGATTCCATGGACTTGGGTTGTGATTTGGCCATATGGGCTAGAATGGGCTAAATGGGCCCGATGGATTATTGGGCCCATAATAGGCAAAAATTGAATATTGATGCTATGTGATAGAAATTTGTATGTGAGCATGAATATGAATGTGACTAGGCCTAACGGGCCATATAAATGTGATTTGGGTCTAACGGGCCATATACATGTGATTTGGGCCCAGTAGGCCATACGAATATGATGGGGCTTAATGGGCCAAATACAGGTATGTGAATTTGTTTGGGCGTTGTAAGGGGTTTTGGGCCTAGTATATGATAACTACATAAGACTTAATTAACATATTGCGACCGTGGAGAAGTCAAAGGGTTAAGGTGTGGCAGCGGGTATATGCATGTCTAGGATTGGATCTAGGGAGAGCTTGGTACTTAAGCGGTCTTAATGACCTAGCTCCTCTTTTCTGGAATCCTACCTGATCATAGTATTCGTTCATCTTAGCTCGCAGGACTTGTTACCTGGTCAAGGTAAGTGAAAACCATAATTAAGGGAAAATTACCGAAATGCCTCTAAGGGCAAAAATGACCAAAATTGTGACAGCCCTAAAAGTGACCCTAGTCAGAAAGCGGTTTCGGGACCGCTAAACCGAGTCACCAAATTATTTAAATATGATATTTATTATCTAAAATATGTGAATATGAATGTGTGAAAGTTTTAAGCTTCGATTTCGTTAATTGCATGTGAATTTAGTTAATAGGACTTATGCGTGATACTTTTGAATTGTGATAGGGTAATCTATAAAGAGCTATTAGTGCATGTAATCAAAAGGGGGACTTGCATGTCAAATTCCCTCCCTAATTAGTAGTGGCCGGCCATGAGCATGGGTGGACAAAATGTTATGGCTAAAAACATGTCATAAACATGTTGGGGTAATCCATTATGTAAGGAATAATAAAATAAAGAGCATGGGCAATAAAATATTAGTGTTAGTAGGATGAGAAACAAAAAAAAAAGAAAGGATGTGTGTGATTGTTTCCCCCCATTGCCGTGAGTTGAAGGGAAGAAAACAAAAAAAAAAGTGTTCATCCTTTGGTTCATCCTTGGCCGAAAATTTTAAGGAGGAAGGAAGAAGAAAGGTTGAAGAGGTTCAGCCATGCATGTAACTAGGCTAAGGTATGTTTGATGATGTTCCATGAGATGCATGCATGTTTTAGTTGTTAGCTTGAGTTCTACCTAGCCCATGGTCTAAATCTTACTATGTGATGGAAATGACACTCGGCCATGGATGCATCATTCTTGCTTGGTGTTGATGTTGTGTTGGTGAGATATCAAGTTATTTTTGTGACCCAAGTTGAGATTTGAATTTTGGAATGAGTAAGGTTTTCGGCTATGGTTGTGACAGCCCAAAATTGACCCTAGTCGGGAAGTGGTTTCGGGACCGCTAAACCGAGTCACCGAAATGTTTGAATGTGATATTTATTGTCTAGAATATGTAATTATGAATGTGTGAAAATTTCAAGCTTCGATTTAGTCGATTGCATGTGAATTTAGTCAATAGGACTTATGTGCGACATTTTTGAAATGTGATAGGTCGAAGCATAAGGACCTATTAGTGCATGAAATAAAAAGGGGGACTTGCATGTCAAATTCCCCCCCTAATTAGTAGTGGCCGGCCATGACAAGCATGGTAGACCAAGTGTGATGGGCAAGACATGTCATAGACATGTTGTGTTGGTGCATCATGGGTGGAAAAAAATAAAATAAGGAGCATGGGCATAAAATAATGAAAGGGAATATGATGAAAAAAAAATGTGTGGTTGTTTCCCCCCCCATTGCCGTGAGTTAAAGAAAAGAAAAGAGAAAATTTTGTTCATCCTTTTTCATCTTCATTTGGCCGAAAATTCTAAGGAAGAAGGAAGGAGTTCTTGCTTCATGTTTGGTTTGGAAGAGGATTAGGAGGAGGTTTGGCCATACTTGTATCTAGATCAAGGTATGTTTGAGGTTGTGTCATGAGATTCATGCATGTTTTTAGTTGCTAGCTTGAGTTCTAATTATCCCATGGTTCAAATCTTTGCTATGTCATGGGGATGATATTCGGCCTAGGTAGATTTTGTGTTAATGCCATTGCATGCTAAATATGAAGCTTGTTAATGATGCATGTGATGGTGGATTGATGATTCTTGAATCTTCTTTTTAGCATTTTTGAGTGAGCACATATGTGCATTGGTTGCTAGATGGAGAAGAATCGGCTAGCAAGTTGTGTGCTAAGGCCGAATATAATTTTTGTATATTAATGAGTAATGCATGTGTTAAATTGATGGAAAGGGAGAGGATGCTTTACTAGTGTATATATGTGTGTATTAGCCAAGTTTTGAACTTGAAACAAAAGGGTGTTTAGTCAATACAAGTGACCATACTTGTAGAATGTATTAAGTGTTGAAATTGGCCCCAACATAGACATGCATATTCGGCCATAGGAAGGAGATTGGTGTTGCATGTATTTGGTTAGAGGCAAGCATATTGATGCTTTTGTCTTGGCTTAGAAAATTCGGCCAGGGGGGAAAAATTAGCTAAAATGTTGAGTTTGATTCATGATTCCGTACATATGTGACTTTAATGTCTAATGTATAAATATGGGCTAAGTGCCTTGTGTTCCTCTTTTCGATGCTCAAATGATTAAATCAATTTATTTGTTTAATTAAGCTCAAGAGCAAAGGGGAACTAAATCCGATAAAGGGAAGGAAAAAGTGGTCGAATAGCTATCGGAATCGTTCGACAACACCCGAGGTAAGTTCTTGAGTAAAAGAGCTTAAATTATGATTTGATTAGATCATGTTTTAAGCAAATCAAAATCATGCTCTTTGTGTGTGGCTATTGAGCCGAAATTGCAAGAATGATAAGTGTCTTGTGTTTGAGTTTTGTTAACGAAAATGAAATACGAATGTGCCATGATTTACTGTTAAATGTGCTTGGTTATTTGAATGATGTCCGGGCTAAGTCCCGAAGGCTTTGTGCTAAGTGACCATATCCGGACTAAGATCCGAAGGCATTTGTGCGAGATACTAAATCCGGGCTAAGCCCGAAGGCATTTGTGCGAGTTACTAAATCCGGGTTAAGTCCCGAAGGCAATTGTGCGAGTTACTATAACCGGGCTATGTCCCGAAGGCATTTGAACGAGTAGCTATATCCGGTTAAATTCCGAAGGTACGTGATTTGGGAATGAATGATCTTGCTGTAAAAATTTCAGTAAATACTCTAGAAACATCCCAACATTGAGGTATGTTTCGTATGTGCTTGAATTTAGTTGAGCCCTTACAAATTCGCTCAGTTGATAAACGAGCTACCGGCCTTTGGCTAAGTTGATCTTTTGTGTATGTACATAAGGGTTGGTAATGTGAAGCAAGTATGATATCGAAAATTTGTGCATATGAAATTATCCGTTTAGCTATATGAATGCTATACTTTTGCTGTGCTGGAATTCCTTGCTCAAAACTTACTAAGCATAAATTGCTTACTCCGTTTCTTTGATCCTCTATTTTATAGATTTTGGTTCTCCAGCTATCGGACTCGGGATTTTGAAGTCGAAGTCGCCCACACTATCAAAGCCCCCCCCTTTTTGGTACAATTTTGGTTGAACTTCGAAATGGCATGTATAGGACTACCCGTTTGTTGTGGGTCATGGACCCTTTGGACTTGTATAATTTTGGATAGCCATGCGAAAATGGCTTATATATGTTTGAGTATAATGTTATAATCATTTGGTGTGGATATGCTTGACAAGGATTGGCCATGGGAATGGTTAATCACTATCATAAATTGTGCTATTTATGCAAAAAGGGCTAGTTGAATCATGGAAACTATGAAATAGGTAAAGTCTACCTTAAAGGCAGATGCTGACAGCAGTAGTGATGTAGATTTGGAAAATCACTAAAAATAGTAGGAATTGAATTAAATAGTGAATAAATTATTTAAACTAACCTTGATGAATCTATTTTCATAGGAAAGTAACGAAACAATCATACGGAGAGTATGTTAAGAGATATTCAGGTTCTCGTGAGACAGGGCCAGAACGGTTTCTGGATTTCCTGTTCCGACTTTGGAAATTCATTATAAATTAACCAGAGACAATTAGGAGTCAAGCCATATATGTATAGATTCCTCTCTGAGTCTAGTTTCTATAAAAACAAACTGCATCAGTATTGAAGCCCTGTACAGGGAGATATCCAAGTCGTAATGCGCAAAGGTCAGTGTAGTCGATCCCTGTAACATGGGAGACTTTGACTAATAAACTGTACTAATTGGCCCAACCAAAAATTCTAGAAAAAAATATGTAGATGGGCATATGAGTCTATTTTCAGGGAAAATTTACGGAACTGGATTCCGAGTTCCTGAACTCAAGATATGATTTTTAAAGCGACTAGTACGCAGATTGGCAGTGTCTGGGAAATTATTTTTTTAAAGTCTGTTAACACCTCGTGTTCGACTCCGGTGACGGTCTCGGGTTCGGGGTGTTACAATGGTAAATATAAGGGTGATGGATGTTGTGTCATGCTAAATCTAGATGAACAATGTTAGTGCTTATATCTCGATATTCATGAGTTTCTTTCTTGGTTTTACCTCAAACCCATAAAGTATTTTTAATTGGTGTTGTTAGAGGTTTCGGTCATGGGATTATAAGCTTGTTAGTTTTGATGGTGAAATTTATGCCTTGTAAGGGTAAATGGTGTCTTGATGCATTCGGCCATGGTAGAAAGTAGATGTGAAATGGTAGTAAGATGAAATGCAAAATGTTAGTATTTGATTACTAGTGTATAAATGCGTATTAGCCGAGTTTTGAATTTGAAACAAAACGATATATAATCAATACAAGTAACCATACTTGTAGGAAGTATTAAGCATATAATCGGCCTCAACATAGACATGCATATTCGGCCATAGGAAGAAGATTGGTGTTGCATGTATTCGGTTAGAGGCAAGCATATTGATGCTTTTATCTTGGCTTAGACAATCGGCTAAAAGAGAGTGTGGGCTAATATGTTGAGTTGATTCATGATTTCATATGTATGTGACTTTAATGTCTAATGTATATATATATGGGCTAAGTACCTTTTGGCTTGAGTTGTTGAAAGATTATGAGCTTGCCATTGATTATCACCCGGGAAAGGCTAATGTGGTTGCAGACGCCTTAAGCCGGAAATCACTGTTTGCTATACGAGCGATGAATGTACACTTGTCTGTTCTACCCGACAATGTGTTAGTAGCTGAATTAAAGGCCAAACCATTATTGATTCATCAAATTCGTGAAGCTCAGAAAGTCGACGATGAATTGGTTTCAAAACGGGCTGAATGTGTTCCGAATATGGAATCCGAATTTCAAATTGATGATGACGATTGTTTGAGATTCAGAAGTCGTTTGTGCGTTCCAAGAAATTCAGAACTCATTTCGATGATTCTGAACGAAGCTCATTGTAGCCGAATGTCAATCCACCCGGGGAGTACGAAAATGTACAACGATCTGAGACGCCAGTTTTGGTGGCATGGTATGAAACAGACATTTCTGATTTTGTTTCGAAGTGCTTAGTATGTCAGCAAGTGAAGGCGGAACATCAAGTGCCTACGGGTTTGCTTCCGCCGATCATGATACCTGAATGGAAATGGGAACGAGTCACGATGGATTTTGTATCTGGGTTGCCAGTGTCGGCAAGTAAGAAAGATGCGATTTGGGTCGTTGTTGATAGACTGACTAAGTCAGCTCACTTTATCCCCGTACGTACGGATTTTTCATTGGATAAACTAGCTGAAGTGTATGTTTCTCAGATTGTGAGATTACACGGGGTACCGATTTCTATTGTATCGGATAGAGATCCGAGATTCACCTCGCGATTTTGGAAGAAATTGCAAGAAGCTTTGGGTACCAAGCTGCATTTTAGCACCGCCTTTCATCCACAAACCGATGGTCAATCCGAGCGGATAATTCAGATACTTGAGGACATGTTGAGATGTTGCATCCTCGAGTTTAGTGGTTCGTGGGAGTGGTATTTACCTTTGATTGAATTCGCTTACAACAATAGTTTTCAATCAAGTATTAAGATGGCACCTTACGAGGCTTTGTACGGGCGTAAATGCCGTACGCCATTGTTTTGGACCGAGCTCGGTGAGAGTAAAATTTTTGGAGTGGACTTGGTTAAAGATGCTGAACAGAAAGTAAGAATAATTCGTGAAAGTCTGAAGGTAGCATCAGATCGTCAGAAGTCGTATGCGGATTTAAAACGAAGAGATATTGAGTATCATGTGGGAGACAAAGTGTTTCTTAAGGTCTCACCTTGGAAAAAGATACTCAGATTTGGCCGTAAGGGCAAATTGAGTCCGAGATTCATTGGGCCGTACGAAATCTCCGAACGAGTTGGTCCAGTTGCGTATAGATTGATTTTGCCCCCTGAACTTGAAAAGATTCACGACGTCTTTCATGTTTCGATGCTTCGACGTTATAGATCTGATCCGTCACACGTAATTAATCCATCAGAGGTTGAAATTCAATTCGACATGAGTTATGAAGAAGAGCCGATTCGTATCCTAGCTCGTGAAGTGAAAGAGTTACAAAACAAAAAGGTTCCTTTAGTAAAAGTGTTATGGCTCAAACACGGGATAGAGGAAGCTACTTGGGAACCCGAGAACTCTATGAAAGAGCGATACCCAAACCTATTTACCGGTAAGATTTTCGGGGACGAAAATTTCTTAAGTGGGGGAAAGTTGTGACAGCCCTAAAAGTGACCCTAGTCGGAAAGCGGTTTCGGGACCGCTAAACCGAGTCACCAAATTATTTAAATATGATTTTTATTGTCTAAAATATGTGAATATGAATGTGTGAAAGTTTTAAGCTTCGATTTCGTTAATTGCATGTGAATTTAGTTAATAGGACTTATGCGTGATACTTTTGAATTGTGATAGGGTAATCTATAAAGAGCTATTAGTGCATGTAATCAAAAGGGGGGACTTGCATGTCAAATTCCCCCCCAATTAGTAGTGGCCGGCCATGAGCATGGGTGGACAAAATGTTATGGCTAAAAACATGTCATAAACATGTTGGGTAATGCATTATGTAAGGAATAATAAAATAAAGAGCATGGGCAATAAAATATTAGTGTTAGTAGGATGAGAAACAAAAAAAAAAAGAAAGGATGTGTGTGATTGTTTCCCCCCATTGCCGTGAGTTGAAGGAAAGAAAACAAAAAAAAAGTGTTCATCCTTTGGTTCATCCTTGGCCGAAAATTTTAAGGAGGAAGGAAGAAGAAAGGTTGAAGAGGTTCGGTCATGCATGTAACTAGGCTAAGGTATGTTTGATGATGTTCCATGAGATGCATGCATGTTTTAGTTGTTAGCTTGAGTTCTACCTAGCCCATGGTCTAAATCTTGCTATGTGAAGGAAATGACACTCGGCCATGGATGCATCATTCTTGCTTGGTGTTGATGTTGTGTTGGTGAGATATCAAGTTATTTTTGTGACCCAAGTTGAGATTTGAATTTTGGAATGAGTAAGGTTTTTGGCTATGGTAAATATAAGGGTGATGGATGTTGTGTCATGCTAAATCTAGATGAACAATGTTAGTGCTTATATCTCGATATTCATGAGTTTCTTTCTTGGTTTTACCTCAAACCCATGAAGTATTTTTAATTGGTGTTGTTAGAGGTTTTGGTCATGGGATTATAAGCTTGTTAGTTTTGATGGTGAAATTTATGCCTTGTAAGGGTAAATGGTGTCTTGATGCATTCGGCCATGGTAGAAAGTAGATGTGAAATGGTAGTAAGATGAAATGCAAAATGTTAGTATTTGATTACTAGTGTATAAATGCGTATTAGCCGAGTTTTGAATTTGAAACAAAACGATATACAATCAATACAAGTAACCATACTTGTAGGAAGTATTAAGCATATAATCGGCCTCAACATAGACATGCATATTCGACCATAAGAAGAAGATTGGTGTTGCATGTATTCGGTTAGAGGCAAGCATATTGATGCTTTTATCTTGGCTTAGACAATCGGCTAAAAGAGAGTGTGGGCTAATATGTTGAGTTGATTCATAATTTCATATGTATGTGACTTTAATGTCTGTATATATATATGGGCTAAGTACCTTGAGTTCCTCTTTGATGCTCAAATGATTAAATCAATTTATTTGTTAAATTAAGCTCAAGAGCAAAGGGGAACTAAATCCGATAAAGGGAAGGAAAAAGTGGTCGAATAGCCATCGAAATCGTTCGACAACATCCGAGGTAAGTTTTCGGGCAATGAGACTTAGTTTATGATTTGATTAAGTCATGATGTATGAGGATAACAAATATACGGTGATATGATGATTCTACTTGAATTATATGATGAGCTAATTAGTCTATACGTATGACGGGTAGCCGTATGTGCATAGAGATCGTGTCATAAAGCAAACTAAACCATGCTGTTTGTATGTGGCTAGTGAGCCGAAAATGGGAGTGCTTAATACGTGACTTGTGTTTGAACTCTAATTATGAAATGAGATATAAATGTGTCATGATTTATTGATATGTGCATGAATATTCGGATGATAACCGGGCTAAGTCCCGAAGGCATTTGCGCTAGTGACTAGTTCCGGGCTAAGTCCCGAAGGCATTTGTGTGAGTTACTATATCTGGGCTAAGTCCCGAAGGCATTTGTGCAAGTTATTACATCCGGGCTAAGTCCCGAAGGCATTTGTGCGAGCTACTATATCCGGGCTAAGTCCCGAAGGCATTGGTGCGAGTTACTATATCCGGGCTATGTTCCGAAGGCATTGAGCAAGTAGCTATATCCGGTTAAATCCCGAAGGTACTTGGCTTGGGAATGAGCGACCTTGCTGTAATAGTTTCAAATAATATGCTCGTAAAATCCCAGCAATGAGGTATGTCTCGTATATGCATTGATTTAGTTGATCCCTTACAATTAGTATTCGCTCAGTCGATAAATGAGCTACCGGCCTTTGGCTAAGTTGATCTTTTGTGTATGAATATAAGGGTTGGTAATGTGAAGTAAGTATGATATTGAGAATTTGTGCATATGAAATTATCTGTTTAGCCATATGAATGCTACATTTTAGTTATGTCAAATATTATGGCTCAAACTTACTAAGCATTAAATGCTTACTCCGTTTCTTTGATTCTCTGTTTTATAGATTTTGGTTTGTCAGCTATCGGACTCGGGATTGTTGAAGTCGAAGTCGCCCACACTATCAAAGCCCCCTTTTTGGTACACTTTTGGTTGAACTTTGAAATGGCATGTATAGGACTACCCTTTTTGTTGTGGGTCATGTACCCTTTGGTTTTGTATAAATTTGGATAGCCATGCGAAAATGGCTTATATACACTTTGAGCGTAGTATTATAATCGTTTTGTATGTTGTTCATTAAGAGGCGTGGAAATATTTGGAAACGATTAGCCATTGGAATGGTTAATCATAATCATATTTTGTGCTATATATGAAAAAGGGCTAGTTGAATCATGGAAACTATGTAATAGGTAAAGTCTACCTTAAAAATAGATGCTGATAACAGCAGTGACGTGAATGTGAAAAGTCACTAAAATAGTAGGAATGGAATTAAATAGTGAGTAAATTATGTAATCGAACCTTGATGAATCTATTTTCATAGGAAAGTAACGAAATGATCATATGAACAGTATGTTAAGAGATATTTAAGTTTTCGTGAGACAGGGCCAGAACGGTTTCTGGATTCCCTATTCCGACTTTGGAAATTCATTATAAATTAACCAGAGATAATTAGAAGTCATGCCATATATGTATAGATTCCTTTTCGAGTCTAGTTTCTATAGAAACAAACAGCATCAGTATTGAAGCCCTGTACAGGGAGATATCCAAGTCGTAGTACGTGAAGGTCAGAGTAGTCGAACCCTGAAACAGGGGAGACTTTAACTAATAAACTGTACTAATTGGCTCTACCAAAAATTCTAGAAAAAAATTTGTAGATGGATACGTGAGTCTAGTTTCAGGAAAAATTTATGAAACTGGTTTTCGAGTTTTGAAACTCAAGATATGATTTTTAAGGCGACAGTGATGCAGTAACCAGCTTGTCTGGAAATTTTTAAATGGACTATGAAAATAAGTGAATTTAGTCTGTGAACCCCTCGTGTTCGACTCCGGTAACGGTCTCAGCTACGGGGTGTTACAAAAATACCCTTAAGTGTTGAATGTAAGTTTTATGGATGTGACATGCATACAAATGATGTTCTACTTAGGTTGCATATGGGGTAGGAACTATGGAAAGGAGGAAGTATATGAGGATCACATGGTTGCGTGACAATCGTGGATCCACTGACGGCTTTTAAAGCGCAATATGTAAATGAAGGTAGTTCCGCAACCGGGCTACCATTGGTGTGTGGGCTGGGTGGGTCGATATTTATATCCCCACATGGTGTGACGGGGGACGGAGCTAGTGTGTAGCGGATGAATAATTTGTATGGGATTGCATTGCATGTTTGATGATTTCTCTTTGAACGCTTGTTTTTCATCAAGGGTTGTACACACTAAGTTTGCGAAACCTCACCCCCTCTTTTATTTTATTTTCAAGTGATGCTCAGTAGAAGGTTCGATGTTTGGAGGGACTCTGGGTGGCCGGCTAGCAAGATAATTCGGACTTGGTTTATTTTTAAGCATTTAAGTTTTTATTTCTTTTTATGTGTGTTCAGATAAGATTGTAATAAGGTTTTCATTATGTTATTATTACTATAATTATTATTATTATTTTCATTGTAATTATAAGAAGTTGAACATGGTTTCTTAAACTATAGTATGTCTTTTTTATGTTTCCGCAACTAAATTTTTAAGTGACATGTTTTCATCAAATCTTATGTTTCAAACAAGTGATTGAAAGGAGTTTATTTTTAATATGTTCTTTTATTTTAAGAAGGGTTTTCAATGAAAATACGGTTTTCGCTAAAACACTTCAATGTAACACGCCGGATATGGCCATAACGTCTGGGCCGGGTTTGGGGTGTTACAGAAATCATCAAGTGCTTAGATGTGGGTATAATTTACCCCAACTCAGATAGTTCATGGGCAAGTCTAGTCCAGTGCATACCGAAGAAAGGAGGTATTACGATCGTAGAGAACAAAAATAACACGTCGGTACCAACCAAAACAATTACGGGATGGAGAATTTGCATAGATTGCTGAAAGTTGAACAAGGCAACTAGGAAATATCACTTTCCTTTGTCCTTCTTGGATCAAATGCTGGATAGACTCGTGGGGTGAGACTATTTGTAACACCCCAAACCCAGCCTAGACGTTATGGTTGAATCTGACGATGTCACATTGAAGTGTTTTTCGTAAAGTGTTATATCAAAGGAAACCCTTAATATATTTAACTTCTTTGTGTGATCCTAATGATGATTCTGAAATGGGTCATTCATTTCAAAACTTGCATTGCTATAAAAAATCATTCACCTTAAAAGCGTCATTAATTTCAAAATATCATTTTATAGCGGAAGCTTATTAAAATAGTTACGACTTGTGTTTACTTTGTAAAAACATTGTGTCTTTTGAAAACTCGAGTTTTCCTAACACTCGTAGTTATAAACCAAAACAAATAAAAATCTTAAAATAAAATTTAAAATCTTTAAAGGCCTTATTACAATAAAAACACCCAAAATAAAATTACTTATAATAAAAAAACAAATATGAAAATACATGCGGTTGTGTGGCCACCTTTGAGTCCCTCGCAGCATCGATCCGCCTAAGATTGGAGATTACCTGTACAGATAAACAAACGGGTGAGTTTATAAAAACTCAGTGTGTAATCCCATTTCAAACAACCAGACAGTGAACAAATACAGTCTGGGTGTAACACCCCTGACTCGTATCTGTCACCGGAATAGAGTCATAAGGCATTACAGAATAACACCAATCCCAAACACTTAACTGTATATATTTATAATTATTCATTTAATCAAGACTCAAAGGATAAATCAAATTATTTACATAAACTGATACAACTTTTAAATTTTAATTTTGCATATCATAAGCAAAATAAATAAATAGATGTACGTTCCCAAGTAATGATATAGAATATAATTTGCATCAACAGTTTCAAATTTACAGCCTTATCTTAATAATCTGTGCATGTTTCACATATTCTACAATTTATTACTATTAAAAACAATTACTAGGTTATAAACCAACTCACTATATTTCTTGATTTAATGAGTCAAATATACGTATATCATTATACACTTTCTCCACTCAAATTTAGTTAATAGATTTACACAGCCACATACTAATGTAAATAACACTCATAATTTTAAATACATTGTACGCATTCAAGACACATGGAATCATGCTAAATAAGACAAATACAATTGTCAAGTGCGCATGTCTTAATGTAAATACCATAATTCATATTAACACAATATCATACATAAAGTACTATATAACCGATTGTTCATATCTTCATGATAAAGGTGTATATTATGACTACACCCTTAATATAAAATTAATATTAAATTAAACATTTACATTTAACCGAATCATCACATATACATACATGATGTACATTTACCCATATACCAATGCCACACTTAACCTTAATGAATTAAAAACACATCGAATAGTCAATTAAACTAACCACGAACCGCATACAATATTTAACATTTAATAATCGAATCTATTTAACTAGTACACTTTCACCATCATTAATTATCACTTTATATAATTCTATCAAAACGGATTAAATATACTTAAAACATACCATCATAGCCGAACATAACAGATAATATATGTAACAAAATCAATCCAAATCACACGAGAACATTGTTGAATACTCCTTAGCACCAATACATATAATAACACCTTAGCAAAACATAACAACCGTTTCCATATATATATATTTTTACCCATGCAAAAACCAAGACCGAACCACCCATAGGTACTACCCAAACCATCAACTATTTCAACGCACATAACACACAAGCTTAACTAAAGTTTCATTCATTCATAACATATTAACCCTGATGAGCTCATACCATGAGCATACATAACCGAATTCAAGTAGAGAAATAACCACAACCAAGACACAACCAAAATCAACTTAACAATTTAGTCATTTTCGCATGTCTCGTATATACATTCATTTCCAAAATAACTACTCCAAAACCAGCTTATACATGCCATAATTTAAATCTAGCTTAAAGGTACCAAAGCAATAGATAGTGTGATGAACCTGGCTGACGATTCCCGAGCTTATAGCTTGACTTCAAAATCTATAAAACAAAATAAACATAACACAGGGAGTAAGCTCACGAAGCTTAGTAAGTCATAAGCAAATAAACATCTTAATGACTTATTCAACTTAATTAAATTAAACTAGATTATTATATCAATTCATATTCACTTCCAGGCATATATATATATTCATATTACATACACATAATCATGTACATTTGTATACAATGGTATTTTTACTTAAACTGAATACTTATATTTAATCTAAATTAATAAAACATTATTTAACCTTCAAGGCTGAATGATCAATAGGTACTTAGTTCACATATTCATAAATACAAAATTCATAGATCATAATATAGTCTCATGTACCTATACTAATCCTTTGACCGAATACACATAAATGCACGTACACAAAATTAACACTTATTCGATAATGTACAATAGACCGAATATACTTACCTTATTTTTGTTAATAATCAAACTAACTCTTACCTGGCCATTTAACTCGTATTACACAATCCGTACACGATTACCTTTGCCCGATGAACCATTCGGAATTGGATAGGACACTCGTATAATCACATAAATCATACAATGCCAACGTCCGAGATGTGGTCTTACATGTAGCCACATATCGATGCCACTATCCCGGACAGGGTCTTACTCATAAATACATATCGAAATCACATATCGATGCCATGGACTTACTCGCACACATATATCGGAATCCTATGTCTTGATATATGTATCCTAACTATTCCTAAGGTTCATACGGGGCTTTCGGACGTCGTAACTCGGTTAAATCGAACTTGGAATTGTAGTAGCCACATTTTATCATATTTGGTCATAGTATATTTAGTTTCTAATATTTCATAACAGCATATAAATATAACATTAAATTACCAATAAACACATCTATTTGCTTATAAACTTACCTCGGACGGTACAAAACAGAATCAGGCAGCTAGTCGGCAACCTTCATTTTTCCCAGATCCAAACCTGATTTTTTTGGTTCTTGATCTTAATCTAGCTTGAACAAAGGCCGAACCCTACTTTGTTTTCTTTCTTTTTTCTTTGTTTTAGTTTCTGTGCAAGGATGAAGAAAATAACATGAATATGGCTTATTATTTTATAACATAATAACATATATTAACTTATTATTAATTTACCTAATTAACATTAATGAAATAATAATAATATTATATAACCTATGTCCAATACCTTACAAGCCACATGTTAATGGAATAATTACATTATAAATACTCCAACTTACAAAACCACTGACTATTTGGCCCTTTTATTTTAAACTATCAAATTTTTAATTTACGCGATTAATTCCTTTTATTTAATCGGATGCCTAAATGACAAAATTAAATCACGAAAATTTCACAGATATAAATTCACACAAAATAAACACAGAAAATGATTTTTAAATATTTTTCTGACTCAGATTCGTGGTCCCAAAACTACTGTTACGATTAAGGTCTAAATCGGGCTGTTACACTAGGCCTAAGCCCATTTTAGTAATGGTTCAGTTTCAGTTAGGGCCTTAGCCCATTATAATATCAATATCAGTTTGGGCCTAAGCCCATCTTAGTAATAGTAATGGTACAGATATGCAATCAAGAATCCTACCCAACCAGCCTCTACACTCCATCTCCGTCCAACCCTACACTCCATGTGCAGATATAATCAACCCACCCATCCTTACACTCCAGGTAGTACCAGTTGCGGCACCAAATAGTAGTTGTAGCAAGGCTACTAGTACAGTACACTTCCTCCAATCATATTAAAACCCATCCCCATGCAACACACATGCAACATGTCATGACATATCATAATATTATACATGGGCTCAATACAAATAAAAATGGCATGATAAATTATAGTCATACATGACTATAGATCCATACATCACATAGGGCATAACAGTCTTTCAATTAACTAGGGGTCTAGGTAATCTTACCGACCCAACAGTAGGTCCACAATCGTCTCGGGTGACCTGTGCAACCTCAGCAGTCAAATAGTGAAAATGGCCTACGGCCCATACTAAGGGCCTATGTGGGCCTACACAGCCCAAAATGGCCTTCTCCATATGGATTACACAGCCTGACCCAATAATTTCCACACGCTCGTGTGGTTTACCCATGTGGGCCCACATGCCTGTGGGCCCACATGGCTTAATTCGGCCCAACCCATGAATTCACACATGGTTGGCCTCGTCGGTCATACGCCCATGTTTAGTTACACAGGTTACCACACGGGTAGTTGGACCCACGTGTGGTATCGATAATTCACACTTTTTGGCTTTTTGCTGATTTATGAATAAGGGCAGTGTTTTCATACACCTGGCTGTGAAAAGTGCGCACACCACTCTTAAGCACTCCAACCTATATTCAATCATAACACACCATTAATCCCTTAACAATAGGGTTAAAATGACCCATTTTACAATACTTATCCAAAAGATACATTATCACTTGCCTTGATTGAATGAATGTGGCTTAGCCCACTTAAATTGTTGAAAAAGATTAATTACAAGCTCCTTGGAAATTATTTGTGTTACAATCGAATTCTATTAAACATTATTGCTCATACAAATAGCTTGAATCAAACACATAACAAACTTATCGAAAATGTAAAACCAAAAATAGGAGAAAGAAGTGATCGGCCTACACCCAAGAACACAAGCCAAAGCACCCGAGTTGAACACGTGATAAATAAGGACAAAGTTACCTTCAATCGAGTGAAGAGAGAGGTTTCGTTCACTTCAATATCAATGAAAAATCTTTCACTTCTTGAATAGTTCCAGAAACTGAGAGGAAACACAACAAATAAGGAGGAGAAGAAGAGATTCGACAATGAAAGAGAGGAAGAGATGGATGGAGAAAAGGGCACGGTTTGGCTACAAGAGAATAGAGTATTTTGCGACAACAACCAAGATGAGAAGAGAGGGGATTGCTAACACCGATTGAGAGAGAGAAGAAGAAGAAGTATTTGGCCAAAGAAAAACTGATTGAGAGAGAGAATAAGAAGATCGGTAGGCAAGGGGATTGTAGTGAAGAGCAAAATCGAAAAACAAAACAAAACCGAAAGATACCTGTAGTCCCAAGCAAAATTTGGCCTCCAAGAAGAGCGAAACGAGGACTAAAACCAAAGAATGAAGAGCAAATACCAACCACAGCCGAAATTCTCAGATGCAATAGTTCAAATTGGCACCAACTCTTCCACTGACTTCAAATTCACGTATTTTCCTTCCCAAATACCTCAAAATCATCCACTCCTCCCTTAATCACCTAATTCAAATTCCACTACAAAACTTCAGTATTTCGGGTTGACCAAAACTCTCACACGATCCTAACAACAAAATAAAACACTCTATGGCACATACCAGGACTCGAACTTCAGATCTCAGGTAACAACAGCACGCCACCTATCCCCTAGACCAGTAGGCTCTTTCTGTCATGCTATACCTATATTTATTTAAAAACCTACTGACTAGACGCAAGGGTTTATCCATTTAAAACAAAAATTTTGCTCAAGCCAAGGTTTGAACCCAAGACTTCTCAGACTCTTCCTAGTACACTTAAGCACTAAAGCAGACATGCATTTGTGTAACACAAACATACAAAAAAAATATTAAGGATTTTTGGGGCGTTACACTATTACTATTTTCTAGATAGGTATTCGGAGTACAATCAAATCACAGTAGCACCAAAGGATCAACACAAAACAACATTCACATGTCCGTATGATATGTTCGTATTTAGACACATGCCAATTGATTTATGTATTGTATCTAATACATTTTAGAGGTGTATGATGACTAATCTTACTGAGATGGTGAAAAAGTTTTTGGAAGTTTTCATGGATGATTTTTCAGTGTTTGGAGACACTTACGACAATTGCTTAGCCAATCTAGCTATGGTACTAAGGTGGCCAATCTAACTAAGGTACTAAGGTGGTTCGAAGAAACAAACCTTGCACTTAATTTGGAAACGTGTCATCTCATGGTACGAGAAGGTATTATTTTGGGGCACTGAGCAATAAGATAAGGAATCGAGGTAGATAAAACAATGATGGATGTTATTGAGAAACTCCCACCTCCAACATCTGTAACGGGTGTTAAGAGCTTTTTAAGACATGTTAAATTTTATCTGAGATTCATCAAAGACTTCTCCACAATTGCTAAACCCTTATGCAAAGTATTGGAGAAGGATACAACATTCAAATTCGATGAAGAATGTTAGAAAGCTTTTAATGATTTGAAGAATCAGATAGTTTCGGTACCAATTATCATCACAGGGACTTGCCATTTGAGTTAATGTGTGATGCAAGTGACTTCGTGGTAGGAGCTGTGATGGGCTAGCGAATGAACAAAGTTTTTCATCCCATCTACTACACAAGTCAGACTCTGACGAGAGCTCAACTGAATTATATGGTAATGGAGAAAGTGTTACTTGTCATTGTATTTGCTTTTGAGAAGTTTTGATCTTATCTTGTAAGTACCAATGTGACTGTCTGTACGGATCATTTGGCAATTAAATATTTACTTGCCAAGAAATATGCCAAGTTGAGGTTGATCTGATGGGTACTTATACTTCAAGAGTTCAATCTCGAAATTCAAGATTGAAAAAGAGGTAGAAAACCAAGTAGCAGATCACTTATTCAGATTAGAGCCACAACAAGGAACTTAATCGCTTATACCCATTTAGGAGACATTTTCAGACGAGCATATACTTAAGGTAAATCATGTCCATAACACCCATTGGTTTTCTGATTTTCCTAACTATTTAGCCTGTGGTTTGATGCTGCTTGATAAGATGTACCAACAAAAGAAAAAGTTTCTTCACGATGTGAAATGCTATTTCTGGGAAGAGCCATACATATTCAAAAAGTGCGCAGATCAAATGATTAGGAGATGTGTGGTAGAAAAAAAAGGTAATGAAAAATTATGTCATTGTTATATAGCTCCAAGTGCGGGACACTTTGGAGGTTCACATACTGTAGCCAAGGTATTGCACGCCTGATTTTTTTTGGCAAGCTCTATTCAAAGATGCATATGCCTACGTAAAGAGTTGTGATCGATGAAAGAGGGTTAGAAACATCACTAACAAAAATGAGATGCCTCGAACAAACATCATTAAGTAGAACTATTTGATGTTTAGGGTATTGACTTTCTTGGTCATTTCCCTCTTTCTTTTGGTCACAAGTATATATTGGTAGTAGTAAACTATGTATTTAAGTGGACTAAGGTCGAGACATATCCGAAGAACGATGCCAAAGTTGTAATGAAGTTTTTGCAGAAACTTGTGTTCATAAGATTTGGAACTCCTAGGGCTATCATCAGTGATGAAGAGTCCCACTTTATGAAAAAATGGTTAAAATGGTTCCTTGATAAACATGCAGTGAAACACAAGGTGCCACAGCTTACCATCTGCAAACAAATGGGCAAGCTGAATTGGCAAACAAAGAAATAAAAGGTATACTCGAGAAGGTAGTTTGTCCAAATCGACGAGATTGGTCCAAAAGATTGGATGATACTTTATGGGCCTATAAGATAGCATACAAAACACCTTTACGAATGTCTCCCTATCTGTTGGTTTTTCGGAAAGTTTGTTAATTTCCCTTGGAATTAGAACATAAAGCTTACTGGGCTCTCCAGTAGCTCAACTTGGATTTTAATCTTGCTAAAGAGAAACATATGCTTGAACTTAATGAGTTAGAAGAATTCTGAATGTTCTTATATGAAAATGTCAAATTATTCAAGGAAAGATTAAAAAGATGGAATGACAAGCACATTCAATTCCGAGAAGTTGAAGCAGGTCAACAAGTTTTGTTGTTCAATTCCAAATTAAAGTTCTTTCCAGGTAAATTGAAATCACGTTGGTATGGTTTATTCACTATTCATCAAGTTTTCCCATACAACATTGTTGAGCTTCACAGTGAAAGAGATAATTTCAGAGTTAATGTTCAACGATTGAAACATTATTGGGCGGATAAAATTGAGTGGGGTAAAACCTTGCTGATTTTATCAGATATTTTATTTTTTTTCATTCTTCTTTTTAAATAAATGGCTTAGATTATATATTCTAAATCAGTATGCTAAAATAAATTCTATCTAGAAGATTGGAACTTAAGCAAGACTACTTGTTATCCCTCCAATCTTTCTTGGGAATTGTTTTTAACATAATCTTCCAAGAAAATATTTACTAAGTGACAAAATAAAATTTTAATTTGTCAAATAATAGGGTCGATTTTGATCAAGTTTTAGTTTGCAGCTCAATTTTCAAATTATCTTCTAAGTCTAGGTGCTTAATGGAATTATTTGCAATAATTGACTGTCCTTTTTATAAATATTGATATTAATTTTCTTTTCTGTAAATATTTTAAACAACTAAAGTAAATATTTTTAATTTTTAATTTTAATAAATAGGATGATAACAACTAATATATAATTATATTTTATATAATATATATTAATTGTTATTAACCTTGTATATGATTAGAATTGTTTATTATTTTATCATTATTTTACCTAAGAGTATTTATTTTTAAATAAATAGGATAATAAAAAATAATATATTTTATTATATATTAATTGTTATTAACCTTGAGCAGGATTAGAATTTTTTATATTTTATTATTATTTTGTTCTAAGAATTTGAGTTGAACACCCCATACTCACCCTTTAAATACCACCTCCTTATACACCTTTGCCTCCATCATCTTTAAACACCGTCTACCCTCCATAGTGATGAACTTATCTACTATCAAGCAGTCGTACGCACCAAGCACGTCTAACACCTAGCCGCGCATGCAGACCAACCCATCCCTCCTCAACTCGCGTGCTTTGCGCCTTAGACTCTTGCATCCTGCTCTCTTGCGTGCTTCTGCTGCTACTACTCCCTCATACACCGCTGCTACTTCTTGCCTCCTAGCCCTTGCATGCCCCACTTGCACACCCTACTCAGCACCTTGTTACACGCGCGTACCCCTCACGAAGCTACTACTATTCGCTACCCCTTGCCACAACCTCAAGCTACCATTTGATCATCTTCTTTCATAAACGTCGCACACCCTATATCCACTACCCTATTAACCCTCCAACTTATAGCTAACATCACCTTGTTTCCCTTTCATATTTTTATTTTTATTTTCGAAGTTCTTATTAATTTTTACAAAGGTGGTAAGAAAATTTCTTCCCTAAACTTTACTTTGATTTAATTATTTAACTTTATGCTAAATAAATTTTGGGAAAATGTTTTCTGTTTCCATCTTATGTGATGTTCAGTTTAAATCATGCCTTGCAAAAGAACTCGTGCCTTTGTCCAAGTTGAAGAATCACAAAACAAATTCCATTGCGAAGAAGCCAAAGCAAGATACGACAACATCTTCAAAAATAAAAAAATGTTATACATTGAAAGAAAGCAACTATACTAATTTCATGGTGAGTATTCAACAAGTTACTAAAGCTTTAAATTGGGAAGTATTTTGTGAGAAAAGATCAAGTGCAAATGATGAGTTAATCCATGAATTTTATGCAAATTTGACCTCAAGCGAATTAACAAAAGTTTCTGTACAAGGAATCAAGGTACCAATAAACTCAAACAGTATTAACGAATTCTTTGATTTACCTAATTTCAAAGATGATGAATATTCTTTATTAATGGGAAATATTGAGGCCGAGAAATTGAAATAAATTCTCGAGGAATTTACAGTTTTGGGTTTTAAATGGATTGTGTCAAAGCATGGGACTCACACTTGTTGCAGAAAATATTTGACACCATTAGCAAAGGTATGTTTTACTTTATTCAGTTTAGTCTTATGCCTATCTCACATGGGACTATGATTTCAGTAGAATGAATGGTCTTGCTATACTTAATTATAATGGTAAAGACATTTTATGTGGGAAAGATCGTCTTAAGAGAAATTCAAAACTATGTCGTTAGATATTCTAGTCTAGCTTACTTTCCATATATGATAATAGTTTTGTGCTTAAAAGCTAAAATTCTTTCAAACGTAAAGAAGACAGGGTACAGGCAAGGCACGATCATAGGTTGGGACCTTTTCCGAGTAGCAAGAAATTCCATTCTACAACAGCAAGCTGAATTAAGTGATGAAATTGAAGAAGAAGTTCCTACAGAGACATAACCAATGCAGCTACTTGAAATTCTTGATTTGGTAGAGCCAACTGAACCAATGCAAAACTTGACATGGCTGCCCAAACGCTTCGAACTTGTTCATCTCGCCCAGATTTTCATGGTGACTATCAAAGTTGATGGACACAATACAACATATGCAGTGGCAACAACAAGTTTACTGGAGATACTAAAAAATATAGGATGACTCAATGAGAGGTGTTTTTACGAAAATACTTCATGACCTGTTTGTTTTTTTTTCCTAAATTTCCAGACTTTATATTTGAACCATGGACTCTAATTTCGAGGAGAGAATGAGGCGATTCGAGCAAAAATAAGAACGATGAAGCAAAAGATGGGTCGAATTCTGGGGGGTCTATAAATAAATAAAAAGGGGGGAGGGATCTTGTCTTTACTTTATTTCATTTTATTTCTTAGGATATTTTAAGTTTTTAGGCTTAGGTTCATTTAGAAAATTTTTATTTCTCGCATAATAAAATAAGAGGTGGAAATCATCAATAAAATTGAATAATTTGCAAAATAAGAAGTGTGGCAATAGATATGTACATGTCTAGGATTGGATTTGCCTAGGAAAAGCTTGGTATTTAAATAGTCAAACTTGACTCACCTCCTTTTCCTAGGTTCCTACCTAGTGTATAATATCTATTCACTTCTATATTTTTATTCTCTTAATGGTTTTTAACAATGGAGACATTGTTCATCTTAAGTAAGGGGGACCAAAAATTAAAATTGTTTTTTCTTCTTTTTCAGAATACATTTTTCTTATAATTATGATTAAGTTATATTTTGTTCAAAAATTTGAACTTTTTGTTAATTATGCTAAACTTTAGTATAAATAAAGTTCTATTATCTCAATAATTGATATGTTAACTAAATTATGACATAAATGTTACTTTTAATAAAGTATGTAAATCAAAGCATAAATTTTTTAATTCCTTAGGAAAGCCAAGCATGCATGAAAGTTTAAGTCTTTAGAATTGACTTAGTAATTTCTTGAGAAGAAATCTTGGGAAGCATGAAATTTTGAAAATGATTAAGGGAAACATTTGTTTGGACCATTTGAGCCTTTCAAGCCAACCTTAATGAATATTTATCCCTTGAAACCCAACTTTGAGACTATATGGTCTGATTTTATTTGAACTTTGCAAAGTCATCCCTTCTTTCATAATTATCTCTAAATTATCTCAAACACTAGACTCAGTCTATTCAGAATATTATCTGAAAAATATGTTTGGGGGAGTTGAGAAAAAGTAACAAGTGCTCAAAAATTGTAGTACATGCAGTAATATGCTTGAAAAAAAAAAAGAAAACATATGTACTAAAAAAAATAGATGTACAAGGAGCATGTGTACTCAAAAGAAAAATTAGTTGGTGAATTTGGAGGTATTTATTTAGAAGGTTCAAAGCAAGCTGAGTCTAGGGTTTTAGCTTAAAATTATCAATCTTTTACCTACCCCTAGCCAAGCCACATTACAACCTATTTAAAAGACCTATTGATTCAGATTTCTGTGCTGGCTATATTAGTGGAGAGAAATTGCTAAGTTCAACATATGAAGGCACAAATTAAACTTAGTGATTACAGTTTAGTCTTAAATGAATAAATAAAATTAATTGGTTAGAATTTAGCATATCTTTATTTGATGAAGCATTTAGTTTGTTCTTCCTATCATGGTAATAATTGAGAATAATTCAAACAATATGTATACTTGAACTGCAAAATTTCAAAATTCTTGTTTTTGAGCATAATTATACTTGTGGGGAGATATGATATCTGAAGAAAATTTTCAAAGGTGATTTCAAGCGATTTCTTTTGCAATTTGTGCATTGCTCGGGACGAGCAATGAATTAAGTTTGGGGGTGTGGAAACCCAAAAATATATAGACTTTTCAGCTCCTCTTTAGCACTAATTCATGTAGTTTCATAGTAATTTTTTTACCAAGTGACCCAAGAGGATGGCCAATTATTTTTCCAGCCAAGGGGCAATCCAAAAATAATTTTAGACATTATAGTTAATTTTAATCCAACATAAATTGGGCTAAATTAATTACAAGCCGGATGAAGAGAAAGGGGTCAAATTGTGCTAAATGAAAAAGACTAACCCACCAAAGAATTTGACAGCCCAAACCGTCCCATATAGCTGACGCAATCAGCTTATTTATCTGATTTTTTAAAATTGCAAAACAACCATTGAATTTTCCTTTAATTCTATTCAAACCCCTCTTCTTTTCATGCCTTTTATTTTTAGCCTCAAGCTAAAAATAGCAAGTTTGAATCAATCAAACTTTGCACCAAGTATGGCCGGCCAAGGAAGAGGGAGTGGCTAATATTTTTTTTCTATTTTTAGTATCGATCTTCACCTATAAACCCCCTCTTCACTCCCTTATTTATCACCCTTCTCATCCCTCACGTCACACATCTCTCACTCACTCACTTTCTCTCTTTCACTTTTCTTTGTTTCCTTTAAATTACTTTCTTCCCTTGTTGAATTCCCCTCTAAAAAAGGAGCTTGCATTCCTCTTGGAGTAGAAGCAATTAAGTATTCGTGAAGGTCTTGGATCATCAAAACGAGTAGAGAATAGAGGAGCACACTAGTTTAGCTTCAGAAAACCACTGAGATTTGTTCTTCTAGTTCCCTTTCTCTAAAATTTGTTTTAAGTTTTGTTTTTGTAACCTTCCAAACCCGACCTAGATGTTATGGCTAGATTGAGAAGGCTACATTAGCCACCGAAATGACTAAGCTAACTTACGTTACTTTTGAATACCTTCTCATTTTAGAGGAAAAAACGTAGTTGTACTTTGAGTTAGTTTAAAAGCATTCATTTATTAGGTCATGTGTACTTAGGATTTGCTTTATTATTGACAGTGTTGTTTTAGGAAAAAATGTTTGTTCGTCTCATTACTTTGTAAAAACTTGATGTTAACTAATGCAGCGGAAAAACCATTATTCATGTCATTTTGGAAATCTTGTCGCTTTATCGATTCATTTTTTTTCAAAAACAGTTTCTTTGCAATGCAACAGAAATTAGAGATCGATGTCAAATTTTACTTAAGCCATATATCACGTGTTTTCCGGTTATTATGCTTGAGTAATCCATGCATGCAAAACTCCCCAAATAAAAAGTTACCAAGCTACAGACTAGAAATAATTAAACATTAAAAACCAAAACCAATAGAGACTTATCAATAATACTTATTAAAAATAGTCTAAGGTCCAAGGTGATTCTCCGAATGCTAAGTTCAGTCCTAGTTTCAAGGTTGACCTGAAAAGTTAAACACTATAGGGGGTGTGCTTATGAAAGCCTAGCGTGAGTCGAATAGTTAATTAAATAGTCATAAATATCAGATACAGTGAAACATATTAGTATTAATAGAAGGACACAGAACCATAATTGAAATTTCATATCATTACATAGCCATTATCAAAATCGATGTCAAAAGGTGTATGAGCATGGGCCATCACTCATTCGACGAACAATCATTAATTTTGATACCATTCAATACAACACAATACAATATGTGACATAAATTAATAACATTCAAGTATGTCATGAGCATAATGCAATGCAAAGAGGTTCCTACCCATACCGTCTGCTACACACCACGAGCTCCCCAGAGCCCGTCAGCCAAACTCCAACAAATGGGAGCAAAGCTCGATGTGGTAAAAACCACAGAATAAAATAGCTGTAGAAAATTTGCAGAATAACAAATAGTGCGATAAAATTGCATTCCCCTTGATACTCTAGGTGCAGTGAACTAACTACGAATAAATTCAGACTTAATATGCCACCGATACTCCACGAAACTCCTCCGTCATCTACAAAAATAACCTACCCTAATGCACATGCAATATGTCAAATAATCTCATACTTAGCCATAATTCAATATTTTCACATTTAATTGGCATGTACAACACGTCCTCAATTAGCTAATACTTTTAGTATATGGAATAAATAATCCAACTATCAAATTACCATTAAGATGATATCATTCAAAAATCACAATCTCATGTATTTTCACAACTTTTCTGTGCGCATTTATAGCAGTCTTACGAACATTTCATAACAAATCCCTCGTACTAATATATCATGCATAAGCCTTATTTTCACTCAAAAACATGCTATACATACAACCAATCATTCATCAAATTAACCAAACATTCATGACAATATGAATCATTCAATTATTTAGTCAAACTAGCAACATTGCTATCATGCCAAATAGTCAAGCTCGAAATGTACCCGATTCGACCACTTACAAATTTAATTACTTAGCTATTAAGCCAAGCCCAATCAACAAGCTAAATAATAAATTAAATCATAATAATTATTATTACCAATCAATTTACTGAGTTTAGGACCCACACCTTATTTTACGCTCTTTTGCAGCATACTAGCGAATCTTGTGGTTTCTTTAATAAAATTTAAAACGAACCTGAAATAAAAATCAGTATAAACTCAATCAATACACCTCTTAAACAGCCACTAAACACCCACTTATGGTTTCAATCCAATCATCACAATTACAACTATTTTTTGACTCCAAACTAGTTAGATTCTTACAATGATTTAAGGCGAATTGTACACAAGAATGTCTTTCAGCTTTACTATTAATTTGGGGCATTTAAGTCATCACATAAATATATTTAGTTACTGAAAAATGAGTAACTAATCTATGATTAAAAATTCCTTATTTGATCAATTAACAATTTTTCTCAATAACTAAACCAACACTATTCACTAGTTTACAATTACCCTTACTTACGCTTCTCTGATTGTTAAATCTATTTTGTCTGTTGATCAAGATCAATTTTCCCTAGTTAAATTTTTTTAAAGGCTTATTAGGAGGGGCTCAAGAACCCTAGATCATTATCATAAAATATGGGAAAGAAATAAATAAAAACATCCCCTTTTTTCTTGCACATAGGTGCACGCACCACCCACTCACGGTGAACAAATTGGGGTTGATTTATAATCACTTTTCAGATCAATTAAAAAGCTAGAAAAACACCCATTAAATATTTATAAATCCCTAAATTCTAGATCTATAAAATTAGGTTTTTATTTAACAATATTTATCAAGAAATTGAGAGAAAAGTAGATCTTACACAAGCTAGGCAGCAATGGCTCTTCTTGACAACAATGGGAATCAATCTTGAAGATCCAAAAATTTAGATGTAGGGCTAGAAAATTAAGAGAAAAATGACAACAAGATTGAGGGGAAGATGGTGCAAAATCTTGTGGAAAAAAGAGAAGAAAAAGATGGTACATCAAGAAGCTATGGGTGATGACAATAATTGTAACACCCCAAACCCGGCCTGGAAGTTTGGCTCGAATCGGCGTGTCACATTGAAGTGTTTTTCGGAAACCATGTTTCCATTAAAAACCCTTCTTAATAATTAAAAACTTGTACCCTTTTTAAACCTTGTTAGAAAACCTCAGCTTAATAACATTCTTAACAACTTTGTAAAAAATCCTGGCAGTTGCGGAAGCTTAATTTAAAAACAATTGCGGTTACGTGATGTTTAAAACAACAGTAGTTGCTTTGGAAAATCGTGTTCTAATACTAGCAATTATAAGAACAATAAATAAAATTCCAAATTTGAAATCCAGAAAATTACAACGGCTTTACTACAACCCACATAAAATAATTTAAAGGTAATAATCAAAACTGTAACATAAACAGTGTGTGTGGCTTCCTCCGAGCCCCTAGCAACCCCGATCCATCTAAGGCTGGAAATTACCTGATAGGTTAATAAACGTGGTGAGTTTCCGAAAACTCAGTGTGAAATCTCCTACTATAAAAAGGAACAGCCAGTCATCTAAAAGAATTAAAAGTCTGGCCCCAGCCTTACTTACAATTTCAGTACTAATCGGGTCTTAGCCCATCACAACAGACAGTACCAGATGGACCTTAGCCCATTACAGAATAAGAAACATTATCAGAATTGGAACCAAAATGAGAATCAGAATCAGAATCAGTAACAGAATTAGAATCAGAATTAGAATTACGTGACAGAATCAGAATCAGAATGTGAATGCAATCCCAACCCAATCCAGCCGTATACACCCCCGTACCAACCTTACACCATGTGGGGAGACAACTCGACCCACCCATCCGCTACACACCACAGAATTTACAGCATGGCTGCCAGAACAGATATCGTGACAGAGTCACCAGATACAGATATTGTGGCAGAGCCACCAGAATCAGATAATGTGGCAAACCCACCTAACAGAATACGTGGCACAAAGCCGTAGATAACTGTAATAACTTCGGCACATAGCCATCAGTGACGGTAATATAACTGGCGCACAGCCTTCGGTAAATATGATCGACACAAAGTCGTCAACAAATATGTTAGGTACATAGCTACAGGTAAATACGTTTGGCACGAAGCCATAGTCAAGATGGCACAAAGCCATATTTAGGTTGGCACAGAGCCATTAATAATGGGTCTATAATCGGCACGAAGCCCACAACAACGGCACACAGCCTTCGGTAGCGTGATCGGCACTTAGCCATCGATCGGTCAACAGATATTGTGACAGAGTCACCAGATACAGATATTGTGGCAGAGCTACCAGAACAGATATTTGTGGCATAGCCACCAGAAACAGATAATGTGGCAAAGCCACTTAACAGAATACATGGTACAAAGCCATCGATAACTGCATTATGTTAGGCACATAGCCATCAACTAGAGTAACATAATCGGCACACAGCCCTAGGTAAATGTGATCGACACAGAGTTGTCAATAACCATAAATTGGCACATAGCCTTAGGCAAATACGTTTGGCACACAGCCATAATCAGGTTGGCACAGAGCCATATGTAGGTTGACACAAAGCCATAATCAGAAGGCTTTAAGCCATCGGTAGCTGTATCATGTTAGGCACATAGCCATCAGCGACGGTAATATAATCGGCACATAGCCTCGGGTAAATATGATCGGTACTCAGCCAGTGATCGGTCCACAGTCGTCTTGGGCGACTCGTGCGACCTTATCAAATCAGTACGAATATACGGCTCTTAAGCCTGCGGTGGATCCACAGTCGTCAAGCAACCATGCGATCCTAACAGATCAGATCTTCCTCCGTACAAAATCCCAACCCATACAACATGTCATGTATGCAGAATGCCATGCCCATGTTTGGATCAAACAATCACAGTCAAGTCATTCATATACCAACATATATTCGCAATCAAATTCGTCAACCACACAGTCCAAGTTAGTCACTTGGCCACAAGGGCAAAACAGTCATTTAACACCTTAGGGGCAAAATGGTAATTTTACTCCACAAGGTATCTCGGTAATTCCACCCTACAGGGGTATTTTAGTAATTCTACCCTATAGAGGTATTTCGGTAATTCTACCCTACAGGGGTATTGCGATAATTCTACCCTACAGGGGTATTTTGGTAATTCTACCCTACAGGGGTATTTCGGTAATTCTACCCTACAGGGGTATTTCGATAATTCTACCCTACAAGGGTATTTTAGTAATTTTACAAACCAGGGGTATTTTGGTAATTTGGTAAACTAAAGTATTTTAAATTGGGATAACAATACGAATGGCCCTGAAGCCTATTCTCGGTCCAAATGGGCCCACACGCTCGTGTGGCCCTTTTAGCCCAAATCTAGCAACAGATATGAGATTCACCTAGCCTAGTCCAATATTTACTGCACAATCAAACAACTTTTTCAATTGGGCCCGAGGCCCATTGGGCCCACATGGCCCCTTTCGGCCCATCGCGGCCCGAAGTAGCCATCCTACAGCTAGAGTAGCGAGAAATACACACTTGATTGGAGACTGGAGTTAATCCACGCTCCGAGCACTCTTAGCCGACCCCCAACCCAAACGAGCACGCCATAAAGCGAAAGGAATCAGCCAAGAAAGGTACATTTACTCTCCTCATGGTTCTCTATATTTAAAGCCAGCTTCGCATCCACTATTATGTTAGCTTCCCGATGTGGGATCCTTCCATCATCAAAGTTTAAATTCAACACCAACTCTTGCCGCCCCCTGTTAGCAAAATAAATGCTCTTTGCTTGCCATGGGATTCGAACCCATGCCTCCCCTTAAATGCTCCACACGCTACTTGCCACTAAGCCACAAGGCTTTTTGTGTCACAATTTCTCCAACAATATTCTTAAGGCCTACCTACTACACTCAAGGTTGATTCACCTTAAACCAAAATTTTTGCTAGAGTCCAGGTTTGAACCCAGGACTTCTCCAACACTTCTCAGCACACTTAACCACTAAAACAAGCCTTCATTAACGAAATTTTCACGCACAACAGAATATTATAAGTTGCCTTCAACCGCTCCCATGCTCAAGGCCCAAAACTTCTAAGCCCAAATTCAGGGTGTTACAACTCTACCTCCCTTAAAGAAATTTCATCCCCGAAATTTCCATCTAACAGGGTAGTCGTGTAACATCTACCCCACTACGCTACCGCTGCGCACTTTGATCCTGCTATCACTATCACACTTCAACTAGAACTTGAAACATCTCATGCATACAACACTTATTCACAGAAGCAGCCACATATTTATCACACATATCTACAATTTCTATATCCAAACATCACATCCACATAAAATAAATACCAAATTTAAATCCAGACCAATATCTAAGGAATCCATAGTATTTCAATTTCTAAATAGACAAAAGTATTCAGAAGACTTACGGATTCGGCGCCGGAGACTCGGTGTGCCACACTTTTTAAGAGAAATACTTCAAACTGACCACGTGGTTGAAAATAATTTTCTAAAATTCAACCTTTGAAAACCCAATCCACAGCCGAGTTATTGTAACCCAGGCTCTGATACCCCTAAATGTAACACCCCAAACCCGGCCTGGAAGTTTGGCTCGAATCGGCGTGTCACATTGAAGTGTTTTTCGGAAACCATGTTTCCATTAAAAACCCTTCTTAATAATTAAAAACTTGTACCCTTTTTAAACCTTGTTAGAAAACCTCAGCTGAATAACATTCTTAACAACTTTGTAAAAAAATCCTGGCAGTTGCGGAAGCTTAATGTAAAAACAATTGCAGTTACGTGATGTTTAAAACAACAGTAGTTGCTTTGGAAAATCGTGTTCTAATACTAGCAATTATAAGAACAATAAATAAAATTCCAAATTTGAAATCCAGAAAATTACAACGGCTTTACTACAACCCACATAAAATAATTTAAAGGTAATAATAAAAACTGTAACATAAACAGTGTGTGTGGCTTCCTCCGAGCCCCTAGCAACCCCGATCCATCTAAGGCTGGAAATTACCTGAAAGGTTAATAAACGGGGTGAGTTTACGAAAACTCAGTGTGAAATCTCCTACTATAAAAGGAACAGTCAGTCATCTAAAAGAATTAAAAGTCTGGCCCCAGCATTACTTACAATTTCAGTACCAATCGGGTCTTAGCCCATCACAACAGACAGTACCAGATGGACCTTAGCCCATTACAGAATAAGAAACATTATCAGAATTGGAACCAAAATGAGAATCAGAATTAGAATCAGTACCAGAATCAGAATCAGAATCAGAATTACGTGACAGAATCAAAATCAGAATGTGAATGCAATCCCAACCCAATCCAGCCGTATACACCCCCGTACCAACCTTACACCATGTGGAGAGACAACTCGACCCACCCATCCGCTACACACCACAGAATTTGCAGCATGGCTACCACAACAGATATCGTGACAGAGTCACCGGATACAGATATTGTGGCAGAGCCACCAGAATCAGATAATGTGGCAAACCCACCTAACAGAATACGTGGCACAAAGCCGTAGATAACTGTAATAACTTCAGCACATAGCCATCAGTGACGGTAATATAACTGGCGCACAGCCTTCGGTAAATATGATCGACACAGAGTCGTCAACAAATATGTTAGGCACATAGCTACAGGTAAATACGTTTGGCACGAAGCCATAGTCAAGATGGCACAAAGCCATATTTAGGTTGGCACAGAGCCATTAATAACGGGTCTATAATCGGCACGAAGCCCACAACAACGGCACACAGCCTTCGGTAGCATGATCGGCACTTAGCCATCGATCGGTCAACAGATATTGTGACAGAGTCACCAGATACAGATATTGTGGCAGAGCTACCAGAACAGATATTTGTGGCATAGCCACCAGAAACAGATAATGTGGCAAAGCCACTTAACAGAATACATGGTACAAAGCCATCAATAACTGCATTATGTTAGGCACATAGCCATCAACTAGAGTAACATAACCGGCACACAGCCCTAGGTAAATGTGATCGACACAGAGTTGTCAATAACCATAAATTGGCACATAGCCTTAGGCAAATACGTTTGGCACACAGCCATAATCAGGTTGGCACAGAGCCATATGTAGGTTGACACAAAGCCATAATCAGAAGGCTTTAAGCCATCGGTAGCTGTATCATGTTAGGCACATAGCCATCAGCGACGGTAATATAATCGGCACATAGCCTCGGGTAAATATGACCGGCACTCAGCCATTGATCGGTCCACAGTCGTCTTGGGCAACTCGTGCGACCTTATCAAATCAGTACGAATATACGGCTCTTAAGCCTTCGGTGGATCCACAGTCGTCAAGCAACCATGCGATCCTAACAGATCAGATCTTCCTCCGTACAAAATCCCAACCCATACAACATGTCATGTATGCAGAATGCCATGCCCATGTTTGAATCAAACAATCACAGTCAAGCCATTCATATACCAACATATATTCGCAATCAAATTCGTCAACCACACAGTCCAAGTTAGTCACTTGGCCACAAGGGCAAAACAGTCATTTAACACCTTAAGGGCAAAATGGTAATTTTACTCCACAAGGTATCTCGGTAATTCCACCCTACAGGGGTATTTTAGTAATTCTACCCTACAGGGGCATTTCGGTAATTCTACCCTACAGGGGTATTACAATAATTCTACCCTACAGGGGTATTTTGGTAATTCTACCCTACAGGGGTATTTCTATAATTCTACCCTACAGGGGTATTTCGATAATTCTACCCTACAGGGGTATTGCAATGATTCTACCCTACAGGGGTATTACGGTAATTCTACCCTACAGGGTTATTTCGGTAATTCTACCCTACAGGGGTATTTCGGTATTTCTACCCTACAAGGGTATTTTAGTAATTTTACAAACCAAGGGTATTTTGGTAATTTCGTAAACTAAAGTATTTTAAGCTGGGATAACAATACGAATGGCCCTAAAGCCTATTCTCGGTCCAAATGGGCCCACACGCTCGTGTGGCCCTTTTAGCCCAAATCTAGCAACAGATATGAGATTTACCTAGCCTAGTCCAATATTTACTACACAATCAAACAACTTTTTCAATTGGGCCCGAGACCCATTGGGCCCACATGGCCCCTTTCGGCCCATCGCGGCCCGAAGTAGCCATCCTACAGCTAGAGTAGCGAGAAATACACACCTGATTGGAGACTGGAGTTAATCCACGCTCCGAGCAGTCTTAGCCGACGCCCAACCCAAACGAGCACGCCATAAAGCGAAAGGGATCAGCCAAGAAAGGTACATTTACTCTCCTCATGGTTCTCTATATTTAAAGCCAGCTTCGCATCCTCTATTATGTTAGCTTCCCGATGTGGGATCCTTCCATCATCAAAGTTTAAATTCAACACCAACTCTTGCCGCCCCCTGTTAGAAAAATAAATGCTCTTTGCTTGCCATGGGATTCGAACCCATGCCTCCCATTAAATGCTCCACACGCTACTTGCCACTAAGCCACAAGGCTTTTTGTGTCACAATTTCTCCAACAATATTCTTAAGGCCTACCTACTACACTTAAGGTTGATTCACCTTAAACCAAAATTTTTGCTAGAGTCCAGGTTTGAACCCAGGACTTCTCCAACACTTCTCAGCACACTTAACCACTAAAACAAGTCTTCATTAACGAAATTTTCACGCACAACAGAATATTATAAGTTGCCTTCAACCGTTCCCATGCTCAAGGCCCAAAACTTCTAGGCCCAAATCCAGGGTGTTACAATAATAGGGAAGAAAGAAAGAAAATTGAAAAGAGAGGAGGAGAGGAGAAGGGAGGGACGACTAGGGTGGAGGAAATATGATTAAAGGCTGATAATATTTTTTGAAAATAATTTTTATACTTAGGTTTACAATGGTATAAATGGCACACACATTAAAAATAAGGGATTTTGCAAAATTTAATTATTTTACAAGGGAAAAGATTCAAACTTGAGATCTTAATTAAATTTTCATGATTTTCCAATTATCAACTAACCACTAGGATATTTCCTTGTTTTTGAAATAATTTTGCAATATTTATTTTAAAAACGAGGCATGTCACATACTAGGGTTTGATGTAAAATTTGTAAAATAATAAAAATGGTGCTAGAGAAGGGATTTGGACTTGGGTTTTACGGAACGTTTTACTAAATCTTATCCAATAAACCAATACTTCATTTTATTTCCTAAAAACACACAAATAATCTCAAAAATCAAGACATGACCACACAATCTTTCTCGATTTACAAACTCGATTCTACTAACCCCCCATTTTTTGGGATGTTATAGTTTTGATCATAAACATGAATATTTTTGTTGTTGTTCTTCAATTAATTAAAATGAGTTAAAATGATTTTGTGTTAGATTAATTTTATTTTTTCGACATAGATTATTAAAATTTGTTGTGTTGTTATTAGGACTCAATAAATTGTTCAATTAAATAAAACCATGCCTACGTTATGCTTTACATTTTAATTGTAAGGTAGCAATTGAATTAATTATTAACCAGATTGAAATTATAATTAATTATATTTAATAGATGCATGTTTAATCTTCTAAGGTAGTTGAAGGTTAAATTAGTAATGGTATTAAACAGTACATTAGTGTAGCACCCCTTACCCGAGACCGTCGCCGGAGTCGAGCACGAGGCGTTACCTGACTTAACTTACTAATTCAGGGCATAAAATTTTGTTTTAAAATTAATTTATTTACATTCATTCAATATGTCCCTAAAAAGGTCCCTTGAGACCCTAAAACATGCAATTGAAACGGTTTGGGACCAAACCGGGAACATTAAAAATTTTCTGAATACTTATACAAATCAAAACAATTTATTTCATTATTCCTTATAAAACTTCCCACCTGCGTCATAGTTACTAAATAAATCATAAATTGAGTCAAAAAACTCAAAATTTAAATTTTTGAAATTTCCATGAAACTAGACTCATATATCTTGTTACTAATTGTTTTTAAGAATTTTTGGTCTAGCCAATTAATACAGTTTATTAGTTAAAGTTTCCCCTGTTGCACTATTAGACTACTCTGACCTCTCTCCACTAAGAATTAATTTTATCCTTGTACAGAATTCAAATAACCATTCTGTTTGTTTCTCTTGAAAGTAGATTCACTAAGGAATCTAGAAATATAATCTATAACTCCTAATTATTTTTTGAAAATTTTTAGTGAATTTATAAATTCAGAATAGGGGATTCAGAAATCGCTCTGACCCTGTCTCACTAAATTTAAATATCTCTTAATATACACTTCTTTTGCTTACTATGTTTCTTTCATATGAAAATAGACTCAATAAGTTTTAATTATATATCTCATTCATGACCTAATTCCATTTCTACTATTCTTGGTGATTTTTCAAGATCACGTCATTGCTGCTGTTCAATACTGTTTTAATGCTAATTTCATTTTTTCATGATTTCTTTGTATTAACTACCATTTAGGCATACATAACATCGAAACATGTTCTTCATTAGCCATTTCAATAGCTAATCATTATCAAATATTTACGTACCATTCTTTAGCCATATCATAAGGACACACACACAAAATGGCTAAGTCCCTATACATGCCATAAACTAGAACGTTTGTAAACGAAGATACCCATTTGGTAACTTGATAGTCGATAGTGTGAAATGATCTCCGATGACCTCCAATTCGAGCTTGCTTTTAAGTACTCTGAAACATGGGAAAGTGAAAGAAGTAAGCTTATAAAGCTTAGTAAGTTCACATGTAAATAATAAGCATTAGCAATCAATTTAGCTTACTACTATGCTGTCATAATTTGCTTAAATAATGTTTAGTCCTTACTTTCTTATCTTACTCATCGGTTACCTTACCAAAGGCTCAGAATACAAAAGGCACATTACTTAATAGCTTGCTTACATACCTATAACATCTCACTTAACACATGAGTACTCTTTCATAATATAGGCATATTGCCAATCATGTCATAAAGTGTCACAAGCATAACTGAAAACTCATCACTTACTTAATACTTGATCTCAATTACTTACAATCTCAATATTAAATAAGCCTTAAATGCATACCTGTACTCTTTCTTCATGCTCTCACCTTGTCGTTTCTTTGACTTACTCTTTGGATTACTCGGGAACCTTTTCCTTTTTGAACTTACCATTGCCATGTCTTGACATGGTCTTACATGGAATCCTTGCCTTATGAACTCACCAATGCCATGCCTTGGCATGGTCTTACATGGGACCTTTGCCTTATAGTAACTTATCAATGCCATGTCTTGACATGGCCTTTGTAGCACCCTGAATTTGGGCCTAGAAGTTTTGGGCCTTGAGCATAGGAGCGGTTGAAGGCAGCTTATAATATTCTGTTGTGCATGCAAATTTCGTTAATGAAGGCTTGTTTTAGTGGTTAAGTGTGTTGAGAAGTGTTGGAGAAGTCCTGGGTTTAAACCTGGACTCTAGCAAAAAATTTGGTTTAAGGTGAATCAAACCCTGGGTGTAGTAGGTAGGCCTTAAGAATATTGTTGGAGAAATTGTGACACAAAAAGCCTTGTGGCTTAGTGGTAAGAAGTGTGTGGAGCATCTGAGGGGAGGCATGGGTTCGAATCCCATGGCAAGCAAAGAGCATTTATTTTGCTAACAGGGGGCGGCAAGAGTTGGTGTTGAATTTAAACTCTGATGTTGGAGGGATCCCACATCGGGAAGCTAACATAAGAGTGGATGGGAAGCTGGCTTTAAATAGAGAGAACCATGAGGAGAGTAAATGTACCTTTCTTGGCTGATCCCTTTCGCTTTATGGCGTGCTCGTTTGGGTTGGGCGTCGGCTAAGAGTGCTCAGAGCGTGGATTAACTCCAGTCTCCAATCAGGTGTGTATTTATCACTACTCTTGTTGTTGGATGGCTACTTCAGGCAGCGATGGGCCGAAAGGGGCCATGTGGGCCCAATGGGCGTACGGGCCCAATTGGATAAGTTGTTTGATTGTGTACTAAATATTGGACTAGTCTAGGTGAATCGCATATTTGTGGCTAGGTTTGGGCTAAAAGGGCCACACAAGCGTGTGGGCCCATTTGGGCCGAGAATAAGCTTTAGGCCCACTCGTATTGTTACCCATGTTTAGAATACTTTAGTTTACCAATTACTGAAATGCCCTCGACTTGTAAAATTACCAAAGTACTCCCGATTTACAGAATTACCGTTTTACCCTCAGTTTACAGAATTACCGTTTTACCCTCGATTTACAGAATTACCGTTTTACCCTCAGTTTACAGAATTACTGTTTTACCCTCAATTTATAGAATTATCGTTTTACCCTTGATTTGTAAAATTACCGTTTTACCCTCGATTTACAGAATTACCGTTTTACCCTCAGTTTACAGAATTACTATTTTACCCTCGATTTACAAAATTACCATTTTACCCTTAGTTTACAGAATTACTGTTTTACCCTCGATTTATAGAATTACCGTTTTACCCTTGATTTGTAAAATTACCGTTTTACCCTCGATTTACAGAATTACCGTTTAACCCTCAATTTATAGAATTACTATTTTACCCTTGATTTATAGAATTATCGTTCTACCCTCAGTTTACAGAATTACTATTTTACCCTTGATTTACAGAATTACCGTTTTACCCTCGATTTGTAAAATTACCATTTTACCCTTGATTTACAGAATTACTGGTTTACCCTCAGTTTACAAAATTATCGTTTTACCCTCGATTTACAGAATTACCGTTTTACCCTTGATTGTGAAATTGCTGAAATACCCCTGTAGGGTAGAATTTCTGAAATACCCCTATAGGGTAGAATTACTGAAATACCCTTATAGGATAGAATTACCAAAATACCCCTGTAGGGTAGAATTATCGAAATACCCTTGTGGGGTAGAAATACCGAAATACCCCTGTAGGGTAGAATTACTGAGATACCCTTGTGGGGTAAAATTACCATTTTGCCCCTAAGGTGTTAAATGACTGTTTTGCCCTTGTGGGCAAGTGACTGACTTGGAATGTGTGTTTGACGGATTTGATTGTGAATATATGTTAGTGATATGAATGACTTGACCGTGATTGTTTGATTCAAATATGGGCATGACATTCTGCATACATGACATGTTACATGGGTTGGGATTTTGTACGGAGGAAGCGTTCTGGTGGCTATGCCAAAAATATCTGTTCTGGTGGCTCTGCCTCAATATCTGTATTTGGTGACTCTGTCACAATATCTGTTGACCGATCGATGGCTAAGTGCCGATCACGCTACCGAAGGCTGTGTGTCGTTGTTGTGGGCTTCGTGCCGATTATAGACCGTTATTAATGGCTCTGTGCAACCTAAATATGGCTTTGTGCCATATTGACTATGACTTCGTGCCAAACGTATTTACCTGTAGCTATGTGCCTAACATATTTGTTGACGACTCTGTGTCGATCATATTTACCGAAGGCTGTGCGCCAGTTATATTACCGTCACTGATGGCTATGTGCCGAAGTTATTACAGTTATCTATGGCTTTGTGCCACATATTCTGTTAGGTGGGTTTGCCACATTATCTGATTCTGGTGGCTCTGCCACTATATCTGTATCTGGTGACTCTATCACGATATCTATTCTGGCAGCCATGCTGCAAATTCTGTGGTGTGTAGCGGATGGGTGGGTCGAGTTGTCTCCCCACATGGTGTAAGGTTGGTACGGGGGTGTATACGGCTGGATTGGGTTAGGATTGCATTCACATTCTGATTCTGATTTTGTCATGTAATTCCGATTCTCATTCTAATTCTGTTACTAATACTGATTCTGATTCTGATTCTGTTACTGATTCTAATTCTGATTCTGTCACCTAATTCTGTTACTAATATTGATTCCGATTCTGATTTTGTTACTGATTCTGATTCTGATTCTCATTTTGGTTCCAATTCTGATAATGTTTCTTATTCTGTAATGGGCTAAGGTCCATCTGGTACTGTCTGTTGTAATGTGCTAAGGCCCGATTGGTACTGAAATTGTAAGTAAGGCTGAGGCCAGACTTTTAATTCTTTTAGATGACTGACTGTTCCTTTTTATAGTAGGGGATTTCACACTGAGTTTTCGTAAACTCACCCCGTTTATTAACCTTTCAGGTAATTTCCAGCCTTAGATGGATCGGGGCTGCGAGGGGCTTGGAGGAAGCCACACACACTGTTTATGTTATAGTTTTGATTATTACCTTTAAATTATTTTATGTGGGTTGTAGTAAATCCGTTGTAATTTTCTGGATTTCAAATTTGGAATTTTATTTATTGTTCTTATAACTGCTAGTATTAGAACACGATTTTCCAAAGCAACTACTGTTATTCAAAACATCACGTAACCGCAATTGTTTTTAAAGTAAGTTTCCACAACTACCAAGATTTTTACAAAGTTGTTAAGAATGTTATACAGCTGAGGTCTTCTAACAAGGTTTAAAAAGGGTATAAGTTTTTAATTATTAAGAAGGGTTTTTAATGGAAACATGATTTTCGAAAAATACTTCAATGTGACACGCCAAGTTCGAGCCAAACTTCCAGGCCGGGTTTAGGGTGTTACATTTAGTGGTATCAGAGCCTGGGTTGCAACAACTTGGCTGTGGATTGGGTTTTCAAAGGTTGAATTTTAGAAAATTATTTTCAACCACGTGGTCTGTTTGAAGTATTTCTCTTAAAAAGTGTGGCACACCGAGTCTCCGGCGCTGAATCCGTAAGTCTTCTGAATACTTTTGTCTATTTAGAAATTGAAATACTATGGATTCCTTAGATATTGGTCTGAATTTAAATTTGGTTTTTATTTTATGTGGATGTGATGTTTGGATATAGAAATTGTATATATGTGTGATAAATATGTGTCTGCTTCAGTGAATAAGTGTTGTATGTATGAGATATTTCAAGTTCTAGTTGAAGTGTGATAGTGCTAGTAGGATCAGAGTGCGCAGCGGTAGCGTAGTGGGGTAAATGTTACGCGACTACCCTGTTAGATGGAAATTTCGAGGATGAAATTTCTTTAAGGGAGGTAGAGTTGCAACACCCTGAATTTGGGCCTAGAAGTTTTGGGCCTTGAGCATGGGAGCGGTTGAAGGTAGCTTATAATATTCTGTTGTGCATGCAAATTTCATTAATGAAGGCTTGTTTTAGTGGTTAAGTGTGTTGAGAAGTGTTGGAGAAATCCTGGGTTTAAACCTGGACTCTAGCAAAAAATTTGGTTTAAGGTGAATCAAACCCTGGGTGTAGTAGGTAGGCCTTAAGAATATTGTTGGAGAAATTGTGACACAAAAAGCCTTGTGGCTTAGTGGTAAGAAGTGCGTGGAGCATCTGAGGGGAGGCATGGGTTCGAATCCCATGGCAAGCAAAGAGCATTTATTTTCCTAACAGGGGGCGGCAAGAGTTGGTGTTGAATTTAAACTCTGATGTTGGAGGGATCCCAGATTGGGAAGCTAACATAAGAGTGGATGGGAAGCTGGCTTTAAATAGAGAGAACCATGAGGAGAGTAAAGCTACCTTTCTTGGCTGATCCCTTTCGCTTTATGGCGTGCTCGTTTGGGTTGGGCGTCGGCTAAGAGTGCTCGGAGCGTGGATTAACTCCAGTCTCCAATCAGGTGTGTATTTATCACCACTCTTGTTGTTGGATGGCTACTTCGGGCCGCGATGGGCCGAAAGGGGCCATGTGGGCCCAATTGGATAAGTTGTTTGATTGTGTAGTAAATATTAGACTAGGCTAGGTGAATCGCATATCTGTGGCTAGGTTTGGGCTAAAAGGGCCACACGAGCGTGTGGGCTCATTTGGGCCGAGAATAGGCTTTAGGCCCATTCGTATTGTTATCCATGTTTAGAATACTTTAGTTTACCAATTACTGAAATGCCCTCGACTTGTAAAATTACCAAAGTACTCCCGATTTACCGAATTACCGGTTTACCCTCAATTTACAGAATTACCGTTTTACCCTCAGTTTACAGAATTACCGTTTTACCCTCGATTTACAGAATTATCGTTTTACCCTCAGTTTACAGAATTACTATTTTACCCTCGATTTATAGAATTACCGTTTTACCCTCGATTTGTAAAATTACTATTTTACCCTCGATTTACAGAATTACCATTTTACCCTCAGTTTATAGAATTACCGGTTTACCCTCGATTTACAGAATTACTGTTTTACCCTCAGTTTACAGAATTACTGTTTTAACATCGATTTATAGAATTACCGTTTTACCCTCGATTTGTAAAATTACCGTTTTACCCTCGATTTACAGAATTACCGTTTTACCCTCAGTTTACAGAATTACTATTTTACCCTCAATTTACAGAATTACCATTTTACCCTTAGTTTATAGAATTACTATTTTACCCTCGATTTAGAGAATTATCGTTTTACCCTTGATTTACAGAATTACTGGTTTACCCTCAGTTTACAAAATTATCGTTTTACCCTCGATTTACAGAATTACCGTTTTACCCTTGATTGTGAAATTACTGAAATACCCCTGTAGGGTAGAATTTCCGAAATACCCCTATAGGGTAGAATTACTAAAATACCTTTATAGGATAGAATTACCAAAATACCCCTGTAGGGTAGAATTTTTGAAATACCCTTGTGGGGTTGAAATACCGAAATACCCCTGTAGGGTAGAATTACCGAGATACCCCTGTGGGGTAAAATTACCATTTTGCCCCTAGGGTGTTAAATGACTGTTTTGCCCTTGTGGGCAAGTGACTGACTTGGACTGTGTGTTTGACGGATTTGATTGTGAATATATGTTGGTGATTTGAATGACTTGACTGTGATTGTTTGATTCAAATATGGGCATGACATTCTGCATACATGACATGTTGCATGGGTTGGGATTTTGTACGGAGGAAGCGTTCTGGTGGCTATGCCACAAATATCTATTCTGGTGGCTCTGCCACAATATCTGTATTTGGTGACTCTGTTACAATATCTGTTGACCGATCGATGGCTAAGTGCCGATCACGCTACCGAAGGCTGTGTTCCGTTTTTGTGGGCTTCGTGTCGATTATAGACCCGTTATTAATGGCTCTGTGCCAACCTAAATATGGCTTTGTGCCATCTTTACTATGGCTTCGTGCCAAACGTATTTACCTGTAGCTATGTGCCTAACATATTTGTTGACGACTCTGTGTCGATCATATTTACCGAAGGCTGTGCGCCAGTTATATTACCGTCACTGATGGCTATGTGCCGAAGTTATTACAGTTATCTATGACTTTGTGCCACGTATTCTGTTAGGTGGGTTTGCCACATTATCTGATTCTGGTGGCTCCGCCACAATATCTGTATCTGGTGACTCTGTCACGATATCTGTTCTGGCAGCCATGCTGCAAATTCTGTGGTGTGTAGCGGATGGGTGGGTCGAGTTGTCTCCCCACATGGTGTAAGGTTGGTACGGGGGTGTATACGGCTGGATTGGGTTGGGATTGCATTCACATTCTGATTCTGATTCTGTCATGTAATTCTGATTCTGATTCTGATTCTGATTCTGTTACTAATACTAATTCTGATTCTGATTCTGTTACTGATTCTGATTCTGATTCTGTCACCTAATTCTGATTCTGATTCTGATTCTGTTACTAATATTGATTCTGATTCTGATTCTGTTACTGATTCTGATTCTGATTCTCATTTTGGTTCCAATTCTGATAATGTTTCTTATTTTGTAATGGGCTAATGTCCATCTGGTACTGTCTGTTTTAATGTGCTAAGGCCCGATTGGTACTGAAATTGTAAGTAAGGCTGGGGCCAGACTTTTAATTCTTTTAGATGACTGACTATTCCTTTTTATAGTAGGGGATTTCACACTGAGTTTTCGTAAACTCACCCCGTTTATTAACCTTTCAGGTAATTTTTAGCCTTAGATGGATCGGGGCTACGAGGGGCTCGGAGGAAGCCACACACACTGTTTATGTTATAGTTTTGATTATTACCTTTAAATTATTTTATGTGGGTTGTAGTAAAGCCGTTGTAATTTTCTGGATTTCAAATTTGGAATTTTATTTATTGTTCTTATAACTGCTAGTATTAGAAAACAATTTGCTAAAGCAACTACTATTATTCAAAACATCATGTAACCGCAATTTTTTTTAAAGTAAGTTTCCGCAACTACCAAGATTTTTACAAAGTTGTTAAAAATGTTATTCAGCTGAGGTTTTCTAACAGGGTTTAAAAAGGGTATAAGTTTTTAATTATTAAGAAGGGTTTTTAATGGAAACATGATTTTTGAAAAATACTTCAATATGACACGCCAAGTTCGAGCCAAACTTTCAGGCCGGGTTTGGGTTGTTACATTTAGTTGTAACACCCTGAACCCGAAACCGACACCGGAGTCGAACACGAGGTGTTAACTGACTTTAACCCCTTATAAAATTTATTTTCCAGACACTGCCCAATCTGTGTACTAGTCGTTTTAAAAATCATATCTTGAGTTTCGTAACTCGAAATCAGTTTCGTAATTTTTCCCAGAAACTAGACTAATGTGCACATCTATGTATTTTTTCTAGAATTTTTGGTCGGGGCAATTAGTACAGTTTATTAGTCAAAGTCTCCCATGTTGCAGGGGTCGACTACACTGACCTTTGGCCATTACGACTTGGATATCTCCCTGCACGGGGCTTCAATACTGATGCCGTTTGTTTCTATGAAAACTAGACTCAGAGAGAAATCTATACATATATGGTACGACCCCTAATTATCTCTGGTTAATTTATAATGAATTTCCAAAGTCGGAGCAGGGAATCCAGAAACTGTTCTGGCCCTGTCCACAAAACTCTGATTATCTCTTAATATACTGCCCATATGATCTTTTCGTTACTTCCGCATGAAAACAGACTCATCGAGCTTCGATTACATAATTTATTCATCAATTAATTCCACTCCTACTATTTTAGTGATT